>NW_025334035.1:15129889-15605863 GCF_019186645.2 Phyllostomus hastatus
GTAGGTAAACTAAGGCATGTGTTCTTAACCCCAGGCTCACAGTGGGGCCTGTGCAGCTAAGCAGCGGGGAGGCATTGGTCCAGGCCTTCTCACATGAACTGATGGATGGATGAATGGGAGAAGCAGGGCTTTTGTGTGTTTGGGGGGTGGGAACTAGGCCTGAGTCCCAGGATTGCTGGGGATTTGCCCACCATTGTCTGGTCCCTGATCCCAGGCAGGCCAGTGTTAAGCTGGAGGCTTCGGCTTGGCACAGAGACACAGAGCAGCCAGGAAACAGAACCAAGCTAATGGGATTGTCCTCCCAGCTGCTACCCTGAGCAGCTGAGACCCAGAGATGGGCATGAACGGGCCCCATAGAGAGATGGTGATAGGGCTGGGACAACAGCCTGTGTCTCTGCCTGCTTTCCACCTACCATACTGAAAAAGGCTACGTCTGTCCCAAAAGTAAAGTCTATCCTCAGACTGCTGGCTTTTGCTACAACCCCAACCCTAGCCCAGACTTCCTCTCCTCTTGCTCCACTGTGGCCTCTACCCTCCTTAAATACCACAAGCTTCTTTCAGCAACAGGCATCTGCCCTTGCTCTTCTCTTGGCCTGGGATACCCCTCTCCCAAGCCCTATCACTCCATGAGGAGGTCCTCCTTGACCCCCAGTGTGCTACGGTGCTCACATCTGGGGGCTTACCCCTCAACTTTCTCATCACTGAATGTGATCATGCATTGACACCCTCTCTGGTGCCAAGGGGCAAGGGCCAGGCCTCCCTGCTGGCCACAGTGCCTGACCCAGGGGTCCTGGTATGTAGCAACTACTCGGTCAGTTGGAGGAATGAGTAAAGCCTACTGGGCACCTGGCACTGGCACGAGCAGCTTCTGCATGTTCTAATTCATCCCACCTTGCAGATGAGGTGGCCAGAGTTCAGCGAGACTCACAGACCTGCTCAAGGATGCATAGCTGGGCAGTGGCAGAGGTTAAGAGTGGGAGCTGTGTCATTGTCAAGACAACACCATGGGTCATTGAACGGGGAGGGTGAGATGGAGAAGTCCGTGGTGGTGTGGTGCCCAACTTCCAGGCCTGGGGGCCTGGGTTTTCTTTCCTTCTGTCTTGTTGGCCTCTCCCATCTGCTGCTCTCACCTCTGCCCCAGAGCCCTGCCTGATGGAGCAAAGAGGGGTCCTCAACCATCCTGCCATCTGAGGGGTGGCTCCACCTTAGACAGGAGAGAATTCAGATTCTGGAGGACACCCAGCTCTCCCAAGGCTGACCAGTCAAGGGGTCAGGGCTGTGGTCACCAGCTGTGATGGCTTGGGCTTTGAGAAGGCAGTCACCTCTGATGCTGTCACTTCACACCACTTCTGGAATGGGTAGAGCCAGGGCCAGTCTGGTGGTTCAAGGTTGTCTCAGAGAGCCAGCTCCCACACCCTGCCCTGAGCATGCCCCTGAGCCTAGCCCTGGCCCCTGGAGGCCCCTCAGGGGCACCTCATGTGCACAAGACACATCATGCCCCAGAAGGTGGGGTTACCTGTTCTGAGGCTCCAGTAGACATGTCCTCTGGTCCTGGTGTTCAGAATATAAGCACATGCCCTTCTAGCAGCAAGGGAAGCTAGGAGGCAGAGCCTGGCCTCCAGTCTCTGGGGCAGTTAGCATTGGCCTGGCCACCAGGGCTTGCTTTGACGTTTCTCCTGCCCCCTTAGTAGCAGATGCGATGGGCTCTGGGCCCCAGACATAGGATTCCTCTTCATTCTTTTTCCCAGACACTCAGAGCCTTCATATACTCAGGCCTGACCTATTCCCTATACCAGACTCTTCTTAGGACCAGGTGTTTTGCTGGTGGATGGGGTGGTGGGGGGTTGTGTGGCTCAGAGGGTCTGTTTTGTGGCCTCGATTTTGCATCTTGGGCCTGTGGTTGAGCCTGGCAGGGCCTTCTCACAATGCCAACTCCAGGAACCTTGAAAGGCCCCAGCCTGTGAGTTTATGGGGTCCTGTTATGCACTCAGAGAAAGGCTACTCAGAGAGGCTGAGCTACCTGCCTGCTGTCACACAGCACCTGCCCTTGCTGTGCACTGTCTCTAGACCCCTCCCAGGCCATTACTCCTTCCCTCTCCCCTTCTTTTCCCAGAAGCTTGGAACTTGGGGTCAAATGGGGTCTGAGGGCTCAAATCTAATCTTCCATTCTGCCCAAGGTCACACAGCATTCAGCGGCAGGTGGAACCCCTCCCAGGCCAACAAGTCCACTGCCTCTGCTGGGCTTAGTCCTCATAGGGCACCATGTGGGGGCCCTGAGGAAGGAGGGGATGTAGTGCAGTGTGGGGGTACTAACCTTTCCCTCACTGGTCTCTCCATGGGAGTGTAAAACAGAAAGGCATGATGGGTACTTGTTTCCATGGGTCAGGGAGCCAGTTTGGTTGTGTGAGGGTGGGGGCCCCTGTCTCTGAACCTTGAGAGGAGCCAGCTAATATGAGGGTGCTTCAGGGTTGGCAGCCTGAAGAGTGAGCTGTAGTGGGGACTTAGCTGGCTGCTTCCCTGGTGCCAAGCCCCATGGTGAGGAGGGGGGTGATTGATGTGGTCCTGTCCTGGAGCAGCCAGCAGGGAAGACACTTCCAGGATAGCACACAGACACTGCTAATCACACCCCCCGTAAGCTGGGCTGTGTCCAGGCTGGCTCAGGGCTCTCATGAAGGCCCTGCCACAGCTTTGGCAGCCTAACTAGGGTATGGGTCTCCACCCCACTAGCAACATACATAACTACAGAGGAAGCAAAAGGAAGAGACCAAAAATCCAGGGCCAGGGATACGCTTTGCTAATGTCTGGGATGTTGCCTCTACACACTTCCTTAAACATTAAATACATCTTACTCTTCTTTTTTAGAATTCTATTTTATTGATTGTGTTATTACAGTTGTCCCAATTACATCTTAGTATTCTTCAGCAATATTTGCTGTGTACCCTCCTGACCACTGGCAGTGTGGGGTGCCTTCTGCACTGTCAGGTCCTCTGCGTGAAAGGCTGTCCCTCTGGCTGGATGGCAAGCCCTTTCCAACACTTAGCTATTCAAACAGCACTGCTGTGGCAGTCCCAAGGTCACAGCTTCCATATGTCCTAGCTATTTCCAAAGGATTTGCGTGCCATCGTCAAACTCCTGGGTCAATGGGTTAGCAGGTTTCATTTTTCTATTGAATTTTTAATGGATGCACTGTGTACAGAGCATTAGGGCACAACATGGATGGCTCCTGCCTTTCTCTGTCCTCCAGCCTCTCACGGCTCTCTAAAGGCAATAGCTGGATTTCCTGTGTGTCCTTCCAGAGGCCTGCATACATATATAGCATTGGTATAAAATTTTTTTTTGTGGTTCTTATTTTGAACAACAAAGACAAAAAAAACCATAGCATGTGTGAATGTTGTTCTATACCTTGCTATTTTAAAAAACTTGATATATCTTGAAAGTTTCTCATGTCAGGATTGAAGGAGCCATGTTGTTCTTTTTCTCTGCTTTGTGATATTCTAGGTAGGGTGTCACTGATATTCAGTGCTATTTAGTGCATCAGCGCTTCATGGTTGGCATCCTGGTGTCTGACCTTTTGCTCTTGCAAACAGGCTGCAGTGAGCATCTTTGCTCAGGTGTCACTTCACACATATGCAAAGATATCCATGAGCTAAAGTCTTCAGTGGGCCTGGGCAGGCAGTCATTTCTGACAAGCTTGCTTAAATGGTCCATTTTGTGGCGGTCATCTGGGCAGTGATGAGTGTGGTGCCCAGTGCCCTGACCAATGCTGGGATCTTTGACAATCTGATGGTGTAAATGGTACATCCAGGTAGATTGAAGTTGGTTTGCATTTTTTAGAGCTGGAAAAGGTAGGGTAGGGGTTGAGGGAGGCACCCTTGGCCTGGCAGTCAGCTCTCACATGGGTAGGACAGCACTGACCATACTCAGGGTTGATAAGGGACCCACGGGTCCCAGATACATGTCAAAGGCAGGCAAAACATCCTGAGAAATTAACTTTGGTGGAGCCTTTAAATGGGTGACGGGTTTCTTCAGGTTAGAAGGAGAAGGAAGGGCACTCCAGGCAGGTGCAGTAGCACAGTCAAACACAGGGAGGTGTGGAAATCAGGATGGGCTCAGGGAATTGCGAGGTTGTTGGCTTTGCAGGAGGGGACAGGGACAGGTGGTCTTGCCAAGGGCCTCAGTGTGTCCTCTGGACACTGGGGAGCCAAGTCATGAGAGGTAGGAGGGAAGTCCTGGAGGAGTGCAGGGGCAACCCTAACGAATGACCTTTAGCCAATAATGAACCCAGGATAGAGTCAAGGCCAATGTTTTATTCTTGGCCACGCAGAACCATCAATCACCAGCTCCTGCTGCCCAGCTGGCACCACATGCTACCCCAGACTATTTTGGACTTGGGCTCTTCTCCCTGTCCTCCAGATCCCATTCCTTGCTGGGATGGGGGTGGGGTGCTTGTCCTGCTCAGAATGATAGGCCAGTAGCCAGAGGTGAATTCCTGCTAAGCATTTGGGTAAACAGAGGTTCAGAAAGGTACAATGGTGTGATCAGGATCCTGCCACGAGGAGGACTGGGACTTTTGTGCCCCCGTGCAGCCCTGAGGCAGGTAGGGGGCTGTACTCCCTTGTGACAGAAGGGGTATGGAGAACCATGGGTGCTGGATAGCAGACCAGATCCCACGGTGAGTCAAAACCAAGCCAAAGCTGGAGCTGGTCCCACTGTTGTCACTTTTCCCAGGTTCTTTGCTCACCATGTTGTCTCTAGGAAACAGGCATCCTGAGCCCCCAGGGGAGCTCAGTTTCAGTGCACTGGCTCCCTCATGCCCTCCACAGATACCTTGGAGACCTCCTCAGGGACTGTCCCCTGCCAGCCACTGGGGCCTTGGGGAGGGGTAGTTCCTGACCACTGCCTGAGCTTGAGACTATCCCAGCCTGACTCTCTTTTCTCACCTCTTTGCAGCATGAACCTTCAAAAGGACAGACAAGCAGCCTGGAAATCCCAGAACCTTAGGGGTCCTGGCAGAGCTCTCTCAGAGAAGCACCAGGTTCAAAGAGGGAGGAAACCCACCCAGGATAACATAGCACGGCACTGACAGAGTGGGGATAGGGCAAAAAGAAGGAGCACATATTAATTTGTTTTTACTCTGTGCCTGTAGTGTTCCTGCTGCTCGACTTGCTGCATCTCAGTTAATCCTCAAGAAAAACTCTGGGTGATCTTGGTGATGAGGCTGATCCACCCCCAGAACAGTCACCACTCACTCAGGGCTCCTTTCCCAAGGTCAGGGCACCCAGCCCCCAAGCCTGGGGTTCAGGGGAGCCAGAGAAAGCAAGGAGACACATGCAGTGACCCTTGGTGTTGAGCATCCCCACTGGCCGCTTAGAGATGCAGAACTGGCACTGAAGCAGAGCCCACGGAGCCACTGTATCACTGGGCCTGCATGTTTCTCAAAGCGGGGTTCCCTGGGCTCCCAGGGTGGCTGAAGCACTTACTACATACTAGATGTGGTCCATCATCTCTCCTCCTCTCTGCGATGGAGCTGGAGGCTTGAGCTTTGGGCTTCAGTGTGAGCCCTCCCTGCTGTGGTCTCATAGAGGTCGTGGCAGGTCCTAGGATGCCTCTTGGTCTTGGAACTGTGCCTTGCCTGGGCACTCCAGGAAACCAGTGTGGTTGGAGCAAAGTGGACGACAGACAGGGGGTGCGTGATTGTCAGAGGGCTTGGGCTAGATCATGAGGGTCTTGTTGCCAAGTCTCCACTTGCTCACAAGCTCCTGTGTGATTTCAGGCAGAGCGCAGGCAGGGTCCACTTCATGATCTAGCCTCCTTGTCACACTAACCCTGAGATAGCGGGGGGGCAGGGGGGCGTGGGGGCTGCTGGGGATTTAGGCTTGCCCCTTAGGACTCCATGCTCTCTGAACTTGGTCCATGAGGATGTGCCACTATGTTATCTGGGTGAACACCACAAAGCTCCCTGCTAGGCCCTGCAGGGGTGTGCTGAGGACTTGAGGACCCAGTGGACTCCTACCTTTGGTCCTGGGGATCTTGGGGGAGACTCAGAATGTGTTGGAGAATGAGAGTGCTACTTCCTCTCTGCATCAGGCATGAAAGCCCTCCCTAAAGAACTTGGAGGGAGGATCCTCAAGGAATGCCTCTGTTTCTCTGCCAAAGAGTCCAAAGTGTTCTCTGCTTCTTGCACCCTCATTGACTCCATGTGATGGCCCAGGGGACATCCTTGTGCTACCCTACCTCTGCTTGGCCTTCAGGGGTTGGGGGAGCAGAAAGGGGCAGTTCTGTCCCCACGCCCATCTGCTTTAGAGGGTGATGAGTCAGCCAGCCAAGGGTTAAAAGCTGGAGTCAGGTCTGACTCACTGTTTTGTCACCCACTAGCAGAGGGACAACCTCTCTAAGCTTCAGTTTCCTCATCTTTAAAGTGGAGCTGGAGTGTTGACTTGGGAGGAGGAGCTGTGTGTAACGTATGTGGTGGGCACATGTGTCCTTACTGTGGTTCGATCTGCTGGGGCCCCACCTGGCTCAGGAAAGCTTCCCCGGTCACATCCCCGGTCCTCCAGTGGTGCATTCTCTGCCCTGGCCTGGCTGGAAGCCTCAACCTACACTCCCCTCCCCTTCTCTGATTCCTTCCTACCTGTTGGCTGGAACTGGCTTGGTCTCCATCAGGTCACTAGGATGGGTTGGGCACTGGCCATCTTCCGTGGAGACCCTCTTAGATTTCTAGGCATCTTCTGATCCCCTAGATGTGTATCTGAATCTAGATGTGGAAAGCCAGTCCTTGCCTGTGGGATGTGTGGATTCCTGTGGAGCCCCTGGTGGGTTGTTATCATGCCTCTGCTTGCACACCTCTGAAGTTCAAGGAAGCAAGAAGCCAAGCTGGTGACTGACTGGTGTGCCTTCCTTGAAGTCCAAGGGCCTGGATTGTGCCTTCTGCCTGAACTATTCTGGCTGTGTGATGGTGGGTGGGCTCACCACTGCCCCCCTCTGGGCATCAGAGACTGCAGGAGGCCTTACAGGGGCGGTTGAGAAAGCCAGGCATTCTTAGGAGAGAGGAGCCCACAGGACTTGCGCAAGTGTGAGTATATTGACCCTGCTACAAGGAGCATCTGATGGATGAAGTCATGGTCTGCACTGTCATTTCCACTGACTGGGAAGAATGGGGAGATTACTGGGGCCAGGCCAGGAGGCAGAAGGTTAGTGCCAATGCCAGGCTCTGAGTGGAGACATCCCCCTCCGAGCCTCAGTCTTCTCTTCTCTGGGTAGTGAGCATGCCAGGCCTGGGTGGTCCCCCCAGAGCCCTGTGTCCCGCTTCTGTCCTTCCTGGACCCGAACATTGCCTGAGCTGTCTCGTTGTCTATGGACACACTGGTACATTCATCTCTTTTCTTCCCTACTGCAGTGCTACCTCACAGAGGACAGGGATGCCATCTGGCTTGCTTACCTCCCTAGTGCCCAGAGCAGTGCCTGGCACATAGCAAATGCTTGATAAAAACTGTTGAATGAACGAATCTGATGAATGCATGATTATTGGTCTTCCTTATTCTATGACACTTATTGGGCACCCACTTTGTGCCAGGCCCTGTGCTAGGGACTAGGAACCCCGTGGTGACAGATTAATAACCCCACCCTTGTGGAGCTGACATTCAAGTTGGGGGATTGATAAATATCAAGTGGAAATTAGGTACTTTGGAAAAATAAGGCAAGGGAGGGGGGCCCATACTGCTAGGGCAGGAGGGGTTGCACTTGTAAATCTGGTTGTCCAGGAAAGTCTTCCTAAGTAGGCAACATATGAATAAAGACTTGACATGGTTAAAGAATTAAACAAGAATACATTTGAGAAAGAGCATTCCTAGCAGAAGGAACAGCAAATGCAAAGACCCTGAGGTGGGACCATTCCTGGCATTTTCAACTCAGGAAGTAGCAATTCCTCACTTTCCCTCACTCCACACCCAGCTCCTCAATGAATTCTGCAGTTGTACCTGCTGAATTCCAAACCAGACCACTTCCCTCACCGCTACTGTCATAGTCATCCTGCCACTGGACTAGAGTTGTGGCTGCCTCATAGCCTCCCTGGGTCACACTTGCACATTTAACCTCCTCTTTGCATGGCAACTGGGAGTAACTTAGAACACAGAAGACGCCATCCTTACAGCAACTGTGAAAAAGAGTTTAGTGATTACACCAAGAGTTACTATAGGACCCAGGAATTCTACTTGTATGTATAGTCTCAGGAGAAATGAAAAAAGACATCTATACATGTACAGGTACACACATGTTCATACATCAATATTCACAGTTGTCACAAGTTGGAAACAACTCTAATGTCCATCAAAAGATGCATGAATAAACAAAATGTGATGAATCCATACAATAGAATATTGTTCAGCCGTAAAAATGAATAAAGTACTGATATATGCTACCACATGGATGAATCTTAAAGACATTATGCTAAGCAATAAAAAGCAGACACAAAAAACCTCATATTGTAACATTCCATTGATTTGGAATGTCCAGAATAGGCAAATTCACAGAGACAGAATATACATCATGTTCTGGGGCCCTGGGTTTCCAGGGACTAAGGAAGAGGAGAGTGGGGAGTGACTATTTAATGGGAGTCAGTTTTCTTTTGAGGTGATGAAAATATTTTAGTTCAGAGCCCTGGCTGGCATAGCTCAGTGGATTGAGTGTGGACTATGAACCAAAGTGTCAGAGGTTCAATTCCCAGTCAGGGTACATGCCTGGGTTGTAGGCCATGACCCCCAGCAACCGTACATTAATGTTTCTCTCTCTCTTTCTCCCCCCTTCTCTAAAAATTCCCTCTCTAAAAATAAATAAATAAAATCTTTAAAAAATATTTTAGTTCATCCATCCACCCATCCATGTACTCAACCACTCACCCCCTCACCTATCCATCCATAAATCATTTATCTGCCATCGATTTAGTCATCTCAGTTTGCCTGCTCACCCCATCTAATTGTCCATCCTTCCCATACATACACTCACCTGTTTGTTGACTCATCCATCTGTCCACATGTTCATCTATTTTCTTTCTTCATCATTTATTGCATCTGTCTCTGCATTCATCTCTCTTCAGCAGAGATTGTTCTAACATCTGATTCCAACCTGCTCACTAGAAATCTCCTCTTCACCTTCCACTGCTTATTGATCCAACTCAAACTTTAAACTTAGTGACATTCAAGGCCCTGGAAAGCTATCATCTCTCCTCTCACTTCTCCTACTCTTGATTCCAGAAGTTAGAGTGCACTAGGCACTGTGCCTGTTGTGCCCAGTGGGTAAATTGTCCCCAGCTTTCCTCCTCTGGTCTGGATTGGAAGCTGCTCCTGAGGGTCTGGACTGGGGTCCTGAAGCCCAGAGAGGAAAGGTGAGCCATGATCACGGGAGCTGGAAGGGAAGGGATAAATAGGAACAGATTGAGGAACTGGGCCTCAGTTTCCCCATCTGTAATGAGGGGATGAACAATGATGACCTTGCCCCACATTCTAAGTGGGTCCTTGAGCTGCCTGAGTTCCAGAGTGGAGGAAGGGTTGTTTGCTCCTCCCTTTTCTCCCTGCCACTTACTCTCTTAACAGTCCTGATGACCCTGGACTTGGGAGGGAAGTGCTTGCTGTGGGAGGAGGCATCTCAGCCCCCATTAGCACTGTTAATAGCCCCTGGGGAACCAGGGGTCACCTGATGGCAGCTGTAAGGCCATTAGCAGTCCATTAACCCCATCTCCTTTCTCCCCAAACCCCTGCTTTACCTCAGGTCCTGCCCTACACTTCCTGGCAGAAGTTCTGGGCCCCCACAGCAACCCCATCAAACCTCAGAGGCCCCATCAATGGTCAAGGCCCAATCCACCTGTGCCTGGTCCAAGTGGTGGAGGACAAAGACAAGAAGTATGGCAGGTGTAAGCTGGTGGCTGGACCCACTGAGCTAGTGGTGAGGGCAGGTAGGTGTGTCCTGTGGGGCAGCAACTTAGCACAAAGTCCCTTCTGTCCTTTGAGAATAGAAGTTGTGTGCTACTTTCTGCTTTCTCCCCCAACATATGTGAAGTGCATTTCACTCAGTTGGAGCTGTGCCAGGTCAGTCAGTCAATCAACAAATGTCCATTGAGCATCATCAGACTTTGGGCAGCAGGGCATAGACTTAGACTCTCTTAATTACAGAAGATTCACCAATAGCTAACTACTTGTTGAGCATCCACTGTATGCCATGCCCTGGGACACAGCACTGAAAGAGACAAGCATTCCAGCAGGGGAGATGAAAAATTAACATGTGAAAGAATAAATAGGACAATTCTCAAAAGGATAGTACCATGCAAGAGACCAAATGTGGTGTCATATAAGACAGAGATGGGGTGGCAACCAGAGAGGGAAAGAGAGGTGGGGCCATAGGAGTTTGGACTCTTTTTGTTATACAAAGCAGAGAAAGGGCATGATCTGGCTCAAATTTCATAGGATCCCTCTGGCTGTTCTTGAGGCGTGAAAGGGGCTAAGACTGTAAAAAGGCTACTACATGAGTCCTGGTGAGCCAGATGGTGGCTCTAACTGGGCTAGGAAAGTGGAGGGGGGATAGATTCAGATCTGCTTGAGTCTGAGTCACCAGGAATTAGAATCTTCATGAATCTTAGAATTAGACTCCCTTAATTAGAACAAGAATAAGAAGCCTCATAGAATCCTGGCATTAAAAGCTGGCAGAAAGCTCAGGGGGACCTGATTCATCTCCTCTGGCCTCAGCAACCCAGCACCACCTCAGCCTCTGCTGAAATAGCACCCCCTCGTCACACCCCCACTGTACTGGCTGCTTTAAAGGGCCAGCTGCTGAAAAACCACCTCCACAGGGTCCCTCATGGTGATGGTGGCCATGCAACCCAGCCTGTCTCATGAAGGGGAAGGGTCATCAAGGAACATGTATAAAGGACCCATGAACAAAGACAATAGGGAGGGAAGGATTGAATGAGGGAGGTGGGGGTGGTAGGGTGGGGGAGAGTCATGGTGGGGGGGGGGAATGGGGACAACTGTAATTGCACAAAAATAAAAAAATAAAAGCATAAGTCATACCATTTAAAAAAAGAGAGATTTATGTGATTCTCAAGAAGAACTGATGAGGCTTATGCCATCATTCTTCCCATTTTATAGATGAAGAAACTGAAGCTCAATGAGGGACTGGGTCCTGCCTGGTTCCAGGACCTGGTCTCAGGGTGTACAAGGCCAGAGAAGAGGGGCAGGTGTGGCAGGAAGAGAATATCTGGCACATTTTGTCAGCCAGCTGCCTGCCCGGCCTGCTGGGGGAGGGGACCAAAGAGAGGCTTCACTGGAGAATGAATGCTCAGTGGTGTCTTCATTGGGAACCTCGAGGACAAAACTGTTATAAGGGTTCAATTATTTTATAAGGAGCTTGCCAGTGCCAGGAGATAGCTGCAATATTTGCAAAGCTGAAATATGTGTGTGGTGCTGCCGCAGGGGCATGGAGTTTCTTTTTCCCGGTTGGGAGGAGTCAGCCTGATATCTATGCCTGGAAGGTCCTCTGCCTCACAATTCTCTCCCCAGATGAGTCACTGATGGAGGGGCCTCAGGCATGTGAGGGACTCTTTGGTAAGGATCCAGAAACTGACAGACCCTCTCTCCTCTCCCCACTAAGTAGGGAAGGGGCAGAGATGTAGGGAGCTGGGCTATTGCAGGGCTACCCGGTTGACACTTTTTGTGGCTCCCCACAGCCCTCCTGTAAGGATCCAGCCTCCACGACCTGCCATGCTGAACCCCTCGGGCCTTCCTTTGTCCCCACAATGAGCCACTCTCATTTTAAACTAGTCCTGGGAGGTTCCTGCCTCCAGGCCTTTGCCATGCAGTTCCTGTTGCCTGTAACAGCATCTTTGTTCTGTTCAGGGAACTGTTCAACTGTTCTCTCCTCAGTAAACCATCTTGTGTACCTCACTTGCCACAGTTTGGTCGCAATATGTCCTTGGTTACCTTGGTTAAATCAGCCCCTCATGGGTTTTTGGTTAGCTCATCAATTCAATGAGAATCACATAGAAATTTCAGAATTTTGAGATGTCAGAGCTGGGAGGGACAGGGATCTCTAGGCACAGAAAGAAGTCACAGGCCTGGAGGAGATTTCTAAAGACGGTCTGACAGAGATGAGATGCCCCCAGGGACTCTGCCCCACAAAGCCTGGCCCTCAGCAGGTAGTCTGGGCTAGTGATCAAAGCAGACATTACTGTTATCATTTTATATAAAAAACCCTTAAATTTTAAAATAATTTTTAGAAACATTTTGTTTTCACAGGCATATCTGGGAATGGAATAGTGGCTGGGAAATGGTTACCTCATTGCTGGGGCTTCTCAGGAGCTGGCCCCAGGGGCCCTAACCCTAACCCTGATCCTAACCCATTGGAGAAATGGATATGCTAATTAACCCTGTGGTCCCAGGGCCTGTGGGAGGCCTGCAGAAAGGGCTGGGCTCTGATCACAGAGGCTCAGTGATCCTGACAGTGATTGTAAACGTCTGGGGGTGGGACACAGGTGGCAGCAGCCCTCTTTGGAGCCCTTCCCAACACCCTACCCTGGCCCAGGTGTCAGGTGTCTGGATGCGGCTGGGGAGCAGCAGGAAAGGAGCAGGATCAGGAGCCTAATGGCAAAGGGAAGCTGTCCTGAGGCCCTAAGGGAAGCTAGGGGCTTCAGTGGGAGGCTGCCTGGGCCCCCACAGCCTGCAGCCCTGGTAGAGTGGCCCATTTTACAGAGGTCAGGGCAGAGGAGAAGAGAGAGGAGGAAGAGCAGAGACTCCTAGCCTCTGTCCTCATTCATTCATTCATTCATTCACTCACTCATTCATTCCTTTGTTCATTTATTCTCTTGTTCACATCACCCTCTTCCTCCCTCCCTTCTTTAGTTCAGTAAATAGTTCCTCAGCTCCTATTGTGTGCCAGAATGCATATTGAATATTGGGGATAATGGGCCAGAGGGCTTGTTGATAGTCTGGGCTGGAGAGGAGTATGGTCATCTGAGAATAGGCAGCTGTCCCCCTTCCTCCTCTGCCCTACACTTCTTCCACAGGAACCCCAAAGCCTCTGCAGGATCCTGTGTAGAGGGCAAAGACCTAGTTAAGTTTGAAGTTTCTGGGAAGGTTTGGGTCAGATGCTACAATGATCTCTGGATGTGAGAGATAAGTGAGAAAGCTAATGCCATAAATGATGAAGAAAGGAAATAGATGGGTAAACAGATGAATGAGTAAATGGATGGATGGATGGTTGGATGGTCCAGATGGTTGGGTGGAAGAAGTATGGACAGACAAATGGATAGATGAATGAGTGGGTGGATGAATGAATGAATAGATGGGTGGATCAATTGATGGGCAGTCAACTGGGTAGACAGATGGTTAAGAAGAAGATGTGATGATAATTATAATAAAAACACCTATTGTTTATTGAAGGCATCCTGTGTGCCCTGCCTGCACTCCACACACTCAACCTCACTTAATTTTCATTACAATGTAATGAGACAGGGATTTATGTTCCCATTTTATGGATAGAAAACTAAGTCTTAGAGATGTCAAATGACTTATTAAGGCTCACAGCTGAGAAGAGGCTGAGTTGGCTTAGCTTTCAGTGCTGCCCTGCTCTACAGGATGGGGTCCCCCCCACATGAGTTGTCACCCTTTAGGGGCAGGCATCCTGTCTGGGCACTTTCAAGGCTCCCACCAGCTGCCCTCTGGAGGAAAAGGTCTCTGTGATGATCTGTTGGCTCTAATCTGATGTTTATGGTTATATCTGGCCCCAGAGAAGTGAGGCAGTGAGAGCAGTTCACCCATACATTGGCCTCCACATTACACTGGCACCAGGCAGCCTTGCCTGTGGGGAAGAGGGTGTAGGTGGGAGGGCATCTGGCATGATTGATGCAGACAGAGGGACCCTGTTCCAACCAGTCCTGAGATTTCCAGGGCCTGTGCTCCATTTGGCCCCTCAGGCCCCAGCCTCATCTCTCTGAGTCTCGGTGCCCTAAGGAGACAATGGGCAGCTTCAGGAGCAGCTGGCTCAGTGGGATGTTAGAAATGTGCAGTGAAATGATGAATGTAAAGTGCCTGGCACATAGTGCCTACTTGGTTTGCACCAATGACAGTTCCAACCAGCTCTGCCATGTCCTTGTGGGAGACCCTGGGCATGTCACTTCTCTCTGAACCTCAGTCCTTTTCTCTTTAACACTGGGTGTTTACCTTGCAGTGTTGTTAAGATTCTATTCTTTAAACAAAACTTTATTTTTTCCTAGGCATATTCTAGGTGCTAGGGATACAGCAGTGAATAAAACAAACATTCCTGCCTTTGTATATACTTACATATGTAATTTATTTAACATGTAAGTGAAATTGTCTGAGGATAACTGATATAGAAAACCATAAAACTGGGGAAGGGATGATGGAATGGGGAGCAGTGCAATTTTTAAATAAGGTATCTAGAAAGAACACCTTCTCTGAGAAGAGACATTTGACAGATACCCAAGGTTGGAGAAGAAGTGAGCCCTGCAGAGATCAGGGGAGAGCACTGTGGCAGAGGGAGGGCAAGTGCAAAGACCCTGGAATGGGCAGGGTTGGCTGTGCTGGGGAAACAGGGAGAAGAGTGAGAAAGAGGGGACAGGAAATAAGATAGGAGAGGTAATGGGAGCTCGGAGGCTGTGGCTGAGTTGGGAGTCCTGGATGGGTGTGAAGCAGACGGTTTTCCAAGCAACAAAGGCTGGGTGATATGAGAGGAAGGGGCTGTTTCTCTCCAGTAGAACAGCCTCTCCCTTCTGCTGGGCCCTTTAGGGACTCAGCCTGGCTCCCCTCACCCTCTGTTCTATCCCAGCCCTGGTTGCCCCTGTGGAGGTTTCTGGGGGCTGGTGGCTGCCCTAGACCAGGCCCTAGGCAAGGACTGTCCTTAGGAGCTGAAGAGCTTGTGGGGCCCACGCTGGGAGACAGCTTGGCATGTGACACCCCAAACCTGGGCTGCCTGCTCCAAGCACAAGACAGGAGACTGTGGATGGGAAGGCAGGCAGGCGCCCAGAAGTGGCATGAAGCCCACATCACTGCTAGTGTTGCCTCTGGAAACTTTATCTTTTCCATTTGGAAAGTTTGTTTGTCCAAGTTTTCCTGTGGGATGCCGACCACACAGCCAGGCATAAACTGAAATTGTTTCAAAAGCAAAATGGTAAAAATCCTTTCTGAAACTCCCACTGCCCTTCCCAAATAATGCTGGGAGTAGGGGTGTGTCCAAACTTCAGAGGCCCAGAGACTGGTATGGCTGAAAGGGGCCCCTCCCCGGGATGGGGCCTGATGGCAGGGCCAGTGCTGGCCTTGCCCAGCATGAGCTATGTGCTGACACAGCCCTGCATTCCCCATCTTGCTTCCCTCACTGCACCCATTTTGTGCCTAAGCTGTGGCTCAGCCAAAGGCCCAGGACAATGGTGCCCTGGCTCTGGCCCTGACCTTGTGGCTGTGCCTCACTGGCCTGATCTCTGCATATCCCTTCCACCCACACACATGGTACAAGCTGACCAGAGCCTTCGTCCAGCCACCCTAGGCCTTCTGCTCAGGGACAGCTGGGTCTTGGCTTACTTGCACACCTCTTGTGATGCAGTGCTCACTACCACGTTCGACTTTAAGCTACTTGGATCTTTAGAAAGATTGTTTTTTCCTCTAAACTAACATAGAGAGGCTTTGGCTTCCATGAGACCTAGGTTCTACTAGCCATACACAGCCAGCTCCCAGCACTATCTCTGTGTGCTTACTGCTCCCTCTCCACTCCTACTTTAGGCACCAGAAAACTGGGGGGAACTTGAACTCTGAAACCACTTTCCTCTGGGAAGGGAGCAGTGGTTAGAAGTTACTTCATGGCTACATGACTTGGACTTCATGTCTCTGTGACTCAGTTTCCCTCATCTTTGAAATGGCAAAATGCTCTAACTGGGGGAATGAAGATCTGAGTGAAGAGGGCCACCTGGGGAATTCAGTGTATTGGTCACAGGGATGGACTGATGTACTCTGAGGTCTGTGGGGCTTCCTAAGAAGCAGGGGGTTCCAGGCCCCAGGGTTCAGCCAAATTACCAGCTTTGGGAATTCAAGGAGGGGCTACTTTCTCCATTTGACTCACCTTCCCCATTCAAGAGCCCCCACCTGCCACTGCTCTCCATGTCCTCCTAGCCCTCCCAGCTCTTCTTGTCACCTTCCCCTTCCTCATTCTTTGAGTGCTAATTTCAGGGGCTGGAGATGGTGGGCTTGCAGGGGCTTTTGGAATGGCCAGGATGCTGGGGAAGGATTGATAGCTGCAGCTGGTGATGAGAGGGTTCTCCGTGCAGACTTGGAAATTGGGGCTCCAGGGTTAGTAGCGTGAGGCCTCTCCAGGGCATGAGGGAGCCAGAAACACCTCTCAACTACAATACCCTGCCTGTCCCTCCAGCCAGGGCTCAGACATCCCCACCTGATGGGTTTTAGATATACTGGAGCTTTTTCAGACAGATATGCAAGGCCCAGAGTGAGGAAGGCCCCATGCATATAGGCCCAGGACTAGATGGTGGGGCCTTGGCAGGAGATTGTAGGTTAGTGGGTCCAGCTGTATCTCAGTGCCATTCCTCAGACCCTTTCCTGTGTCTCGAACCTCTCCTCAGAATCCTGTCTTACATGCATCAGATAGCACACAGGATCCCAAAGGTACCACAATAGTTAAAAAGCACATTGTGATAGGTGAAATATGTCCTTTTTTAATGGGTGCATTGATAATAAGGTTGAATACCAGGTTTAATCTCAACAACAATTTCAGGTCAGCAATAAATGCAAATGACATTTGGGAAGAGGTGGGCGCTGTCAGTTTTCTGGGTGATAACATCCCAGGCACTGCTGAGGAAAGTAGGATTTGCTGCCTCAACTCACTGTCCTACGAAACACTAAATTCCAGCATTTCCAGATAGAAGTTAGTAAATATAGTGATAATTTGCTCCATTCAAATATGTGGACCCTGAATTCCATCCCAACATTTCCCCAATCCTGCACTCCCTGCCAAGGACAGACAGCACCAGAAGCAACAGCAACAATGCCACATTTGGTGACTAACGCTGACAAAGGATGATCTCTGGTCTTAGGGAGGCCTTGCATTGTGTCAGACAGTGGGTGAGTACTTTTCCTTCCTGTGATCTTCATCACAGCTCCGCAAAGCAGGCACTAGAGTAGTGCCTATTGTGCAGAAGAATAAACTGAGGCATAGTGAGATTAAGTATCTTGCCCAAGGCTGCACAGCTTGTGAGTGCTGGTGTCAAGATTTGAACCCAAGTCTTTCTGACTCCATATCCTGTGCTGTTACTCACCCCTACTAGAATGCCTGGCACACAAGTGGGGCTTAATAGATGTTTGGCTCATTTAAAGGGTCATTGCTGAATCCTCTTTGTTCACAGAGGGACATTCCCTTGGGCTGGCCTGGGCTCCCAGGATTTACAACTGATTCTAAATCTTTCCCTTCCCTAGGCATGTCAGTGGGTTTTGTTTAATTTTATCTATTAAAAGTTTCTTTTAATCCTCACTTACAGACAATGTTATTGATTTTTAGAGAGGGGCCTGGGAGGGAGAGAGGCAGGGAAACATTGATGTCAGAGAGAAACGTTGATTGTACATGCGCCCCTACTGGGGACTGGGAATTGAACCTATGACCTGTCAGTTTACTGTACAATGCTCCAACCCACTAAACCACACCAGCCAGACCAGGTCAGTGGAGTTGATACTAATTGCCCCTGTGCTGTTGCTGGGCCAGCCTAGGGGGAAGTTTACTCCAGCTCTAGGACCAAATTCCTTACTCTAGACCAGCACCAAAGCTGTGGTGGGGGTTTAACCAGGCAGAGATACAGGCAGGAAGGGCACTCAGCCAATGGAATAGAGGGGGCAAAGGCATGGCATTGGGTACTCTAGAGCCCTGCTGGGGGAGCCACGCAGGCCCCTCCTGCCAGCAAGTCTTCCTGAGCTGTGGTCCAGCCAGGTTGTCCCACAGGAGCTTCTGTGAGATTCAGGTCATCACAGAGTGTTTATTAATCACCACAAACAGGACAGGGTCAGACAACTCTGAGGGGAGTTGGGAGTAGGAAGGAACCAAGCTTGGATAGGAATGGACCTCAGCACCTCAGCAAAGGGGTGTGTTCAGGATGGGCAGTGGGGACTGAGGCTTTTTGGACCAGCCTCCCAGTCTTCTCTTCCTTTAGCTTTTGGTTATTTTAAAAATTAATTAATGTTGGGGACACATGTCCTTGGACATGGTATAAAGACACAAAAGACTTATGGAGCCCAGCTCTCCAGGTAGCCAGTTTCTGTTATCTTTTTCCAGAATATTCTACCAAACACACATGTGTATGTGCATGTCACTTAAAAAAGAAAACCTGATGGCTTCCAGTACCTTCTCTTCAGCCCTGTGTTTTTTTCACTATGTCTTAGAGAACTTTTCCCATTAGACTCATTCAACAAGTATTTATTGAGCACCTATTAAGTGTTCTCATGTGGCCAGACATGAAACAGGTGCCTGTTTTCATGGAGCTGATGTCCTTATTTTCTTGCAGCTGCACTGATGAATACTGCTGGGCTCCCACTCCCGGGAGTGCCCCACAGGCCGTTGCTGCTCTTTAGTGAGAAACTTGGGCACACTCACACATCTTGCTGCCAGTGTGCAAGCAGCTTGTGGGATAAATTCCTAGACATGGAACTCTTGGGATAAAGAGGCATGCCTT
Source organism: Phyllostomus hastatus (assembly GCF_019186645.2). Taxonomy (NCBI): domain Eukaryota; kingdom Metazoa; phylum Chordata; class Mammalia; order Chiroptera; family Phyllostomidae; genus Phyllostomus; species Phyllostomus hastatus. Next base: position 15,148,611 of record NW_025334035.1, read on the forward strand.
TTTAAGTTGACCAGCTATCACCAGATTGTCATTAAAGGTTGGGGTTTAGGTTTCAGGTGGGGAGGTGATCCAGGTGGAGAGGGAGACATGGGATGGAGGTGGGATGTGCTTGGGAGGGAGGCAGAGGTGCTGCCTTGGCCTTCGAGAAGCCTCCAGTGTGAGGAAAGGCAGGATCAGAGAGGGACAATGACCCTGGAGAGATGTGATGGGGCAGCCTAGGAGGCTGTAAGTGCCCGAGGAAGGGTGGGACACAGTGTGGGAGTGGGAGCATTCAGGGAGGCTGCCAGGAGGAGGCCTCTTCACTGAGCACCCACTGTGCATCTGTGGCTGTCCTAGGCTCTTCCCACATATTATGTTGGGAGACCTGACAGCCCTGTAACCTCCTAGATGCTGGGCCCCGTCATAGGGGAGCAACACGCCTGTTCCACAGCTGATAAAATGGAAGCTTAGTGGCTGAAAGCAAGAGCTGAGGCCCCAGGAATCCAGTCACCTTCTCACTGCCCTGTCCCTGAAAATGGCCCAGGCTTTGGGGGCTCCTGTAAATGGGGGCTTCTGCCATGACTCCTAGGAATGGACCTCAGCACACCAGAAAGCCTGTCCACCCCATCTCCGGGCTGTCAGGCTTTATTACACTGACAAAACAACTTGATATAAAAACATTGCTTATTGTACAAACTGCAGAAGCTCTGAAGCTATAGGATATGCCCATGTATGACATGCCCAAACTACTCTCATTCCTTACAACCCACCCAAGCAGAGGAGGGAGGCTGAGATGAAGCTTGCTGGGTGAGCACAGGGCCTGGATGCAGGCAGGTGGGACCGAGACCAAAGCACTGAGAGAGCAGGTGTGGGCATTTGCCTGCATGCCCAAGTGCAGGAAGGACAAGGTACCCTCTAAGCAGGACACACTACTAACAGTTTCATCTCCAAACTTCCCTTTGCTAATGCAAATATGTCTGTAGTTTTTCTTAACATAAACAGGATCAAGCATTAGGCCCCATTCTGCTTCTTGGTTCTTTTTTGGTGGGTAGGGAGGAGAGAGAGTGGGTCCTGGCCAATTAACTCTCCATTGGCAGTCCTGAGAAAACGACGTCTTTCTACTTTAGAGCCAGGTCCACCTTGAAGAAGACTGAGGTCCAGGACTTCAGCTGTGCCCCCTTGTGAGGAAGGAAGGGTGAGGGGTTAGTCACCAATTTTGGGGGCACAGGCCCCATTCCTAGTGTTGTGGGCCCACATGGGGACCCCCACATGGGGGTCACAGCATGGAGGCAGGCAGCACCCACCAGGGCGAAGAGGGCAGGGTAATTTGCTGGATTATTTTTGTGAGGAGGGAGGCCTTCTTGAGGGAAGCTATTTTTAAGAGTGAGAGAGGAGGAAGTGACTTCTCTCCCTCCCTTTACTGCCCTTTATTCCTGTCATCCTGGGACCTGGGACCTGCAGGCCTTGCCTGCCTTCCTGGAAACTCTCTCTGTGTAGAGGAAGGAAGGAAGAAAGGGAAGAGATGAGAGGATGCCCTTGGCCTGTGCCACCTCATTTATCTCCTCACAGCTCTGTCATCCCCTGTTAGAGAGGAGGGTGAGGAGGTATGAGGGGCATTTTGAAGTCCTTGCTGGTCTTTTGTTTTAAATATAAATTTTATTTATTTAGAGAGAGGGGAAGGGAGGGAGAAAGAGAGGGAGAGAAAAATCAATGTGTGGTTGTCCCCCACCTGCCCCACGCTGGGGACCTGGCCTGCAACCCAAGTATGTGCCATAGATTGGGAATAGAACTGGTGATCCTGTGGTCCACAGGCCAGCACTCAATCCACTGAGCCACACCAGCCAGGGCCCTTGCTGGTCTTTTTAAATCCACCACTTCCACAAGCAGCCCCTGAGGACATGAAGAGACGTATTAGAACCCATCTCAAAAATCCCTTAAATTAGAAAAGGGATTGTTTGGGTTGCAAAACTCTAAAGTGCAGGGGTATATCTAAGGGCTCCAAAGGAACATATCTGGAATCTTGTGTCTCTCAACAAACATTTCAGCCCCGCTCTCCTCTGGGTGGGTCTTGTTTTAGGGGGGCTCACCATATGAGGGGCAAAGGGGGCCCCAGCAGCTCCTGAGAAATAAAGCTCCTCCTTTTCTGGCTGATTCAGCCAAAGTCTGGAGCCAGTCCTCATTGGTTGGCTTCAGTCATATGCTCATCCCTCAACCAATCACAGTAAAGTTCACAGCCAGGCCTGGCTCACTTGCCTATCCCTGGGCCCTGGGAATAGTCCCAGTCCCCCAGGAACCAAGTGGTAGAGAATACTGGGTATAGGTGGTGAGTCCCCAGAGAGCAAGGTTCCCAAAAGAAGGGTCTAAACAATGGGAGGACATAGACCACTGATTCCTGCAAAGCTGTGGAGCCAGAACAAAAACCTCCTGATACCCAGGAGAGGCCAGATCATCCAGAGCCTAAAGCCCTGTCTGGCTGTCAGCCCCATTGCTGTCCCCCTGGCTTCTAGCAGCCCATCCTCCTGACAGCTGAAGCTCCAGGGGTGGCAGGGAGGAGGGGCAAAGGCAGTGGGGTGAGTGTCAGAGCTCATGAGGAAAATAAGTCAGTTGGCCAGCTCTAGGCTGAGTGGATCAATGCCTATTTCCTGATGGGGTGGGTGGGGCTCCGTGTTCCGTTTCCAAGGCTGCCAGCCATTCCTGAAGTTCTGTTCTCTTCAGATCAATGCCACAGGGTCAGCCCTGGGTCTGTGGGTACCTGGGGACAGGAAGGGGCATGTGGCCTCAAATAAACAAGACAGTCACTTTTTTGACCTCTGCACCTTTACCCCTTCCATAGCACCCCTGACAAAGACTCACTGAGGTTGGGTAGCTCACATACTCTCAGACAATCCTTTCACCCCAACAGCTCAGCCCCATCTGGGTGTCATTTCTTCAGCTACCAATTGGGGTGGCATTTTTATACTTACTAGTGGGACCAGTCACAATATCATCCTCTATGATGTGTTCATGCAGTGGGTATTAACTTGGAGCCTGGCACAGGCCAAATGTACACTTGGCATCATCCATTGTTACCATCACTGTTTTTATTCTTGGGGAAAATGGCACTGAGAGAACGGACTGGGCTAAGGGTTGGACTCCTGGGCCTGGGTTTTTTCTGCTCTGCCATTCACTACCTGAGTTATCAGGGGAACCTCCTTTCCCCTTGGCCCTGGTGGAGTGCAACACTTTACCTTGTGATTTCTGGCCATGGGCTTTGTGCGTCCCACCAGAAATCTATGTCCGGACCAGCCAGGCACAGTTCTCTCTGACTGCCGATGGGGGTGGAGGTAAGAGGCAGGGCAAGTCCCAGGCCCTGGATACTTGCCTGGAGGAGGAGGCAAGGCTCTGCTGAGAGTAGGCCTGTGATCCCCTGGGTCTCCCCATCCCGTGTCTCTTTGTTCTCACTCTGCAGATATTCATGGCAGGCCCACTGTGTGTTGGGCCCTGGGCTGTGAGCATGCTGGGCAGATTTGTCCCTGCCTTACAGACCTGACATGCCTTGGAGGAGACCAACAGGAAATGAAGTGCCTCAGTGTGGGAAAGAATAAAATAGGCCATTGGAGACCCTGGGTGGGCTTCCCCATGAGGTGCTGCTTGAGCTGTCCCTGAAGGAAGAGTAGTTTGGAGACAGTCCAGTGACAGAATTAAGCTAATGGCACCTGAGGGCCAGAATAACTGGCCAGTATGTCTGGAACAGGAAGGCCAAGGGGGCTGGGTGAAATGAGGGCAGATAGGTCCTAGGCCTCAGGGACTTTGGCTCTCACATGTGCCCCAGAAGAGTTTGAACTGGGCAGGGACTCATTAGCCTACTTTACATTTAAAGGATCTCCTGACACAGAGGCTAGGGATGGGCTGAGGTCTGGGGCAGGGGGTTAGGGGTAGGAGAAACCTGGTGGGCTCCTGGGAGGAGGTAGCCCTCGAGGCACTTGGATGCTGGAAGGGTTCTGGGGCCACTGTTGAAGCTGCCTGTGGTATCAGACAGAGTCACCAGTGAGGGACTGTCTGGTTTTCACATATCAATCAATGATTAATTTATGACTGAAACAAATGCATTGTCATTGTCATATTAAGACATGAATATTATAAGAGCCAGCAGACTGAGCCTGCTGCCTACTCAGACCAGCAAGCCCCAGCCATCAGGCTGCTCCTCCAGCCAACCCCTTTCATGCCCTGATGGCTCTGTGGCATTGGAAGCAATCTTCTCCACTTAGGCCTTGGTTTCCTCAAAAGAAGTGGCTCCAAATGGGATGAGGGGACCTTTGGACTCCAAGCCTGTGGCTCTGGGGATGCCAGGTCAGCAGATGTGTTTTGAATGGCTGCTATGTGCCAGGCCCAGGGCTGGGAAGGAGACTGGATCCTACCCTGGAGGGGAAGAAAGATAATTTCATATTGAGGGAAGCCAGGCACTGGGCAGAATCAGAGAGGGTTGAAAAGGTATGCTTGTTGCTAGAACTCCTACTGTGTGTGGGACACCAAATTCCCTTTCATCTTATCAGCTTCATGGATGTCATGAGAGGGACATTATTATTCTTGTTGTTGCAACCCCATTTTATAGAGTGGGACCTCAGCAAGAGACATGTCTGGGGTCCCTCCACCTGGCCCTGGTTGCAGACACCCTGCTCGACACAAGAGGAAGCAGCGATGCTCTGCCTGGCTGTGGGCCTTGCCCTGGGAGGGCTCTGAGCCCCTTCACTCACAGGTAGGAAGCCATGGGGCAGGCATGTGAGCTGGTTAGCAAAACCCCTGTGCACATCCCTGCCCCTCTGTGCCTTGGTCTCTGCATCTGGAGCATGGGCACCCCACACGACTTGGCAAAGGACCATGCATCCAGTGTCTGTAACAGCTGCTTGTGTGGTGTGATTATGATTGAGGATTGAATTCTGACACAGGAGGTGGATCAGAGGGTGGGAGGTGGAGCCTAAAGGGCAGTAGCCTGGGGAGTCAGGCCTGCACCTCAGCAGGGACCTTCTTTGCTCAGTGACCTTGGGTGAGACACTTGCTGTCTCTGTGAAAGGCATTGGATAATGGCTCTGGGGGTGTCTCTGGGCCCAGGAACAAGATGTGGCTTGCCTTCCATTGTCTCCTTAGTAAGCAGCAAGGTGAACACTCTCTGTGTGTGTGAGCATTAGGGTTGAGAGTGCCCTAGGCTCATCCCCTTGTCTTAAGAGCTGTTAGAATCCTAGACACAGAGGTATTCCAGATGTTTCTGTCCTTTCCCCAGCTAAGACTCAGTCTCCCAGCAGAGGGGAATCTCCTAGTTCCTCTGGAGAAAGGAGGGAGGAAAAGGTGGGCATCTGAGTCACTTCCTTCCTCAGACACTTTGATGGAGTAGGAAGAAAAGTTTCCTGAGAGCTTTTGGTCCCCTGAGAGGTTGGTCTCCAAGGAAGAGGAAGAAAAAACCAGGACACTGTGTGCCAGTCACAGGCATTGTGGGGGTGTTTGGCTGGAATCTCCTGGGATGTCCCTCTCTCATTCCTGGCAAATGTCAAGGCTCTGGTTCTGGGATCAGACCTGGCTTTGAGGCCTGGCTTCACCTTCAACAGTTCTGTGACAGGCAAGTGACCATCTCTCTCTGTGCCTCAGCTCCTTTACCTGTAAAATAAGGCCAGTGACTCCAGAGGGTCACGGAGCCAATACAATAACCCTAGCAAGGTCCTGAGCACAGAGCCTTGCATGTGTGGAGTGCCGTTACCCAGTCAGAGCTGTGCTAGGTGCTCCAGGTAGACTACATCACAAATCCTCACTGCAGCTCCAGGCACTAGGAAATCTCACTACCTCCACTTGATGAGAGTGTAGCCTGGAGAGCTGAAGTGATCTGCTTCCACAGCTGGCCAGTGGAGGTTGTGGGATTTAAATCCCAGACAGCATGAGGTTGATGAACTCTCTGGGTGGCCTAGACCAGGTGGCACTTTCTGCCTTCCCAGGGCCAGGAGACTGGGCAGGATCCTAGGCTGGAGCCTGGGGCAGGTAGGGCCTGCAGACTGCACTGTCTGGGCCAGCAATCTGGGCGTTGGCCAGAGAGCCATCCTCCTTGGTTAGAATCCTGCAGCCAGTGTCCCTGCTGTGCAGACACATAATTATATTTCACATTAAAGGGGAAGCTGGAGGCTGAGGAGGCTTGGGAGTCATTTCAGACTTGTGCTCTGGGCACAGACCAGCATCCTTGACCCAGTTCTGTGGCTCCAAGACTGAGCTAGGGGTCAGACTAGTGATAAAGTGGGGTCTTCTTAGGCCAAGGCCCAGCTAGTTAGGTCTGTCTGCCAGGATAAAAAAGGCTGAGAGATCTAAGGCCCAGACAATAGGCCCCAGGAGGCTGGGAGGGCAGGACTCCTGGGGACAGGCTGGGAAAAAGCCTGAGCCTCCAGAAGCAGGGCTGTGGAGAGAAGGGGTAACATGGAGGTCAGGTCTGCAGAAAGGGAGGCCAGAAGGAGGAGCCTGGAGAGGATTAGAGAGAAGCCAAACAGAGTTCAAGATGGGAGGGGAGAGATGCTACTAAAGAGAAGGGGATGAAGTGTCTATAAGTGTGCATACCTGGTGTGCAAGGGGAAAGGATTCTACAGGAATGTACAAGCCAGGATCTGGGTGCACACGTGCACACGTGCAGAACTACCCTGAATGTGCACACATGAGTGTGTATGCCACAGTGCATTTACAACTATCATGTGTGTCAAGGCATGAATTTTATATGTGTAGATGAACTTGTCTACTGGCAGTGTTGCACGTGCATGTGCAAGATCCTCTTGCCTGTGTGTGCACACTCCCTATGCACCTGCTTGTGCTTGTGTCCCTGGAGGACATGACTCTGTGTGTGCACGCGCGCCAGTCCCCGCGCGCGCGCGCGCGCGCGCGCGCGCTCTCCCCAGTGGGCAAGTGGCTGGTGGTGTGTGTGTGGGGCGCATTCCGGGGCTGGAGAGGCGCTTAGCTAGGCCAGGACCCGGGTGGGTGGGGGCAGCGGTGGCACGTGGCGGGCGAGCTCTTGTTTGAGAGTTAGAGGAGTTGCAGAGCTGGATTCTGGTAGCGGCAGGGCACGGAGCTGGGTGGGCGCAGAGCCTCAACCTCCCACCGCTTCCTCACTCTCCATCCCTCTCTTGCCGCCTTCCACTGGCCTCGCTGCGGCCACAGCCTCCCTGGGAACTGTAGTGAGGGTCGAGGGGCTGGTGAGGCTGCAGCCCGCGAGGAGGCGCAGGGCGCGGGAGTGTGGGGAGCGCGCCCGGCCTGCCAGAGATCAGATAACAGTCAGCGGGGGAGGGGTGCGTCGCCCGCGCTCACAGCCCACGGAGCAAAGGACTACAGAGCGCTGCCTGGAGCCAGCGCCCGGTGCCCCGGGGCATTGTCCAGGGGTGTGACCCCAACTCATGGCTAGACCGAAGCTATTGGCGGTTGGAACTGATGCGCCCCTCAGCATGGAGCGCCCCCGGGTGCTGCCCTAAGCCGGCGATGCAGCCTGTGCGGCGACGGCGGCGTCCGGGGCCAGGAACGGCAGCTCAGAGCTCGGAAGACGCGGAGTGTGCCGCGCCCCGGGGACTGACTGAGGTAAGTGCAGGGTCACCTGGTTCTCTCCGGGCCCGGTTTCCCCTCCCCGCAGGCCTGCTCTGGGCTCCAAGTGAGCACGAGGTAGTGCAACAACTGGGAAAGTGGGGTTGGGAGGATTTTTCCTATCCTGGTTTTCTGTTTGTTTTTTTTTCTCTTCCCCCCTCCATTGGTGAGCCTTTGGAGGAAATGCTGACTGCAAGCTTGTCTTTCTCTGCCATGTCTTCGGCTACTACGCCACCAGGAACTTTGCTCCTTGCTAACCTTCGTTCTGGAGGTGCTTTGGGAAACTTTGAGGCGTTCTCGGTCCCCTTTGGCCGACTTTCACAAGGGGGTTCGGGAGGCACTTTCGTGCGCAGCATCAGCCCCTATGTATGACCTTCCCGGAGACCTGGGGATCAGGGTGGGGAGGGGGGAGATGTCCAGGAGTAGTCCGAAAAATGCCTCAGGCCAAGATCTAAGGGTCCTTGGAGTCCGCTTCGATTTTTCTCTTTCTGTGAGTAAAAATGGTGTTCTCCGCCGGTGAGCGAGCCCACGACTCCGACCCAAGCTTTTTGCTTTTAGAAATGGGCCTTGACCGTGGAGGGTATGGTCCCACAGCTGAGTAACCCCTGAGGCGTGAGGGCAGGGTCCCTGCGAGGTGTGCCTGTTGGCTCTGGATGTCTGGAGGGGCAGGGGGGAAGGGGGGGCGGGGGGCGCAGGGAGGGTGGTGCACTTGGAAGGCAACTGGGTGGGGAGCTCCTGGGGAGACTTCAGAACGGAGCTGAGGCCCAAGGGGGTGTCTGGTGCTTGTTCAGATGGAATGTGCACACTTTATGGGAATACTTTAAAACCTATGCTCAGAATGGGATGTCACAGGAAAGTGTTTCTTTGGAGGTGGGCTTCAGTTCTAAGAGGTTCTTCTGCCTCTCCACAGCCTGGACTTGCTGGGACCTGGGGCTACCTGCTCCCCATATTCTAGGGGACATGAGCATCCTGGAGTGCTGTCTGTGACTATTTCTACTTTCTTATTTACTCCCTGTGCTCAGGCTGGAGCCCTGGAATAAAGTGCTGGGGAACCCCTTCCATCCAGATCCACATCCTGAAACCCTGGTTTACAGGCTCTGTCTCTCTGAAGCACAGAGGCACCCTTGGGTAGCTGAAATCAACAGCCTCCTCCTTGAAGGTGTGAGCCTAGGAGGCACTAGCCTTCTGGCCTACCCCTCACCCCACTACTGCCCTGCCCCAACTCCAGCTTCCCCTTGTGCTAGGTTGCTCCAGACTCTAGACTGCTGCCATGTGGCCACAGAGGGTCAGGTAGGAGATCTCAGCCATGGGTACTGTTGTGGGAGGCTTATGATAGAATAAACCCTGCCCTCAACCCCCTTCCTGAGTCCTAAGAGACTCCTCTGCATAGTCTTCCCACAGCTTTCTGGTGACACCTTCCTTTCAACCAGGGGATCAGAGGTTGGCAGCTCTAAGAGAGGTACCTTGGAAAGGCTCCCATCAGGTAGGGCCAAGACCCCTGGGAGAAAGCAGAGTGCAGAAGGGTAAGGGCTCACTTAAGCACACCTAGGGACAAGAAAGGGGTTTCCATTTTGCTGGGTAATGGAAACTTTTCCACCGGTGCACTGCTGAGTATACACAGTGGACACCCTTCATGCTGGGTGTTAACACAGACCTGGCAGAGACAGGCCCTAAGTCCCCAACCACCTCCTTTTCCTCCTCTCCAGATGAGGGCACAGCAGAGCCCCTTCCCCAGCCTGAAGGGAATGACCCTTGTCTTGGGAAGGGGACAGAACCTGAGTTTGTCAGCCTGTCCCTGGACCCCACCCCATGCCCAACTGCCATGTTGGATTCCCATAGGGCTTCCAGGCTGCTCAGGAGGGCACCCTTCCAGACGAGTGCCTGGTGGAGGGATATTCAGGGAGCTGTGCTGTGCTGGGAGGAACAGGTGCCCAGAGAGGGGCAGGGCCTTGCTCAAAGCCACATAGCAAGCCAGGGGTTTGAGCAGAAGCTTCCACTTAGCTCTCTGCTGCCAGGCCTCCTGTCCCAGGTTCATTGTGCCCCGTCCTTCAAATCTGCCCAAAGCAGGACAAGGCACTTCAACTGGTTCTGTGTCAATGAAATAATGACAGCAATGATAATAGTTATGACAGTAACAGGGACAGCAGCACCCTGCAGCACTGGGACCCAGTCTGCCTGTGGGCAGTTTTCTTTGGCCTGGCTAGGCCTCCAGTGTCCTGGGCCATAGTTGGTAGTACTAATTGTGGCACCCGGAGGCCTTGGTGTACATCTCAGGTGAAAGCGACTGCATCATCACTCCTGGCAACCTCTGTGGCCCTTGCCCAGTCCCAAACCGAAGGTTGTGGTGCCTCCTCTCAGGCCACCTGATGTCTGCCCTCAGTCCTGCTGCTCCCAGGCCCAGTGCTGCTGGGCTGGGCCAAGCCTCTGAGAGGTGCAGCTGATGTCCACTGCTGTGTCCCTGACAGGGCTTTGCTGTGACACATGGGTACACCTGCCTCTCCACTGGGGCCACTCCTGAAGCCCTGCCATGGGCTTGCATGGAGGAGGGTCTGGGAGGGAGGCAGTTTGTGGGCAGCAGGAGGAGTGGGGCTGGGTCAGTCCCTGGGAGGCTATAGTGGATGTGGGCTCAGTCCCATGGGACTGCTGCACTGGGGAATTGGCAGCATTATGGAGAGACAGCTAAGACTGAGGATGAAAGAAGGCTGGCTAGATACTGGGTGATGGGCCAGGCAGGGAGCCTAAAGATTTCAGAGGAGTCTTGGGGTGGGGTAGGGTAGGTGGGCCAAGGTAGCAGGTTTTCTAGGGGATCTGGGGGTGCAGTCAGGACTGGTACCTTGGCTGGTCACTGGCTGAGGGATCAGCTCTCTGTCAGCTGATTTAATTTCCTAATGGTTTGCTAGTATGGAGTGTGGCATCAGCTTCATTATACAGACAGGAGGTTTGAGGCACTAGGAGGGATTGGAACGCATGCCCCTCGGTCCCAGGGTCCAGGCACTCTCCCAGGGACAGAGCTGTGTATTTTCTCATTCCATAGACACCCTGCCAGGTACATCTGTGTGCCAGGCTGCCCATGGGGCTGCCATGATGGCATGACATCTCCTCTTCCCACCCCTTCCCGTGGGGCTGGTCCCACATAGGCCTGGGGGTCTGCTTGCCTTCTCAGCTCCCAGGTTGCATATCCCTGGGACCTAGTGAAGGCCTGGCCTGCAGTTGGTGCTCACAAGTGTTTGGTGGGTCAGTGTCTGGGTTGCTTTCTCTGGCCACAAAGACCTCAGTGGGCCCTGTTGTGTGGCATGGGTTGTGGCTGGTGGGCGGCTCAGGGGGTGGAGACCCTGGCCCCAGCGCAGTGTCTAACATACAGAAGGTGCTTAATGAACCAGTGTTAAATAAGTGGAGGCCTGGCCCTGCCCTTGAGGATCTCAGTGTTTGGAAGGAGACTTCAGGGCAGTCAGCGAGAGCTTGCAAGACCTGTGGTGTGACTGTGGCTGAGTTACTTCTCCTCTTCGGTCTCAATTTGTTGTCTGCAAGGTGGGACTGAAGCCCCAGCTGGGGAGGCTGCTGAAGGCACCGAGGATGAGAGAGTAGGAATGTGAGCCTCTGGGTGTGCCTCTGAGCAAGAGGTCTCAGCAGAAGCAGGCATATGGAAAGGGAGCTCTGTGAAGGAGGGGATGTCAGCGTTTGTGATGCCAGAGCCTTGGGAATTCGTCATTCCAGTGCAGCCTGCCCTTGGACACTTGAGGCCCAGAGAGGGTAGGTGATCTGTTGTAGCAAAAGAGGGCGTGAGATGCAGGCCTCCTGCTCCTGCTGCATCCTCGGTGCCCTGCTACCCGCTCCCTCCCTACAACACAGACAGATGTTCCAGACCTCAGGTCTTTCTGCCTGGTTGCTGAAATGGAAGCCTCAGAGGCAGCGGGGACCTCAAAGACCCCAGGTCTGATTTCCTAATTGGCCTTCTGTCCTGGTACATGGGACACATATTGGTTACATGGCCAAGTAGGAGTGGAAACCCCTTTCTCAGTGGCCCCAGGGAGCAGGTCTATACTGCCTGTCATCAGTGCTGCAAAGTCAGTGGGATTGGCCTCCTGGCTCCTGTGGGGGACCACCTCTGCCCAACGGCTGGACTGGCCTGAGCTCAAGGATGCAGGCTTGGAGAAGGCCAGGGAGCAAAAATTAAAGCCTTCAGAGTAGAGGCTTTTGTCAGGACCACCCCAAGCTGCAGCTGCTTGAGCTCTAAATGTGCATTTGATTCACTCTGGGTGCTTTAGTCTCAGCAGATCCCTGGGCTCAGGACCCTCTCATGGTTCCCCTCTCCTGCAGAACAGAAGCCACACTCCTCACCATGGTCCCCAAGGCCTGGCACAGTCTGGTCATCATTACTGGCTTCATTTCCACCACTCTTTTCTTTCACTCAGGCAACTTGCCTTCCTCCTTGCTGTGCCCCCAAAACACCAGGCCTGCTGCTGCCCCAGAGCCTTTGCACTTGCTGCTCCCTTTGCCTGGAACACTCTTCCCAAAATCTCCACATATCCCTCTGCTTCACCACTTTCAGATCTTGCCCGGATGCCATGTCCTCCATGAGGCTGCTCCTGGCTTTCCTGAATAACATCATGGCCTTCCTTTCCCTACACTCCTTCTCCTGCATTTTTCTCTTAAAACATTTTTAATTGAATTTATTGGGATGACATTGGTTAATAAAATTATATAAGTTTCAGGTATATAATTCCTCAGTACATCATCGGTATATTGTATTGTGTGTTCACCACTCTGAGTCGAGTCCCTTTCCAACACTATTTATCCCCCCTTTACCCTCTGCTACCTCCCGCTCCTGCATTTTTCCTATGTAGAACTTAATGCCATCTACCACACGATGTTTTATTTGCTTATCTTGTTTACTGCCTGTCCCCCTAAAATGTAGGCTTCTTGAGTGCAGGGTTTTGGGTCCAGTTCGCTCCCAGCTGATGCCCAGTGCTACAGCAGTACCGACTGTATGTAGGGGCTCAGTAAATGTTTAGGGAATGAGGGGTTGGCTTGTTCAGGTGTGGTGCCTGCCGTGGAGTGAGTGCTCAGTAGCTGTGGGAGCCAGAATTATTGTTCCATTCTGCAGATGAGAAAACTGAGCATCAGAGAGGTGACATCACTGTCCCAGAATGATGAAGCTTGTTGGGGGCAGAGCTCTGAGCCTTTGGCCTGCCATCTGTCAGTGTCAGAGAGCGTGAGCTGGCATTTTTTTCAGGCCCCTACTCTGCATTGAGCTATATCTGTGATCTTACCGGTTTCGAGCTCTGAGCCTACTATATCCCTGGCACTTGGCTTGTTTCCAGCTTAGGATGTCCCCACTGCACCCCTGTGAGAGATAGAAGCTGTTCTTATTGCAGATCTGAGCAAACTGAGGCACAGGGAGATCCACTGCTCAGCTGTCATTGGCCCCTGCTTCCCATCCATGAATGGCTAACCCTTCCTCCAAGAAAGTGTGTGTGGGCCAGCTGCAGGGCTGGCCTGGCCCACGGCTTGGTGTCTCCATTTCTTGCTCAATTAAGCTTTTTCAGGTGTCTATTGGCCATTTGTATTTTGTGTCAGTATGTTTTACTTCCTCTGCAGTCTCTTTTTTGAACATGACATCCAGGTTTAAAATTCTTGTTTTTTATTTTTTAAGATTTGCTATTTTCAACTTGAGCAGCTTCCACTTTAAAAAGACTCACATGCTTCCCACTAGGTTCTGTCTCGGTCTCCCACTGCCTGGGGCACAGTGAGGTATACTTGAGCAGACAGGTTCCAAGGGGCTGGGACCCTGCCAGAGCTGCTGGGCTCCACCAGATGCTGGCTGTGGCCTCTCTGGTGGATCTGACTTGGGCAGGGCACTGTCTCTTGAGGCTCACCTCTGGGGCAGACAAAGGACTGGGACCTCATGAGGACCAGAGTTGTGACGGGCTTGCCTGTGGCTGTCACCAGCTTTTGACCTGTTGTTACCCTGTGACGGGGTGTCCTGGGGTGGAGTGAGATATGACATCCCCATTGTGGGAATGGGCAGCCTAAGGCCCAGATGGGGACAACCACAGCCAGAGGTGGTACAACTCTTTAGAAGCAAGGGGTGGAACAGTAGATGAGACCCTCTGCCCCACAAAGCCTTCTGGCAGCTATTTGGAGATTTGCTTAGGGAGCTGGGGCTGGGAGGAGGGAGCGTATAGACATGGGGAAGTGCTGAGCTGTGTGTATAGGTGTGCATGTGTGTGTGTCCATGTGTGTGTGCACGCTGGCATGTGCGCTGTGTGTGTGTGTAATGGAGAGGCTAAAAGGCCAAGGACAAGAGAGGTCAGGGAGAGGTTGTGTATCCCCCATCCCCTACCCACCTCCCTCTCCTTCCAGCTGCAGCCTGAGTCTCCTGAGCTGGTGACTGCAGTCCTGCAATTCTCCAGCACTTAAAGCACAAATTAATCACCACTGGCAGCTGGTGTTCTGGGTGGTAGCAGCCATGCTACCTACCCAGGGGCTCCCGGCCCCTGATTCTGTGCCTCTGGGCTCTTGGTTTCAGGCCAAGTACAGACCAGACTTCCATCAAGGCCTGTGGGGACCCAAGGAGGACTGGGAAGGGCTGAGGAAGGCTCTCCTGTCTCTTCATAGGGCCAGAACCTGGCACAGCACAAAGTGTGCGGAGCCTGTATCACAGGGAGGGCAGAGACAGGTGAACTCCTGGGGTTCCTGAGGGTGCTGGGATCTTGTAGCAGGTGTGGAGCCTAAAAGTGGGCCTTGTGGAAGTAGAGTGTGCACAGGACCGGGAACCCCCACTTAAACACCATCTCAGAGATCAGCCCTCAGCCTCTGTTATCTTGCTGGCACCCCCTTCCCTTCTCAGAAAGGCCTCATTTGTCATTTTGCTTTCAAGAAGTATCTCTGTACCAAGTGTGCTGTGCCCCATGCTAGGGCTGGGGCTGATGTCTGGGAAGGTGGAGAGGTAAAAAGAAACAAGTAAACAGATACATAAAGAAGTACACAGACTTTGTCATATTCTTTTGTTAATTATTAAAAATTTTAATTACAAGTGTTACATGCTCACAGTGAAATAGTAAACAGGTATAAGGGTAGAAAGTGAATTTCTCCTTTTCAAACTGTCTCCAGCCCCACCCAAAGCTTTCTATTCTTGAGGTGCTCATCATTAGAGAACCTTCTGGACTGTCTGGGTGCTTATGCAAACATGTGAATGTAGTTATATAAACATGCCAACACCTACAGCTCATTTTCCTCTCTTCCTTCCTTTCTTATTTCCCCATAGGATCATTCCATACTTGCTGCTCTTGCTGGAGCCCAGCACCCTGGACCCAGGGACTTCATCCTCTCTTTTCATTGGGTTGAGGGCTACATCAAGAGCCTCCAGATCATAGACTGTTAGCTGGGGAGTCTTTGAATGCACAGAACCATCAAAATGCATGGGTCATGGATTCTTTGATGCGTGAAGTTGTAGCCTATTTGAATCAGAGACTGGGAATTGCAGAATTGACTCATCTTAGCCCCAGGAAAGTTGCTAAATCATTGCCACCTTCCTCAGACACTCTGGAAGCATTTGGAAAATCCAGACCTCTTGGCTCCATCCCCAGAAATTCAGGTTTGGAAGGTCTGGGATAGAGCCTGGGAATCCACACTTTTCCATTTCCCCAGTAGCACAGTCCCCGGCCCAGCCCCTTGTAGGGAAATCACCCCCTTGCAGTCAAGTACCCTGACCCTGGGGCAGGTCCCATCCTCTCTGGGCCTCCGGGACCCCTGGGCCAACCCAGTCCCTACTTGGTGCCCTATAGGCAAGTAAAAGGCCACCACTCTGCTTGAACACAGCAGTGAAGGTGCTTGCCTCCATTATGTGCTCTTTTACCATTCTCATACGGAGAGAAGACCTCTGTTTGGGGGAATTGGTCAACCCTGATTCACCTCTGAGCTTCACCATCTTAGGTGCCCACTACTCTGTCATTCCTGTAAGGTGGTTTGAACTCAATCTGAAGGACAGTCCCCACCTTGCTGTACCAAGGGCCCCTGTTGGAAAGAGCCTGAGAGACTGAGTCCATGAGAGGTGTCAATCATCTCTGGTGCTCTTCTTTCCTGAGCCTCAGTTTCCCCATTTGTGAAATCTAGGCACCTGTGTTCTCATTCCCTCTCAGCGTTGGCTCTTCAGGCAAGGCAGGGGAAGGCCTCATGCTTCCTCTCTCCCTGGTCTCCCTCTCTCTGCCTTGTGGGCTGGAGGCTCAGCTGTCCATCACCGTGGCCTGCTGGGCCTCAAGCTGTCGGCAGCACCTGCCAGGATAGGGCAGCCAAATATCCCTTTCCCAGGCACTGGGAGCCTTCAGACCATTGGAAGGGGTGGCTTAGAAGTCTTTGGGGCAGGCCAGCTCTCCTTGGGGGCCGCATAATGGAATAAACCCTGGTTGCCCTCTTCCTTTCCTTTGCTGGCCTCAGAGGCACCCATAGGGCCTGGCCCTGGTCCTACAGAAGATACCCTGGCCCTGAAGCTCTAGGGCCAGAGTCTGGGCCCCATCCTGACTCAACTACTCTCTTGGTGGCCTCAGCCCCAGCTGGGTGGTCCCAAGGGGCTCTCCACTCACTCTGTCCCAGATCAAGGGCAGGTAGACAGGGAATGAGTGGCTGGGGAGTAGCTCCCTGGGAAACTGACCTGATGAGCCTGTGGTCTGTCTCCTAATCTGTGAAATGGGAACCCCAGGGCAAATTGGTTGAATGAATCTATACCTTTAACATTGTGTCTGGGGTGTGGAAGGAGCACTAGGGCAGCATTCCAGGGGGACAGTCTCTGAGGTCCAGAAAAGAAAACGGGCGAGGACAGTGGGGAGCAAAATCGGACCCTGTATTAGTTTTCTGTAGCTGCTGTAACAAATCACCACAAGCTGGGTGGCTTAAAACAACGCAGTTTTATCTCTCAGTTCTGGAGGCCAGAAGTCCGAAGTGAAGCTGTCAGCAGGGGTCCCACCTTTGGAAGACTCTGAGGGAGAAGGGTCATATGTCTTTCTCCTGGCCCCTGTGGCTCTTGGCAATCCTCCGTGTCCTTTGGCTTAATTTTTAATTGCTGCCTCTGTCTTCACCGAGCCTTCTTCTCCCTGTGTCTTCTTTTGTTTTATAAAGACACTTGTCATTGGATTTAAGGCCTATCCTTATCCAGGATAATCTCATTTCCAGATCTTTAACTTACTTATATCTACAAAGACCCTTTACCTAAATAAAGTCCTGTTCATAGGTACTGGGTGACCATATCTTTTTCAAGAGCCCATATTCAACCCATTACGCATGATCAACCTAAATACAGTGTCTTGTATCCTGATTTTGTCTTTTTTAAAAAGAATCTTGTATTTTAACAATGTATCTTGGAGACGTATAGTGTTGGGGTTATGTGCTTGATATCTGCTATTTACCAGCTGTGTGTACTTGGGCAAATTACGTAACTGTTCTGCATCTCAGTTTGCTCTTCTGCAAAATGGAGGTATCAATGGTCCTTACCCTCATGAGGCTGATGGGAGCAATCAGAGGTAACATGGTGAAGCTCTAGGGCAGGGAGGGTGTGGTAGATAACACCTTTTGTTAGTGCATCGATTGGCAAAGTGGTTTTAAAATTTAACTGGTATTTCCTGCATGAGGCTGAATTTCCATTTAGTTCCCTTGCCTTATTTGGATGCACTTCTAGGTCTCTGTCCAGCCCTTAGCGGTTACTGCACATAACTCTGCTACAAAGATCCAGGGACTTATGTCCTCATGCCTGGACTATCTGAGCAGAAAGTTCTGGAAATGGCCCTACTGGGTTGGATGGCCTGTGCTTCTTGTGACTTTTGAGAGCGGTCACTACTGAGACCTCCATGGTGTCATTCCAGTTCTCCCGCCCCTTGACTGAGTGAAGCATGCCTGGTTTCCCCCATCCTGGATCCCCTACCCCCAGGGACACCAGCACTTCCTGTCACCCAGACCCTGTCAGTCCTGGCCATGAAGAGTGGGGCCTCCATGTCAGTCACTTTCCCTACATTTTTCTTGTTTCAGGGCCAGGTGGAGCATCCTTTCATCTGAAAACACCTTCCTGTAGTCCCTTGTTTGGCAGCTGCTAACTCCTGTGAGAAGGCTATTTCCCCAGCCACCCTCCCCCAGGTTGAGGTCTGGGAGTTGGGTGGGATGCTTCTGCCCAATGTGTGGCCCTTTCTCATCCTAGTGGATCTTCATGGTGACCCCAGGGACAGGAAGTAACTGTCCCATTTTATAAATGCCAAAACCAAGGCTCAGAGAAGCCACACAGGAGCCTAGTGCAAGCCTGGAGCTCAAGAGAGGCTCCTCAGGCATCTGGGTTTCTCTGAAAGCTCACTGTTGCTGGAGGGGTAGGGCAGAGTTTCACCTCTGCCAGCCAGCCCTGCGCCAGCCCCCTTCCTGGGCTGCCAGACAGTGTCCCTCTGGAGATGGCTGATGTACTGATGAATTGCTGTCATGCCCTGGCCTGATCCCATGTGGCCTGGGGAGCCTGGGTATCCTTGGTCCCCTCCCTTGGCTCCTGGATGCTGTCAGGATATTTTGGGGGTTTAGCAAAATGCGTGCCCTGGTGATTAATTCAGCAGCCTGTGGTGTCACCAAGTGCCTTCATTTCTCAGGAAGTGGCATGATGTTGTGCTGAGAATTGGTACTCAGAAATAATAATGAATAATGACTGCTTACCCAGTGCCTTCTGGTGCCAGGTGCTGTGCTCAGTGTTTTCTCGAACATCTCATTTAATTCTGGAAACATCCTGGCTGGGTGGGGAGCAGGGCTTGAGAGAGGAGGCCACTGAAGGAGGTGGGTGGCCAAACTGCATTTGAACTCAGACCAGAAGCCTTGAGAATGGGCCTCAGTTTTTCTCCAATAGCACAAAGTCCTTTAAGAATGCCATGGGCTCTGCTGGGCTTTCCTCTGAGGGGAGGAAGGGATGCCCTGTGCTGAGGACCTGGAGACGTCTTGTTTGTGAAACATCTCAGGCTTGGAGTTGCAGAGCTGGCCATGAGCCAAGGTAGTCTGGATTTTAATGGGCATGCCCCTCTCTACTTGCTGTGTGACTAGTGGCAGGCAGCTTCACCTCTCTGAACCTCATCTCCCTACTCTGAGAAGTGGAGCTTTAAACTGTGGGGGCTTTAATCACAGTTTAAACCATGATTGTATGTGCCAGGTGTGAGGACTACTTCAGAATTCTAGATGACAGGGGCCTCTCTGAGTACTGTAATTTTCTACGGGGAGACACTGAGGTCCCTGACGGGGAAGGAGGGACTGGCAGAGATGATGCCCACATTGAGTAACCTGCAGCCCTTCATCCCCTGTGCTGGAACATGGGTCTGGTCTAATATTCCTTATTCTTTTTCCACAGGACTAGGATAGAAAGGCAGGTCTTTGCTTGAGTGCCTACTGTGTGCTGGGAGGCTCATTCAGGGGAAAGGTTTCGGTCAAGGTCTTGCTAAAACTCTCAGGGTGGGGATCCTGCCCCCTTTATCCACTTCTTAGACAGAGATGGGGCTCACATCGGCCCCATGTACTGAGAGCCCCCACCCTCCCTTGGCTGAGTGTGGTGCTTCTGTAAATGTGAAGGTAGGTGCATCAGGCTGTCCATGAGCATGTCCATAAATATTGTGAGATGCCCCAAAGTGTGATGAAGGCAGGTTTGCTGCTTTGGGAGAGAATGGAGCTGTTGCTCACGTATTTATTCATGCACTTATTCACTTAACTCTGGATCCAAAGTAAGTGAACTGTGTGGCCTGAGTAGAAGTCTTTGAAGAGAGCAGGGGTGCGGGGTAGGGATGAGGTGGGGTGGTGTGTGGCAGAGCACAGAAGTTTTCCAAGGAAGTAGTCTCCAGCTTCTGGTCCCACAGGAGGCTGTGGCACTGATGCTTCCCAGAATGAGTGTCTAGCCAGTGGTTATTTGTCTTTGTTTACAGATGACATGATTGTCTATGTAAAAAATCTGAAAGAATTGACAAAAAGGAAAAAAAAACCCCTCCTGAAACAAATAAGCAATTATTAGGAAGGTTGCAGGATACAAGGTTAATATTAAAAAGTTGATTGATTGCTTTCCTATATATCAGCAAAGCACAAATGGAATTTGAGATGAAAAATATAATTTATATTAGCTCCTTCAAAATGAAATACTTAGGCATGAGTCTAGAAAAATATGTACAAGATCTACATGAGGACTGCTATAAAAATATGATGAAGGAAATCAAAGAAGGACCAACTAGATGGAAAGGTATTTCATGTTCATGGATAGGAAGATAACATTGTCAAGATGTCAGCTCTTCCCAACTTGATTTATAGATTCAATTCAATCCCAACCAAAATCCCAGTGACTTATATCATAGATATTGACAGATTCTAAATGGATTTTAAAGAAAATGGAGAGGCAAAAGACCTAGGACAGCCACCACAGTATTGAAGGGGATGAACAAAGTTGGAACACTGATAGTACACAACTTTAAGACTTACTGTAAAGCTACAGGAACCAGGATGGTGTGACTTTGGTGAAAGAATAAACAAATAGATCAGTGGACAGAATAGAGAGCCCAGAAACAGAACCACATGCATTCAATGGGTCTTTGACAAAGAATCAAAGGCAATACAATGAAGCAAAGACAGTCTTTCCAACAAAGGGTGCTGAAACAACTGTATATCCACATGCAAAAAAATGGATCTAGATACAGTTCTTACCCTTCAGAAGAATTACCTCAAATGGATTGCAGACTTAAATGTAATATTCAAAACTGTAAAACTCCTAGAGTATGATGGAGAAAATCTAGATGACCTTGGGTATGGTGATTACTTTTTACATAGAATACCAGAGGCGCAGTCCATGAAATAAATAACTGATAAGCTGGACTTTAAAATTAAAATTTCTGCTGTGCAAAAGGTATTGTCAAGTGAATGAGAAGCCACGGGAATAATCTTTGAGAAAAAGACACATATGATAAAGGGCTGTTATCCAAAATACAAGGAACCTTAAAGCTTAAAAATAGGAAACAAACAACCTGATTATAAAAAATGGGACAAAGTTCTGAACAGATATCTCAGTAAAGGAGATACATGGATGGCAAGTAAACATCTGAAAAGATGTATCACATCAAATATTGTCAGGGAAATAAATGCAAATCAAAATGAGATACCAGTATCTATTTGAATGGCCAAAATCCAGGACTCTGACATCACCAAATGCAGGTAAGAATGTGAAACAACAGGAACTTAAATTGTTGGTGGGAATGCAAATTGGTATAGCCACTTTGGAGGACACTTTACCATCCAGTAATCTAACTCCTTGGTATTTACCCAAGGAAGTTGAAAACTTACGTTCACACAAAAACCTGCACATGGGTATGCATAGCAGTTTTATTCATAGTTCCCAAAACTTGGAGGCGACCAAGATGTCCCTCAGTAGGTGAATGGATAAGGGGACTGTGTCACATCCAGACAATGGAATATTATTCAGCACTAAAAGCACATGAACTATCAAGCCATGAAAAGACATGACAGAACCTTCAATGCATGTCACCAAGTGAAAGAAGCAAGGTGAAATGGCTGCATACTGTCTGATTCCAACCACATGCCACTCTGGAAAAGGAAAAACTATGGAGACAGCAAAGATCAGTGATTGCCCAGGGTGGAGAAGGGGAGATGAATAGGCAGAGCACAGAGGATTTTTTAGAGCTGTGAAGCTGCTCTGTATGACACTATCATGGCAGTTACAAGTCATTCTACATTTGTCCAAACCCATAGAAAATACACCACCAAGAGTGAACCCTAGGTAAACTATGAACTTTGGACACTTATAATGTGTCAGTGTGGGTTCATAGACTGTAACAAATGAAACTCTCTGATGAGTGATGTTGATAATGGGGGTGCTGTGCATGTGTGGCATAGAGGGTATGTGGGAAATTGTTACGGAACTCAAGGGACTCACCACTTAGGTGCTCTATTCAAAAACAAGAAGTGGTTGTTGCAAGGTAGTTTTATTTAGTTGCCCCAAGTAAAGGAGACAGGGGATTTATATCCAAAGCTCTGTGTCCGTAAAGTGCTTCTATACACTATTTGGTCAATTACACATTTATCTTAGTTTCCTACACTTACTTATTGGGTTGGGTTTCTGTCAAGCACATCCTATTACAGCTGGTCTGTAAAATACATTTTAACAGCAGGCAATAATAGCATTTAGTAAGAATGGCCCAGACCTTGAGGTCCTTGCCCTGTCTAACAATTCTTCCCTGAGATTATTCACTCCACATTCTTGAGGGAATAGGGACGGGGGCCATCCCTCTATAACTGGTTCCTGCTGAGCATGGATGGAGTGTGTGTTTGGACATGGAGCAGCGAAAGCCTTTGGCTGCCTGACTTATGGAAGCCTTGGGGCCCCCTAGGTTCTGGGGGTCCTGAGGACAGAAGGGCTTGAAGAGAGCTCTACTGTAACAGGAGACATGCATCATAAAGGGTGAGGCAGCAGCAGGAAGAGCCAAGGAGACGGAGGCCCTGCCACCCATGAACTCACACTCTGGTGGGGCTTCAATGAGCAAGATGGACCAGCGTGACAGCCTCCCTGAGGACAAAGGAGCCAGCAAGGGAGCGAAGGGGAGGTGCTATCATATTTGAATCTCTTCCCATAAAATTCAGGACACCCGAGCCATGGTTTTTATTCAGGGGTCACCTACTGAGCTGCTAGGACAGGTAGGATCTGGGCAGGAAGTGACCCTGTGGAGAGGGCGAGCCCAGTGGATGAAGCCCAGTAACCCCAGAGGGGGAAGGGATACCAGATGGGACAGGTCTACACAACATGCAGTCGGCATCCCATGGTTTCTCAGCCATACTGACGCTTGTTGCCAGGTGATAGAGTGAAGAGCCGCACCTGGTAAGGCATCTGGGCCTGGGGAGGGAGGCTGGACACAGCCTTCTGCATCCGCTCCCCTGGGACAGTGCACCACAGAGGAGCCCCCTGTGAGGGCAGCAGACTCTCCCAGGGAACAAAAGCTCTGTGTGTGTACACATAATCACACACAGACAGGAGGAGCATAAGGCCACACACGTGAGGCCACCCTGTCCCGACCCACACAGCACAGGGCCCTCTGTGATCAGACATCCTGTTAGACACCATCCCCCAGTTAGCTGGCTACACAGCTGCAGCTCAGAGGCAAACACCCCTCTGAAAATCAGGATTCAGGGAGAGAGCACCACTCACTGGCAACCTCTTTGTCCCCAAAACCGACTTGTGTAGCAGGCACTGGGGCAAGCCTTGAGAAGAGCAGATCACCTGAGGTATGTACAGCCCACAGTTCCCACCTCTCACAGACTGTGGCTCCATCACCCCTTGTCCCCAGTTTGGAAACAATAGGAGCTCAGGACTGAGAGTGAAGACAGGAAAGAGGTACAGGCACAAGTTGTCATGAGACAGAAAAGTAAGGACAGTCAGCCATGCGGCAGGGGCTGCTCACACGAGGAGCCGCCCCGTCTCACTTCGGTCCAGCTGCAGACGCCCGCACAGCACTCACCCCCTACTGCAGTCCTAGGTCCTGGCTCCTCTCCTCCTCTGGTGTCTGGACTCCTGGGGCCATTGGGCTGAGAAGGCCTCCCAAGGCTGGCCCCAGGTCCCAGACACGTGGGCCTGTGGGAGGCAGAGGACAGGTCAGGCTGCCTGGCTCACCTGCCGCAGGGCAGACCCAGTCTGCTGAAAGGACTGCTCTTGGTGGTGTGGCCTCCCTGCAGCTGTCTCTGTCCCAGCCCACACTTGGCAGAGCGGTGTTCTGTTCCTAGCCCCCATGGCTGCCTCTGCTGGGACAAAGCACGGGGTTGCCCCACCCTGGGCTTCCTGGCAGGGCCGGTGCCTGGTCAGCCCACAACACTGCCAGTCAGCAGACTCCTACAGCCATAGGGGCCTGTGTCCAGGCTGAGTGGGGGCCACTTTCCAAGAAGGGATGCAGCTTAGAAGCAAAATAGTCCTGCCTGTGGGTACAGAGAGTAAGCTCTCTCACCTCCACTTGTCCAACTGCAGCCTCCCCAAAGCTTTGGAGGGGAGAGAAGGAGCTAGCAGGCAGCTGATCAGACAGGAAACTGGTCTCAGGAGTCTTGGACTGGACTGGGCTCTGACACAAGGGATGTTCCTGCCCAGAGTTAGTGACCTCAAAACCATCCTTCTGGATATATACTTTTTCATATAAATGTACAGGGAACCAGTAAATTACTTTTTTAAGATCCACCAGGGCAGCTAGAAATAGGTGTTCCAATATTAATGAATTTTGGGCCTTGCTCAACCCTACTCTTCACTGCAGGTACCAGGTTCCTTGACTGCATATATTCACAGGTACATGCAGACATAGGACACTCTGACCACTCTAAAATGTTTGACAGATTTTCCCACCAGAATAAAAGCAACTCATTTTCCTGTATCATTTCCATCTTCCTCCCATACTACGTGGCTAGGAAGCCCAACTTTTTGGCTTCTGTTACTCAGAACACATACATGTGGCTGATTCTACCTGCTTCACTTTGCCAGTCCAGTAAAGCTGACTCAGACTACATTTTTAACCCTTAGCAGACTTTTCTCTCTTTTTCTTGCACCAATCCAATCCAGTGATCTTAGTTTTATTTAGTTTTCAATACTCCCAGGATATCGGGCCTCTGTACCACATCTTTGGTAAAACTTCTGGAATCACACCTGCTAATAGACCACCTCCTTATACCAATGAGACTCTTTGAAGAGATGGGGCATGTTATTTTTCCTTATCCTTCAGAGGAAGAGAAGCAGTGGGAGTCTTATTCAAACGCTCATAGATAAAACTAGTAATGCTTCCCATGTAACCTAAGCATATATCTTTATACCAGGAGCCATAGACTGGCCCTGGAGTCCCACAGCCAAACCTTTGCTGCTCCATCCTGCTGTTTCCAGATTACCTCCCCTGGAAACCATGGGGCTCCTCCATGAAGGTGTCTCACTATGTTCAGGGAACTGAGTGGGTACCATTCCCATTTCCCATTGTGAGTTCTGCCCTGGCGCGGTGGATCCAGACAGTGCCCTCCCTGGGTGGAAGCAGGGTGGGGAGGGGTGCAGGGGAGAGGCTTATGTGTGTAAAGGTTGTAAAGGCTGAAACCTGAGGAAGTCAAGAAGCTGCACTGAGAAAACAGTGCCTCCCAAATGCACACTCCCTGCCTGGAGCAGTTTCCTACCATTGACTTATTCGTTATATTTCTTAATTTATGTAAGAGCTTAATTTCTTTCTTTTTAAAGATTTTGTTTATTTATCTTTTAGAGAGAGGGGAAGGAAGGGAGAAAGAGGGAGAGAGACAGATGCGTCAACCAGCTGCCTCTCACCCCAAACTGGGGACCTGGCTCACAACCCAGGCATATGTCCTGACCAGGAATCGAACTGGTGACCCTTTGGTCTGTAGGCTGGCATTCAATTCACTGAGTCACATCAGCCAGGACAAGAGCTTAATTCCTTTAAGTCAAATAAACAGCGCTGTTTATCCAGTTCCAAAGAATGAGTGCACCCCAAGTGCTGTATTTGATTATCAAGTTTAAACTGCCCTCCCCGCCACCTCTGCCTAGCTGGCACATTTACATATAAGACAAGGCAAATGCAAATGTCCTCACAAAGGACAAAATCCATCTCCTGCAGAACAGACAACCAGGCAACCAGACCAGAGATTGTCACCAAGGAGGTCTTGGATTGCCCTGCAGGCATTCCTCAACCCTCCAGGTTAGATCTAGGTTGGGCCCTGAATCCAGCATCTGGAGAGAGATCCTGCCTGACCAACCAGAGATTGTCACCCAAGAATGCCTTTTTAGTGTGGCTTCTCTCAGCGGATTGTTTCTACGACATCCATGTTGTAGATCAGTGCTTCAGTCCTTTTTATGGCCAAGGGAGTCTTCACTATATGGATGCACCACATTTTGTTTGTCGTTAAGCAGTTGATGGACCTTTGACTGCTGTGAATCATGGTGCTGCTGTGAATATTTGTGCACATGGTTTTGTTTGAGCACCTGTTTTCAATACTCTTGGGTGTATACCTCAGGGTGAAACTGCTGGTCCTGTGGTAGTTCTCTGTCTAAGCTTCTGAAAACATATGAGGGAACCCTCAAAAAACTGGAATTATCTTCTGGCAGGCCTCTTGTAGCACAGGCTTCCCCCACTAGGTAAGTGCTCTAGGAACCAGTTTGTATCAGTGCATGAGGGGCATTGTTGTGAGAAGCTGTGTTAGGCTTCGGTGAATATTTTTTGAAGACTTTTTGAACAGGTTTGCCCATTTCATAATCGATGTATTATCAGCACACCTGCCCACACCTTGCTGAATGTTCAGCAGTTTTTGACCCAAACAGCATGATCCTCATGCCCCACCCTCCCTATTTAGTGGATCTGGCACCCAGTGACCTTTTTTTGTTTTCTCAGATGAAAAAAATCCTCAAAGGGAAATGTTTTGCCAATGTGGAAGAGGTGAAACAAAAAACAGCAGAAGCACTAAAAGGCATCAAAATCGATAAGTTCAAAAACTGTTTTGAGCAGTGGAAAAAAGGCTTGGTAAGTGTGCTGCATCAAATGGACAGTACTTTGAAGGTGACTGAAGTTTAAACATGAGAGAATAAATACACAATTTTAAAAAAGATTTTAGTTATTTGTTTTTAGAGAGGGGAAGGGATAGAGGGAAACATCAATGTGTGGTCACATGCCCCCTACTGGGGACCTGGCCCATAACCCAGGCATGTGCCCTGACTGCAAATTAAGCCTGTGACCCTTTGGTTTGCAGGTTGGCACTCAATCCACTGAGCTACACTAGCCAGGGCTAAATACACAATTTTTTAAATAAATGAATTTGGGTTTTTTGGGTGCCCCCTCATATTACCCCTGAAAAGCATCTTCCAATATTAAAGCACCTCTCTGGAGCCCCCTAGCTCCTGCTTCACTTCTGTTAGGAACTACACACCTCCCAGGTGGTGTCCCCACTTGCTTTCTTCAATTGCTCCTCTTGGTCTTTACCTTTGTGATGCAAGCAAAACTGTTGAGGTTCACGGTCACCTTCAGTCTTCATCCTGCGTGCCCTCCGTCCCCTGGGAACACCTCAGTGGCTTGGCATTTACCCTGTGACTCAGCCTCCTCCCTGAGGTCTGCTCACCAGGGTGTCCCCTCCTTCCCTTGTGCACCTCAGTCCATCCCTTACCCAGCTCCCAGTTTTCATTCCTAGTCCATTCCTTTCTCCTACCTCCAGGCTCAGCCACCTGCCTGCTCATGTGGGTTTTCCTGAGGTGTCTTCAGGTGCCTCAGATTCTCCATGGCCAGAGCTGAGCTCCCACCTTCTCCAGAGCTTCTGTCCCCTCCCTACCTCTGTCCCACTCTTTGAGAGAAGATGAGGCTGCTACATAGGCACCAAGGATGACCACCCAGAAATGCACAGGACAACTCCATGGGTGAGGAGGGCTAAGCCAGGCTTCCTCCTTTTGGCAAGGCTACTTCCTGGCTCCACTGATTCACCATCTGGGCTTCCCATCTGCACAGTGAATGTGAGAACACAGTCTCCACATGCTGGTGCTGTCCTTCCAGTGAACCCAGGTGCCTTTTGTAGATGGGCAGGTTTGTGGCCTGTGCAGGGGGCTTTCTGAAGGAGTTTCCCCTCCTCTAGCACTTCCTGAGAGGCACTGACTTCTGCAGGAAGCGGTTTAGGCATGCCACAGAGCTCTTTTGAACCTTAGTTTCCTGGGTGTAAAATGGGAATAATCTGCCCACTAGAGTTCCTAGTGGGGCTACATGTCCAGGGGTACCTGTGGGCCTGGTACACAGTAGACACTCTGCGTGTTCTTACAGGGTTATGGACACAGACATGTGTGTGCTCAGCAGTGCTCAGTTCAGTGGGCGGGGCTCCCCAGGAAAGCATGTGTCTGCCTGGTTCGGTGGGGTAAGTAGAAAGCCAGGCAAGGGACAGCTTTCCACAGGTTCTCTCCCTCTGTGCACCGCCCCCTACCCCTCACAAGGCTACAGCTGTTTAAGGCAAGAGACACTGGCCCAGCTGATCCCCCTACCCCTAATTAGCCTGTTAGCACTGAAATGCTGGTGGGAGCCCCTCTCCCCACCAAGGCTGTGCCCAGTGGTTGGATTTGGAGGGGATCCAAGCCAGCTGGTTCCCCTTGGCCTGGGGGCGCTAGGCTAGTGCTATTGAGAGAGTGGGGATTTATGGACTCCCCTCTATTTTCCCCTTCTCACAATTGGTGGAACCTAGGCAAGTGGGTTCAGAGGGTGGGGCCTGGGGCCAGCCGTGTAGACAGGGTCAGGCTGTCTGGATGGCAAACAGCATAGATAGGTTGTGGCCCACAGGGAGGGCTGTAGCTTGGGGGCAGTGTAGAGGGATGTGGACTGTGGAGAGAGATGGAAGGCTTAACGGCAGGCATGGGCAGGAGAGACCGGGGTTCCTTGGCTGTGTGTGCTGTCACCAGCGGAGTGCGTGTGACCTGAGGGCACAGGTGGGGGAGGGCAGTGAGGGCAGTAAGGGTAACATGGCTTGGGCCTCCAGTGCCACATGTTCTGATCCTCAGTAACTTTTGGCCACTCTTGCCCCACCCACCACTCTGTGGAGAGGACCAGGTTGCTTCTAAGCTAGGGCCGGAGTTTTAGTCCATGTGTCTTTTGAGTCTTTTGTTGTCTGCCTGCATCTCCCCAACTCCTAGGTTCTCTAGCTCACCTGTCCTCCTGCCCTCAACACTGCCTCTTCACACACACATTTGGCTGGGTGGAGAGTGCAGGTTCCTGGATCTCAGGAAAGGACAGTTACTTTCACACGTAAACCTGGAAGGTGCCTTTCTCCTGTTATCTCCATTTACAGATGAGGACTTGAGGCTCAGGTTTAAGGGATTTTGGGGGGCCCAGGTGCTCTACTGAGCCCTGGCCTAGGTGTTGTTAACTGGAGGTCATTGGCACCAATTCAATACCAACAGGAATCCCCAGTTTGGGGTACAGTGAAAAAGGAAACTTTATTCAGTGCAAAACAGCTCTATTGTAATACAGCAGAGCTGTGGAAACATCACGGCTGTGAAACACCTCAGTTGTGATGCAGCATGATAGCATGGCTGTGACATAGCCTTGGGGCCAGGCCCCTCTCCAGGTAGACAGCTCTGCTCTCCTCTGCACTAGTCTGCTTTGTGCAGTGCTCGTTGTTCTGTTCTTTGGTCTGCTCTGCTCTGGGAAATGCCATCTTTGGTCTTTGATGGAAAGGGAAAGTACATTCCCAGAGCCAGAAGGGAGTGGCTTATGTAGGTGGAAGTCTCCACCCTTGGTCCCTGATTGGTCTGTCCTAAATGAGGGCTCCAAATTCTCATAGTTTGATTGGTCCAAAGGGCACTGTCCTGATTGGTCATAATAGATCTGCTCTCGTTGGTCAGAGCTGCACAGCTCCTATGCATAGGTAAAACCTCCATCCTATTGGTTGAAATAAGATTCCTGGAACTCCTTTGTAAAGGCTGCTCAGATGGCAGTGACACAGTGCAGGCAGTCAGTCAGTGTAGGCTTTTCCAAGAAGTGCAGTTTGCTTGAGAGGCCCTGTATAGAAATGGCTACTAGGCTCTGTTTTTAAAAATTTGAGCCTATTTAGTCACCAGGATCCATTCTTAACTAGGTGTTTTCTTTCTCAGGGTTCAGGGTAATCAGGGTCAGGCTCTGGCTGATGGGCAGCTGTCAGAAGCCCAGCATCAGAGTCCCACATAGTCTGCCTAGTGTTGTTGACTGCCCTCAGAGCAGGCTCTGCTCACCCCTGCCCCTAGGCTCTTCTTTCTGGTATGCAAGAGCTTGTGCAGCTCCATGCCTTTGTCCAGCGCTTCAGGTGCTTTGCTGTCTTGCTTATGGAGCCAGTGTTGTCTGCAGGCAATTGATCTGGCACCAGGCCCTTTAATGTCCTTCTGGGGGCCTCAGACCCCTATATGGGCTGACGTACCACCAGGGGAGACAGACATGAGTGGAGGGGGTCCAGTGGGCCCAGTAGGGTCTCTTTCTTCCAGGACTGATTGCTGACCACACACTCTGCACTAGGTGCCTGCTCATGCTAGTCCTTCCACTTTACAGGTAAGGCCAAAGAGGCCTGGATGCATGATGCAGTCCCACAGGTCTGAAGCCAGCCCCACGGCCCTACTTCTCCTCTGTCCTGCTCTAACACTTGCATATGGGCTGTTGACTGGCAGAGCAGAGCTCCTCGGAGGTTAGGCTTAGTGGGTGCCACTGAGGGGCAAGGGGATCATTCCCACTGCAGGACACTGCTGGTCACCAGTGCTGGCCTCTCCTGCCTGCCCCATGAGCTGTAGCAGAGAGGGGAGTTGGAGTCCTGGCTCTGTTCCATGTGAAGAGTCCAGTGTTCTTAGGCCACCTCTCTATGTCTCAGTTTCCTTGCCTGCCAAATTATAATACCTATTTCTTGGATTCATGTGAGGCTTAAATGAGAGTCTCCAGGCAGAATCCTTGTGGACAAGGCCTGGTGTACAGTGCCTGCTCGGTAAACACAGGATTTCATTACAGGTTGTTCTTGTTCTGAATACAGTCTTGGAGACCTTGCTCCATGCCTGGCCCTGTGCTGGAGGCCTCCAGATTGAGTTAGGACTAGAAGCTTATATGGAGGCTGGGATCAGAGGGGATGCCTAGTGTGGTCAGAGCTGTGACAGCAAGAAACTCAGAGGCCACAGAGGGTTGGATGAGTTCCCACACCCAGCCTGGGGGACTGGAGGATGTGCCAGAGGCTAGCCTGGAGCTGGGCCCCCAGGTGTGGGGTGGGGTAGGGGGAACAGCCTGAGCAAAGGAATGGAGGTAGGAATGGCTGGGAGTTCAGTGTTGCTAGAGGTAAACCATTAGAAAATGTCAGTTCCTTTTCTTTCTAAGAACACCTTTCAGGCCTTGCTGGAGCCAAAGAAAAGGGGTGCGTAGGAATGCATGAGGACCTCTGGAGCTGGCAGGCCTACATACAGACTATGAATACACAGCATGCTGCCCAGAAGTGCTAATGATGTGAATGCTAATAATAGTGATAATGATGTTTCTCTATGCTGGGCACAGTTCTAAGCAGTTTATGAACTTAGTATTCCTCACAAGAATCACATCTTCATATCCCCATATTATAGGCAGGGAAACTAAGGCCCTGAGTGGTGAAGTGACCTGCCTAAGATCTTGCCATAGGAGTGGCAGAGCTGCTATTTGAACATGGTTGGTGTTCAGGCAGGGGTTGTGGACTGGCCTGGGGAGAGAGCAAATCTGTTCTGACTCAGGGTGAATGGGCAGAGCTGCTCATGGGCAGAGCCTACCCTGCCCTGCTATGTCCTGCTGTGTGGCCCAGGCACAGCTTGTTCTCTGGGTCCCTAGGCCCCTGGGCCACTGTAGCTGGCTGGGGACCCCCCCGCCCCCCAAGCTGAGCTACATTCCTGCTGTTCCTGAGTCCCTGTCAGGCCTGGCACAGTGGTTACTCTGGGTCCCCAGCTGGAAGGCACTGGATGGGTGGTCACTCAGAAGTGTCAACTGCCCTGGCCTTAGAGTTGGAATAAGTATGAGGGGCTGGTTGGCTCTTAGTGCTTGTTGAGGCTGGAGATAAGTGCTGTTCACACCTGGACTTGCTTTGTCTCCACAACCCTGTGGGAAAGGAGTGACATCCTCCAGGCTAGGAAATTGAGGTTCAGGGAGGCTCAGCTGGGTGCCTGAGATATACAATCAGGGTGTCACAGAACTGGTATTTGAACTCAGAGTCAGCCACAGCAAAGCCTGTGCAATCTGTATTCAAGCAAGTGTGCTGTCTCAGGCTGTGCAAATGACATGAATGCTAGTCACAGCACCTACTAGCTGGGCAATTACTGCTTGCAGACCCTGTGCTGGCCACCAAGTCCTTGCATGTCCAGTACTGCCCTTGGAGGGACTTTTGGCACCCAACTTCCAGATTTGGGATTTGAGATTCTAGCTGGCTCTGTTCCCAGAAGTCTCAGGAGAGGCTAGGGATTATGGGATGCCCTGGGGTTGGGCAAGGGGTTCCCAGAATTCCCAGCCTAGTGTGGACGTGACTGGACCTGTCAAGCTGGGTGAGAGGCCCCTTCTCTGTGAGTTGATGAGGAGAGGTCAGCGTTGTGATTCCTGATCCCTTCATACTTGTCTCTGTGCTGACAGCTGGGTCCTTGGAACTACCAGAGTCGGCCAACCTGGGCCTCCATTTGGCATTTGAGAAGTAGGTTTGGACATTGAAGCACTGAAGAAGTCAGGTGAGGAGACCCCACATAGCTGTGGTTTCAGGCAGCAGTGCTCACTGACTGCACTGAGTCATTCACATCCTTTTGGGGGCTGCTCCCTGGGCACGTCAACAGAATCACCCAGGGCAAGGATTGGAACACATTATTAGTCCAGGTCATCTGTCTAGCATTCATTCTTGGCTGTGCAGCCCTGGGAAAGTTAATTCACTTCTCTGAGCTTTGGTTTCCTTGTCTGTAAAACAGGGATCATGATGGGGCATATCTCAGAGGGCTGCTCTGGGATTCAGGGAGGCCAAATGCTGCACAGTAAAGGCACGGGCTCTGGTGCCTTTTGCCTAACTTTTGTCCCCACCTTTGCCTTGTATAGACTGTTGGCCTCGGGTAAGTCACTTCACCTCTTAGAACCTCACTTTCCTCATCTGGCAAATGGGGATAATAGCAGACTCATTCCTATAGGACTTCCTCAGGACACAATGAGCAGAGGGCCTGCCACAGGCTCTCAAGCAAGAGCTGCCCTCAAAGAGTGGGAGAAACCACAGGTATCTGCCTAGAAAGCCGAGTCTGCTTCCCAGACACCCCTGTGGGGTTCAGTTCTGGCTGCCCATGGACAGCGATCACAGTGCTCTTGACCTCATGCACTCTGATGAAATATAAATAGCATGCGACATTTTTTAGTGGGATTAGGGAAGGAGTGTCAGTGGGTTGGGCCCTGCCACCCAGAGGTAGTGAGGCTGATGAGCTGGCTGTGGGGATGAGAAGGAGATAGGAGCTCGTGAATAAATCACCATTCGATTAATGGACTAGCCTTGGGGTAGCTTGTACAAGTAGTGCATTAATTGTCCAGAGAAGGTGACCTCTGTGCTGAGTGGCCCGGTGTCCCCTGGTATACAAAGTGCCTGGTGTCTGGAGTGCCCTTCCCTGGGGCTCAGTGAATCTGGGAGCAGGCTCTCCAGATCCTACAGAGGCATGGTGGTGGGGTGTGGGAAGTATGGGAGGGCACCTCATCCTACTTGCTGTCCTCCGAGGTGGGCTCCCCAGTGCTCTGAAGGGTTCCTACACTGGGGACACATGGCCAGTCAAGCCTCATAGAGGGCCTCTGACCTGCATCCCAGCTCCCAGCAGCCTTCAGCTGGGACAGGATGGGGCAGGTCCTGGGGCAGGTCCCAGTGCAGGTGGGGCAGCTGTGAGCAGAGCTGACTCCATCCCATCCCTCCAGCCCTTTTTTTTTTTTTTTATTTCTCAGCCTCTTTGGGCTCGGTGGTTTGAACACAAGCTGTCCCAACGTGGCCAGTTCCTGCCGTGCTGCCAAGGTGACCAGACTATCTGCTTTGCCAGGGTTGGGCAAGGGACTATGGTGCATGCACATGCACATAGCCTGGGCTTGTGTGCATGTGTTGCCATACCTGGTACACAGGTGTGCATGAAGCTCAAACGCACACATGCCTGTGTGCAAAAGCAGACACACAGAAGCCTGGCCCCGAGTGTCCAGCACCAGTGCTGGTGTTGGTGCAGGTTTGTCCTCATGAGGACATGTGCACTTAGTTTTCCCACAGAGGAGCAGAGGTACACAGCTGACATTTACATCACCTGCAGACACACACCGCTGCGTGTGAGACTCAAGCTGTTGGATTGCTCACTTCATACCTTGCATTTTCATTCCCTGCATCCTCACCTCTGCATGAGCACCTTCTCTGGCCGCCAGTCATCTCCCTTGCCCTGCCACCCTCAGTGGACAACACCAGGCCATGGTAGCACCTCTCACCCCAGCACCATGGGGTTTCTTTGCCACTGGGGGGATAATGAAGGTGCAAGTTTTAGGCACCAGTGGGCCGGAGCCCTGGTGCCTGCCATGGTGAGGTGTTCATCAACACACCTGGTACTGACTGCTATCCTTCCCTCTCTTTCTTTCCCTGGGGTCACTTCCTAAACTACCTGCTCCCAAGTCTTTGACTCGAGGTCTGTTTCTGGGAAAATGCAAAGTGGGAACAGGTGCACACATATCCCTGATAATCCTAGAATAGCATGCACTATATTCCAGGTGATATGTTCATGAAAGGATGGTGCATACATGAGCACCTGTTGCATACTGGACCATGACCTGGGTACCTTGCATCCACTAACTTCATTAATTCCCAACAGTTGTACCAGGGAGGCTCTAACATTAGGCCTATTTAACCAGTGTGGAAATTGAGGCAAGGATTAATAGTACAAATGTGCACCTTAGAGATGGAGGCAGGGCAAGTTAGAGCATGTAGAGGCCAGGACCAGGCATAGGTCGAATCCATACCTACCTCACCCTACCACATCCCCGCCCCCCTTTGCTGTAGATGCTGGTGTGCAGGTAGAAAGGGGAAGCACCCTCATTCATCTTCTCAGCTCTGGCCCTGTGCCCCTGCCACCAGGTGCACATAACCTCTCCAGGGTGCTTTGTTTAGGAGGGTACAACCCCTCTGGCATTGGCTGGCCTGTCGCTGTGGGCCACTGGATTCTCTACTTTGTTTCTCCCTCTTGGAGAACATGGAGACCCAGGCAGTCTCTCCTAAGGTTGTTGGGCACTAAATAAAAGCTTCAGGAAAGAGAAAACTTTTCCTGGGACTTTCAGTAGCTGCCTCACCTGCTCTTAGGGCAGAGTCCTGCTGGCAAGACCCTTTGTTCTAGGACAGATGCCCTTAATCTTACCTCATTCTTCTGGGAACAGGTTCAGAGAGGGTCAGTGGCTCAAGGTCACATAGCACAGCAGGGGCCAAACAAGGTCCAAATGCCAGGCCCTCAGCCTACCAGCCCCAGGCTGTCTGCAGCCCCTGTGTCCCCACAGCATCAGTTAGCCATGAGGGACAGGCAGTGAGAGCCATTCAACTAGGAGGTGGTCCTAGGCCATCCAGAGAGACTCGTTTCACCTAGGGACATTAGGACCAGGTGTATGTGGTCAAGTGCAGGGTCTCTGTTCCCATGGCCCTCAAAGTCTTAGATTCTCATGCCAGTTCTGCTGTGGACTGGCCATGTGGCCTTGGGCAAGGTACTCACCCTCTCTGAGCCAAGTCTCTTGTCTCTATTGAAAGACACAATTGCATGAACTAAAGTAGCATGTGTCAAATGTTTGGCATGCCTCATGCATGATGGTGTACAGTTTCAGTTCCTTAGGGTTGGAAAGGCTTGCCTGGTTGGTGAGGTTGGTGTGAGACAGCTGTGGGGTCAGAATGTCAGTGCAGTCACCCTCTAGCAGTGAATGCCTTCCCACTCTGACCCTCATTGTACATGAGGCTGTGCCAAGAGCAGCCTGCACCTCACTCAGGAAAGGTAAGGTAATAATGCATGGAAGGGTGATGCTGTCAATACCTTTCGCTGTGTTCCGGAAAATTCCTCAGGTTCATGTTCCTGGCCCAGGCCCTGGGAAGACTTCCAGGGTACTTTGGGTTTGGCCTTGGACATTGTAGATGGGTCACCTGCAAGACTCCCTACCTGCCCACCCCACCCTTTCCCTCTCAGACCTCATCTTCCCCTTGCTTCCTGCTGATCCTCTTGCCTTAGACCTCAGCTCCTCCTTGCCTGTTCCAAGCCCTGGCTCTCTCCCAACCAACAGGATCATAGCTCCCCTGGGGGGTTATCTAGCACCTCCTGCAGCCTGGATCTTTTCCATTTATTCATTTCTCCTGAAATGTCTGTCTCCTCTCCCATCTGTTCTGAGCACCAAGGCAGCAGGGGCTTTCTACCCTGTTCACACTGTGCCTCACCTGGGGCCTCAAATGACTGGTGCTCAGTGAATATGGGCTGTGGAATAAATGGACGAATAAGGAAGACACAGCCCAGGCAACTCCACCATTTCACAGGGGAGGCCACAGTCTCCACCTGTTTGGCTGTGGATACTTTTGATGTCCACAACACATGGGAGAACCCACATAGGATCACAAAGGAAACAAAAAATGTGACCAGGACCCAGAGGAGCTTCTGATTTTACAGACAGGGAAACAGGTCCAGACAGGGCAAGGTCCTGTGACAAGTGGAGACCAATTTGGTCTTGGAATGGACTAGAGCCCTGCCTGCCATGTAGCAGTGCAGGCCTCAGGGGCACGGTTGAATTAGACTCCTGAGGGGCTTTGAGACTTGGTTCCCATTGCCCTCCTTAGCCTCCTCCTGGGAACTGGTCCCAGGCTCCAGACAATCAGACCTAGGCCCTGGCCTCAGGGACCTCCTGGCTGCTGGGATACTCAGAAGGATAGGTAATTGGTGCCCAGAATGGTCTGGCCTAGCACTGAGAGAAGCACAAGGGGTTGGGGCTTGGGGGTGGGTATTGAAGGTTGCACAGGGGGTGGAGGGAGAATGAGGAAGAGAGGGCATCGTGCAGAGGGTCTGGCATGTAGGCAGAGCAGGGAGGTGGGAAGCATTTCCTCTGAGTGCCATTTCTGGGGCATGGTAAATGAGGAAGAGGGCCTGGGCCCTCTCTGGGAGCTGTTCCTGCTCCCTCTCACCTACTCTGCCCACTCCCTGGCACTTAGCTCCAGCCCCATTGCTCTCCCTCCAGTTTCTTGAACACACAGAGCAACATTCCAGCCTTAGGGCCTTTATACCTGATGTTCCAGAATTGCTATTTCCACATTCTCTCAGAGAGGTCTTTCCTGTCTAGGACAGTGCCTACCCTGCCTCCAGCATAATCTGTGTTCTTTTCTCCTCAACATGGTTTCTGTTTGTCTTTCCCCACTCAGATGACAGCCACAGGCACATAGAGGTGCAGGAGATGAGTGAGTAAACATCGAGTGTGGTTCCAGTGAGCAGGTGGAGGCCTTGGCAGCTCTCTCAGAGCTGGGCTGTAAGGGGAACCCTGGGTGGAGTGATGGACCCATCCTATTTCCCTGGGCTCCTGATCTCAGAACTCAGCCTTTTGCCCATGACAGTTGAACCCTACGACCCTCAGAGGCCTTGTGAGGCCCTCCCAGGGAATATTCTGGTCCCCAAACAAAGCCAAATTTGCAAAATGAGGAGAAAAAGAAAAGGGAAACTGAGAAGGCAACTGTCCCTGTGTTCCCCCAGCAGAGCTTTTGGGTCATTGCAGGACAGAGGCTGGGGGCTCAGGACATGGTCCTGCCTAGCCTTTGCCTAGACAGGCCTCACATTGGGCCCAGCCCATGTTAAAGAAATATGACCTCCAAGGTGGGGCTTCCCGCACCACCCCCATAGGGACAAGCAGGCCTGGAGGGCTCCTTAGGGAGGAGGTGGCTGGAGCACAGAGGGACCAGAGGTAGGATACCTCAGTGGCAGACTCAGCTCTGTGTCTTATGACTGGTGACCTTGGACAAGGCTGTGCACATCTCTGTGCCTTATTCCCTCCTTTGTCAAAGATGCTTAAGCTATCCTACCTGGAATAATCTTTGATGCAATGCCAGGTACTCACTGAAGTCAGGCACTGGTTCCAGGGGCCCAAGAAACATGTTGTGGGGACTTGGCAAGGAGCACCAGTGGACCCAGGGACATCTTGGAAGGCTTCATAGAGGAGGAGTCATCCTTTGAGCTCAAAGGATGCATCGAGTTCCAGAAGGCAGGGCAAGGCATTTTGCAGTGGGGAACCAGCTTACACTGAGGTTCTAAGGTGTGGACATTCCTGAGACATTGCTTACTGAGGATTGCATGACCCTCAGTGGGAGCCCAGCCCTAGCCCTCTGTTTATTCCTAGTGTGTGTCCTTTTCTCTTGTTGATTTATAAGAACACTTTGTACATTAAGTACATCAATCTTTATTTTTTAGTAACAAATGTCAAAGAAACAAAGCATTTATATCTTTTATTTTCCTTATGGTGGGTTTCAATAAACAGCATCATAAATATTTTTATGTTGGCAAAATTTCCAGCCTGACAAAATTTATTTATGGTATTTTTTTTCTTTTTTTGGTTTGGGATGTTCTTTTTTTTAATTGCACTTTTCCCACTACTACTTAACCGCCTTATGCCCTCTTGCACCTCTACCCACTTGCCTCCCCCTACTCTCCACAATCACTGCACTATTGTCCATGTCCATGAGTCCTTTTTCTTTTTTTGCTTGATCCCTCCACCCCCTTACTACATCTTTCCCAGAGCTGTCAGCTTGCCCTCTATCTATGAGTCTGTCTCCATTTTGCTTGTTAGTTCAGTTTGTTCATAAGATTCCATGTGTGAGTGAGATTATATGGTACTTGCCTTTCGCTGACTGGCTTATTTCACTTAGCATAATGTTCTCCAGGTCCCAGGATATTTCTTGTTACTTAATATCAAATATTTGCTATCCCACACATATACATGCTGGGCACTTAAAAAATGTCTGAGACTCCAGTTAGGTTGAAACTTGAAAACTTACTGCTGGAAGAAAAATACGAGTCTTTGCTCACTGGGTTTCTCCTCCTGGAGTTCTTTCTGTCCATTTGCTCATTCCTTCCTGCTTGGAGTGAGGTCCAATTGAGGCCCTCCAGGGTCCTGTGACCTCTCTCCAGCATGAATCAGACCCAGAGATGTGATGGTGGAAGTGTGTGTATGTGTTGCAGGGGGGCAGAGATTTCGAGCTGGTCAACTTCCATGTATTAACTTGCTGAAGCACCATCATCACCCCATGAGATATATACCATAATTAATGCCATTTTACAGGTGAGAAAACTGGAGTTCGGAGAGTTTATATGACTCGCCCAATGTCATATAGGAAGGGACAGAGACAAGATAGGAACCCAAGCCATATTGCCCCAGAACTCATACTTTCAAACTCTCCTCTGGGATCCAGTTCAAGCTCATTAATATGCATTCATGGCCTTTCATAGCTCCAGTCTCTTTCATGTGTTGGTATAGTGCTTTGGCTGAAGTGCCTGTGCACCTAGGCACTTGATACACCTTCTCCTTCCCTGTTATTAGGGTGTGCCGCTGCCTGTTTCTCTACACCGCCTGCATCCCCTGATCCCTTAGAATCCTGGAATCTTGGGCTTGGAAGGGCCAGCCCTTCATTGGCAAATAGGAACAGGAAGTTTCAGAGTCACGGAGGCCTTGGCCTATGCCCAGTGTGTGAAGAACAGAGCCAGGTGTGCTCCTTGGTATACGGAACTTGGAGCTCCACTCATTGTATTGTGGTTGGTTTCAGGCTGTGCTCTCTCTGCTTTTGCTGCTCCCTCCAGGAAACCCCTCCACACCCCGGCTGGGTGAGCTGCCTTCACTGGGATGAGGTGCTGCCTGAAATAGCAACTCTAGCAGAGAGTGCTCAGGGACCTCGGTCCTCTGCTGTTCCCAGAGGCCTGGGGCCAAGGACACTCTGTCTCCTTTCTGCCCCTGCCTCCTGTAGAAGGATGTTCTCGAGATAAAAATACCCCTGGAAACATTCCTTGGTGCCTGGCCTGACCCGTCATCCACCCCTGGGGCCAGAATCTCCTGCCCTGGCTTCCCTCAGGTATCAAAGGATAGATGTCTGCCCCTTCTGGAGACTTGGTACAGCTTTCCACTGGAGTCAGTGTCTCCAGCCTGTCTCCAGACCACAGAATGGGGTGGGCCTGAAGGGTCGTGGGCACTTGTGGTTTCTGCAGCCAACACATACCAAGCATTGCCTGCTGGTCAGTGCTCTCCCAACCATAGAGAAGCAAGGGAGCTAGGCTGCTCCCTGGCGGAGGGAGCTCATGGCTTACTTGCTTAGTTGACTGCCGTGGCACATTCGGAGAGCATCACTTGGGGTCAAGTAGGAGGGTTGGGGATGTGCCAGCTTGAATCCTGCTGGGGACCCCTATTTCTGCTCTGAGCTTCCTGTGCCAGCTGCCAGAGCTGGAAAACCCCTGTCAGAGAACACTGGGAGGACCTGGTGCTGACTCTGGATCTACTGTGTGCCACCTACTTGGCAGGCTCCGAGGTAGGTGGAGTCTACCCAATTTGCAGATGAGGAGGCTGAGGCCCAGGGAGAGGTCCACGGTAAGCTGGGAGAGTGGCCAGGCCTTGAATTTGGGAATAAGGACTCTCTTTCCCCTTGTGTGCCACCCCTCCTAGGAGAGTTGATGTCATGTTGGCAATGATGACAGCAGCCTCCTCCTGGAACCCTGCTGTGCCAGGCCCTGTGCCCAGAGGATACCTCCCTCATCACATTGAACTGCACATCCCCTGGGAGTCTAGTCATTAGCCCATTTTGTGGAGGAGGAAGCTGGGCCTCAGGAAGGGGAAGTGCCTTGCCCTGTTCCCCAGGAGATGTCAGCCCCGGCCTTGGCTGACAGGTTGGCACTGGCAGGAAGGTGCAGGGGGTGCTCCAGTGTTTGTCCAGTTCCTGCCCTTGCTGGCTGGGAGGCTGAGGGCCAGTCTGGCCTGTCTGGGCTCTGGCTGCCCCTTTGTTGTGTGTAAATCCTGCCTCCCTCCCACCCAGACTACCCCATCCAGGACTGTGACCATACATGACCCAGGAGAATGTGTAGTACACTTCAGATGGCTGAACTCTCATCACGGGCTGCTGCAGGGTGGCAGCAGGAGCACTGGACAGGGCATCTAGAGACCTGTGTTCTTGTCTTCAAGGTGCCACTCATTCAGTTGCTTTGTAATCTTGGGCAAGTCACTTCTCTGTGCCTCAGTTTCCCTATAGAATGGAGCTAATTTTGCCTCCCTCATGGGTGAGAACCAATCTGACAGACTGGATTTGTGTGTCCAGAGAAAACACTTTTAAGGAAATAGAGAGTCAGGAATGAGGTTGAGAGAGCCTGGGGCAGGCTAGATGACCAGCAGGAAACCAGGAGGGGCAGGCTGTCCACCCTCATCCCTTCTCCCTAACCTTTTATGGCTCCCATTGCCCTATGACAGATACCTCCTCTGCTCACAGTTCCAGCTCTTAGGTGACCCGGGGCAAGGGACTTAACCTCTCCCAGCCTCAATTTCTCCATTTGTCCAGTAGGAAGAACCATCTATCTTTCAGAGTGGGGCCTTGAAGGCTGGAATAACTGAAGCCAAGAGCTGAGCACGCAGGGCCAGGCACAGTGTGGGCCCACTCAAGGGGACAGGCATAAGATTAGAGACCTAGGCACAAGTCTTTGCCATGGGAATTCCCAGCTGTGGGCAGTGGTCTGTGATGGAGCCTCTCTGAGCCTCAATTTCCCCATCAGTTTTGAGAGTGAAAGACCCAAGAGAGGCACTGAAGGGCCTAGGGAAGCTGCTCAGGGAATGATGAGGGATGGGGAAGCAGTGGGTGAGGACTGGGAGTTTTGAGTTGAAAGACTGGAGGGCCATACAGGCCATTTCCATACAGAGTAAACAGAGGTCCAGAGAGGGGAAGTGACTCATCCAAGGTCACATAGCTTGTAGGAGGCAGGGCTGGAACTTGGACTCATCTCTGTTTGCCCATTGCTATTATCTGCCCCAAGAGGCTTATCATGTGTGGTGACCCATCAACAGCTGCCTTAGTCCCAGCTAGAAAAACCAGTGTGACAGTGGATTACAGTCAGCCTTGGATATAAAAGTGTAGGGCTTCATGGGCTCAGTGGCTGGCAAGTGGGGGAAGGTGAGAAGGGCATTCCAAGTCAGCTGGCCTCTGGAAATTCACAGAGTATCTTCCCAACACATTCTTCTGTGATCCTTACAACAGGATCCTTATGCAGGAGATGAAAGCAGGGGGCCCCTTTGACAGATGGGAAAACTGAGGCTTGGGGATTGCAGGGACCACATAGGATGTGTGTATGTTCAAGGCAAGTCTCTGACAAGTTACTGTATAGTCATATACACATTCACCCACCCATCTATTTATCTGTCTCCCCAACCACCACATTCTTCCATCCACTTGTTCACCTATGAATATACCCACCTACCCACCCACCCATTCATTTATCCATTCACACGCCCACATACCTGTACATAGTCCATCCATCATCCATCCATCCATCCATCCATCCACTCTACTAATTTATCCATCCTCATACCCACCTACCCATCCATAATCCATCTATCTATAATCTACTCATCCATCCATAATTATCCATCTAGCATGCATGCATCCACCTATTTATCCACACATCCACATATCCATCCATAATTCATCTATCTATAGTCCTCCCATCCATCCATTTACACACCCACCTACCCATTTATAATGTGTGGTGACTCATCGACAGTTGGATTTATTTTCTTTTTTAAAAAAAGATT
Source organism: Phyllostomus hastatus (assembly GCF_019186645.2). Classification (NCBI taxonomy): domain Eukaryota; kingdom Metazoa; phylum Chordata; class Mammalia; order Chiroptera; family Phyllostomidae; genus Phyllostomus; species Phyllostomus hastatus. The sequence goes on from NW_025334035.1 coordinate 15,190,463, forward strand.
TTATTTATTTATTTTAGAGAGAGGGGAAAAGAGGGAGAGAGAAATAGTGATTGGTTGTCTCTCTCATGCCTCCACCTGGGGACCTGGCCTGCAACCCAGGAATGTGCCCTAACTGGGAATCGAACCGGCAACCTTTTGGTCTGCAGGGTGGCACTCAATCCACTAAGCCATACCAGCCAGAGCAAAAGTTGGATTTATAATACACCCATCCATTCATCCATAATTCATTTATTCAGCCATAATCCATCTATCCATCTATTCATAATCCATCCATCCATCCATCTATGCATCCACCCATTCATTCATTTATCCATCCACACCTATCCATTAATAATTTACCCACCCACTCATCCATTATCTATCCATCTATAATCTACCCATCTATCCGCCCATAAGTCAATCATCTACCCATTCATCTGACTATCTGTCCATCTACCCTTTCATTTATCCTTTCATATAGTCACCCATCCATCATCCATCCATTTATCCATCAATCCACAGGTGGGCCCTATGATTGGAATTGGGAAGGCTCTTCAGGTGGTGGCTAGGGGCATAGGCTATGGACCTGAGTTGCTCTGTGACTTTAGGAGAATTACCATATTACCTGCCTCTTTAGAATGGGAACAGCAGTAGTTCTAACCTTGTGGGTTTGTTGTGAGTATTACATGAGTTTGATATCTGTAAACCACCTACCACAATGTCTGGATGCAGTAGACACTTGCTAATTATCAGCTGTTATTTTCTCTGAGGACCCATTTTGTCTTGCTCTTCTCTGGTTCTGAAAGTTTGTCATGGACAGGCTGACATGTTGTGAAGGTATGGGGTATCAGAGGTGTGGGAGGCACCCTCCTCCTCCCACCAGGGCCCTGGGGGTAGCAAGCAGAAATGTGGGTTCGTGTGGAAATTTCTGACTTCTGAGCCCCTCTGAGGAGAGCAGACCATCTACAGTGATTTGGCTTTGCTTTATTAACTTTAGGGTCTTCTAGAGACTGATTCATCTCCAGCTGATGCTGGAAAAATGGCAGCTGCTGCTAATGCAGCCTTGAAGACAGCCATGTGCCCACTCAACACCGTTACTTAGAAAATAGGATTCAAGAGGTAAGATTAAGGTCACTGATGTGCACCTGTCCATCTAGTCATTCATTCAGTCAAACATGCATCTATGCACCCACCCACTTATCTATCTATTCCCTTATTCAGCCTCTCATTCACTCACTATCCATCCACTAGTTCCACATATCCTCCCATCCATTTGCCATCTACCCACCTACCTAACCCATCCAGCCATCTTTCCATCTGTGTATTTATCCATCTTCCAATTATTCATCCACCATCACTCCCAGACATTCATCAATTCGCCCAACCACCCATGCATCCTCTTATCCATTGATTCATTCATCTATTCCTCCACTCACTAATCTATCCACCTAACCCATCCAATAATTTTTCATCCATCTAACCCATCCATCTTTCTGGTTACTACTTATCCATCCATATACTTATCTGCCAGTCCCATTTATCTATCCATGTGCTTGACCACCTATCTGCACATATAGCTGTCTCCTCATTCATTGGTCCATCCATCTTCTCATCCATTTCTCCATTCAAGTGCTTATTCCCTCATCCCTTTGTCCAGTCAGTGAGCATTTCCTGGATACCCTTTCTGTGCCAGGCCTGCATTAACCTCTCTGCACTTGGGCAAGGTCAACTCTGACATGAGGTAGAGAGTAGTTTCACCCTAACAGTAGAATCTAGGGCCAGAGAATCCAAAGGGCTTTATTGAAGTAGTGGCCTTCAGCTGATCCCTGAAGGGTGAGAAGATTTTAAACATTTCCTTATGCCATGAGTTGGGGGTTGGCCACATGGGGCAGAGGGATGCCACAATGAAATGCATCAGGAGCCTGTTGCTGTGGCAGACAGGAGTGGCCTGGACAGGAGGGTGGCTTTAAGGATTTGGGAGGTAAAATACATAGGACCTGTTGAGGGAATAGATATGGGTACTGATGGAGAGGGAGGAGGCCAAGCTTGTAGCTGGGGCGATTGGAGAAGTGGTGATTGGCTGCCAGCTAACCCCATGAGGAGTGGGAGGAGAAGGGGAAAGGTGAGTGAGGAGAAGGTGAGGAGGGGCAAGAGAAGAGGAGGGAGAGGAGGAGGTGGGGGAGGAAAAGAGAGAGAAGGAGGTTTGGAAGAAGAGAAGAAACTATGTTGACCACGTGGTGCTGTGGAACATCCAGGAGGGGAAGCTTGAGTTCAGGAACCTTTGCCACAGGGGGGCCACCTGAGGCCTGTGAGAAACAGCCCAGGAGACCACGTTCTGTGAAGGTAGTTTAGTGGTTGGTGATCCCAAGGAATCTTGTACATGAAGTGAGTGGGGAGTGAGCCAGGAAGGGAAGGAGCTATTGTGGGATGGATTTTTGACAAAGCCACTGCTGGGGGCAATGGGCTGAGGAACTTGGGGAGGTAGCTAGACCCAGCACTCCTGTCAATCATCGATTGCAGGTTGCTCCTGGAACATTCATTCCCTAGCTTGCCCTAGAGCTATTGGACAGAAAGACTGTGTTGGTGGTTGGATAGTGGGCAGTGGGCCCTGGAATGGTGAGGATCCAGGGAATAGGTGGAACACTGACCACTCCCATCCCTATCAAATAACATATTGTTGCTGTTCCTCTCCTTGGGCCTAGCAAGGCCTCAGCACAGAAAGCTTGTGCTGTGTCAACCTGGAGTGTTTTCAGGCTATGAATGTACACTGTGGGGAGAGGTTGGTCTGTGCATTGGTGGAGGGGAAGGGAACTTGGCCTGCAAAGGTGACCCTGCACTAGAGTTTGTCCTCTTCTCCTAGACTCTGAGAATGCAAATGGTCCCCCTTCCAACCCTCCATCTCTCCTCCAGATCAACTCTTGGCTATCCCCAAGCTAGCCTCAGCTTCCTCACTGGCCCCCCCACACTCCTGAATGTGCCAGCATGCCCTACCCTGATCCTTGCTCCATGGCACCCCTACCAGGGGTAGGAATGCCAGGAGCTGTCCCCTACCAGGAATGCTGTCTCCTCCCCCCACTCCATCCAGGCCTGTGCACTTCCAGCCCCTGGTGCCTGTCACTACTGAGCTCCCTGCCTTGCTGCAGTACATCTGCCCTTAGGCCTGCCCATCTGCAAAATGAAAGATTGGATTTTCAAAGGTCTCCTCCTAAGTCTGATGAAGAGCAAATGGAGTAGGAGATTCTGAAGCTGTCCCAGGACACAGTGAGAAAGTTCCAAGGTGGATTAGTGATATCTGCCACAAGCATGGGCTAGAGAAAGTTGTGTGTAAGCCACATTCTGGTTTTCCTGGAACGAAGTGATCTTTAAGGATTCTTCCAAAGGTATGACTTGATGAGGTTGGAGTTCCCCACCCCTGGACATTCTAAGCAAGAGCCGAATGCCTTGGGTCAGCGGTGCTGGGATGGGTTTTATCTCTGTTGTTGAGTGCTGAGATTCAGGATGTTTGTATGTCTAATCACTACATGGGATGACAAAGGCCTGGAGGACTGAAACTGAAATACAGTATCATGCTTGCATTCTGCCTTGGGGCCTGGGGACATGGTTGTTTTTTTTTTCCCCTACCCTCAGGCTGGGAGCTCATCCCTTGAAGGCTGTGTGACCTGTGGCAAGTGACTCAATTTTTCTTGAGCTTCACTTTCCTCATCTGGAAAATGGGGTAATAGTTATAATGTTGTTGTAGGAATTAAGCGAGTTAATTAGAGCTCTTAGAACAGTGCCTGATGGATAATAAGCACTGGATGTACATTGATTACTATGCTTATACCTCAGAAGTGATCCCGGCCAGAGGAGAGGCTCCTGAAGGTGGGGGATCTTGAGTCTTTGCCCCTCAGGGCCCCTCCATTGGCCATTATAGTCACTGTTTTCTTGGCAACTGAGAATGTGAGCCCAGGTCTTGTCCTGGTCTCCTCCAGATATCATTGAAACCTAAAGTGTCCAGAGCCTCAGGGGACTGGGCATGGAGTGTTGTGCTCTATCTAGAGGCCCCTCTCAGTGACTTTTGGACCCCTCCCACGGGTCATGTGGTAGCTGCCTCTCTAAAATCCCAGCTCCCGCCTGACTAGTGTTATCAGCAGGCTGGATGCCAGAGGCTGTGTCCATTGCTGGTAGGCTGGCAGGGACAGTTCCAGCACTTCTCTGGTGCTCTGGGTCCATGTGCTCCACTGCCCACTCTGCCTGCTAGGCTTGCTTCACTGCTGTCTTCAGTGTGGAAGTCACCCTGTCTCTTTTGGTTCAGGTATTGCACCCCAGTGTCTCTCTCCCATTCCCTCCCAGCAGTGCCCAGGGCCCTCCCTGGCCAACGTGGGCACCTGCTGACAATGGTCCTGTTATCTCTACCATCTCATCCCAGCCCACAAATTGCTATGTGACTTTGGAAGAGTCTCAGCCTCAGTTCTTCCATCTATAAAATTGGGAGCCGGCCTGCTTGCTTGCTAAAGCTTCTTTCATCAAAACAAATCTAATTTCATTTCTTATCTGATTTAACCATGTGCAGTTTCTGAGCAAGAGCTAAATACCTGTATATCCCTGGTTGAGGATATTGTCCCACATTTCTTTCTTTTTAAAAATTTTTTATGTATTGGTTTGAAATAGAGAGACAGAGAGAGAGAGAGAGAGAGAGAGAGAGAGAGAGAGAGAGAGAGAGAGAGAGGGAGGGAGGGAGAGAGGGAGGGGGGGAGAGAGAGAGATCGATTTGCTGTTCCACCCATCCATGCATTCACTGGTTGATTCCTGTGTGTGTCCTGACTGACCTGAGATTGAATCTGCATTGGGATGATGCTCCAACCAGTTGAGCTGCTTGGCCAGAGCTCATCTTACATTTCTTAAACCGGGTCCTCAGAGACTCAATTTAAGAGCTGTGTAATCTTCTTGCCAAGCCAGTGTTTATATGTGAGGAGTGTCCTTGGGACATTTGGTAAGTTGGTGGTGCTGGGGTTGTTGCTCATGGGTTTTCTACTGGGGCTTTCTTTGTGGTGCTGTGTTCACCAAGCCTATGAGGGACTCTCCATACCCTGAGTGTGTCATACACACATGCATCCACACATGCACATGCATGTACACAGACAGTACAGTGAAGGCAAGAGAAGCTGAGACTGGACTATACTTGGCTCCCACTCTGTCTCTGTTCTTTACTTTCTGAGTGACTTGGACAACTGACTTTGCTGTGAGTCTCAGTTTCCAGCTCTGAGAAAAATGGGAGAAGGTATAAACATGACCTTGTTGATTTTTTTCTATGTGGTTCTAGGAGGAATGTCAACAGGTGAGAGGGTTGCCGGGCCTGTGTGACATAGTCTGGGTGAGTCCTAAGTGCTCAGCCTTATAGAGACACCAGGAGTCACAGCAGCAGCCCCACCTACCTGGGAGCAGGCCAGGTGTGGGGCTGCTCAACTGCCAGGAGCTGTGCACCAGGATGAGCTCTCTGGACTTTGATTCTTGCAATTCTGTCCCAAGCAGGCCTTGAGCTGCCTTGGAGTCCCAGCTGGAGTAACCATGACCCGTTAGATGTCTCTCCAGGCCTCCAGGCCACACAAACCCACCCCCAGCAATCTGGCAGCCACCTGCTGGCATCTGTGTACCCCAACCTTGGCACCTCCCTTTGGAGGGTCCGGAAATCTGGGGATGAGCTGTCTTCCTGGCACAGGGAGTCCTTGGGGAGCTCACCACCACTGGCTCCCTGCCCCCTGGCCCAGACTGAAGCAGCATTCATCATTCTAGCTTCCAGTCTCAGCTCCTCCAATCCATGGTGAGGTGGCCAGGTGGAGCACCTATTGGGGGAGGATAGTAACATGAGGAGAGGCCCCATGGAATCTGGGGCCCCATGACGGGAGACCTTGCATTAGACAAAAATGGTTTGAATATCAGCTCTCCTGCTTATTGGCTGTGTGGTTTTGGGTAAGGCACTTTACTTTTCTGAATCTCCATTAAGAGAGAAGTACAGATAGTAGCTACCTCCTTGAGCTGTGGACTGGCTGACCTAAGAGCATTTGCTGATGTGTCTGGCCTGCTCTTGCTGTGGTTGGAGGAGCTGGTTCTCTCAGGTAGTAAGTACTGCATGAGCATCTGGGGGTCCAGTAGCATCTAGGAACCTAGACAGACCTTAGAAGGGGTCTGTAGCCTCATGGCTCTACCCAACCCTGTCTCCCAGATGTTTGGAGCAGAGGTCAGAGGTTGTGCCTCTCTGAGGCTCTGGTTGCAACTGGCCATACAGACCAGGGATGAATCCTGGTGTTGCTACCTCTTGGCTATGTCATTTCCAGTGTCTAAGCCTCTCGTGGGTATCCAGCTGCCTGTCTCCCTGCTGCTGTCCTGGGACCTTCTCTGGGGCCTCAGTGTCTTCTGGGCACTTCAAGCCTTCCAGCCTTGTCTAGCTCTGACCTCATAGTGCAACCAGGTGGGGTCTGGGGGTGCATGGGGTCCCCATTGGTGGGGAGGAGCATGTCTAACCTCCTTGTGCTCATGTCTGGGCCAGCTGGCCAGGGGTCTCCCTCTCCTTCCACCTCAGCCCTGCTGAGGCAGGGTGAGGTCCTAAGTACCCGCAGCCCCAGTGCTAACAGCCAGATGGCCCCAGTGCCCACAGGGCCAGGTGGTGCCATGGCACCCAGACTGCAGATGCCTCAGCCTGGTACCAACAGGCTGTCCCAGAGCCAGCAGGGCATTGGGGGAGGGGTAGCCACTGGCTTGTGTGTCCAGGGACTGGACAAGTACTGCCAGCCATGGGAGCAGTGTTTATCCAGCATGGGTGTGGTACTTTGGGATGTGCCCTGAGACCACCCAGTGTGTGTGAGTGTGTGTGTATGGCAGGCTGACCAAGTGACACTTTGAGTGCTTCCCATGTGCTTTAGTTTAGAGCCAAGGAAGGTGGGTGTCAGGGAGGCCCCTGGAATGAGGTCAGCCAGTTAGTGACTCCTCTGGGCACTGACTTAGGGACCCCCTCCTAGCTACTGCTCATGGCAAGGCCTTCAATAGACCCTGGGGGGGTGAGTCAGCAGTGAGGGAAACAGCAAACTCCCTGTGCTCAGGTGGCTGATGGTCTTGTGGGAGGGACTGCAACCCTGTGCACATCATCGTTGTTGTTATTACTACCTTTATTAGGCCAGAGGTCAGGGTTGTGGGATTACATTGGGACCTGCGTAGGGTGTAATATCCTCCGAGAACACAGGGAAAACCTCTGGAGATATTCTAGTGGCATTAAAGCCAAGGCCTGAATGAGGAAGGTGGTGGGGAAATGCCTGGGACGAGAGGGTCCGGGTGGGTTTAAAGAACAGGAAGGAGCCTGTGAGAAGCAACATGGTAAGTGAGGTGGAGGCTGGGAGGTGAGATCTGAGGGGTCCTGAGTTCTGCTCACGCAGGTGCCACAGATGCCAGTGGGGACTCTGGCTTTGAGCAGATGATGGATAGGCTCCCTCTGGCTGCCACTGGACTGGGGTTGGGCAGTAGCATGGAGGTGGGCAAGGTGGTTGCCAGACTGGTCCAGGTAGGTAACAATGGGGCTGTGTGAATGGAAGAAGGGGTAGATCCTAAATATATTTTGAAAGCAGAGCCCTTGGTGTGGGAGTAAGAAGAGCTGAGGATGAATTCAAGGTTTTGGCTGGAAGTACTGGGAGGATGAAGTGGCAGATTTCCAAGCTGGGAAGGATGAGGAGCAGGCTTACAGTGGGAGGGAGGATTAGGATCCTGGTTGTGGATAAATTAGTGTCAAAATGTCTGCCAGTCACGTCTGAGGGCCCTGGGTGGAGGACTTTGTGGGCTGGTGCAGGACATCTGCTGTCCTATCTGTTGCAGGAGCCTTCCCACCTGGAGCCGGCCTGGGGGCGAGGAGCAAGGGCTGCCCTATCCCCGGGATGACTGCAGCCAGCCGAGCCAACCCCTACAGCATTGTGTCATCAGAGGAGGACGGGCTGCACCTGGTCACCATGTCGGGTGCCAATGGCTTTGGCAACGGCAAGGTTCACACGCGGCGTAGGGGCAGAAACCGCTTTGTTAAAAAGAATGGCCAGTGCAACATTGAGTTTGCCAACATGGATGAGAAGTCACAGCGCTACCTGGCTGACATGTTTACCACCTGTGTGGACATCCGCTGGCGCTACATGCTGCTCATCTTCTCATTGGCCTTTCTTGCCTCCTGGCTGTTGTTTGGCATCATCTTCTGGGTCATTGCTGTGGCTCATGGTGACCTGGAGCCAGCTGAAGACCGTGGCCGTACGCCCTGCGTGTTGCAGGTACATGGCTTCATGGCAGCCTTCCTCTTCTCCATTGAAACTCAGACCACCATTGGCTACGGGCTGCGCTGTGTGACAGAGGAGTGCCCAGTGGCTGTTTTCATGGTGGTGGCACAGTCCATCGTGGGCTGCATCATTGACTCCTTCATGATTGGTGCCATCATGGCCAAGATGGCCAGGCCCAAGAAGAGGGCGCAGACACTGCTGTTCAGCCACAATGCTGTTGTGGCGCTGCGCGACGGCAAGCTTTGCCTCATGTGGCGTGTGGGCAACCTGCGTAAGAGCCACATCGTGGAGGCCCATGTGAGGGCTCAGCTCATCAAGCCGAGGGTCACAGAGGAGGGTGAGTACATCCCGCTGGACCAGATTGACATCGATGTGGGCTTTGACAAGGGCCTTGACCGCATCTTCCTGGTGTCGCCCATCACCATCCTGCATGAGATTGACGAGGCCAGCCCACTGTTTGGCATCAGCCGGCAGGATCTGGAGACAGACGACTTCGAGATCGTGGTCATTCTGGAGGGGATGGTAGAGGCCACGGCCATGACTACACAAGCCCGAAGCTCTTACCTGGCCAATGAGATCTTATGGGGTCACCGCTTTGAGCCTGTCCTCTTCGAGGAGAAGAACCAGTACAAGATTGACTATGCACATTTCCACAAGACCTATGAAGTACCCTCCACTCCCCGCTGTAGCGCCAAGGACCTGGTGGAGAACAAGTTCCTGCTGCCCAGTGCCAATTCCTTTTGCTATGAGAATGAGCTGGCCTTCATGAGCCGTGATGAGGAGGACGAAGCTGATAAAGACCAAGACAGCAGCAGTCCTCAAGCTAGGCACGACTTTGACAGACCCCAGGCTGGTGGCAGTGCCCTTGAGCAGCGGCCCTACAGGAGGGAGTCAGAGATCTGAACTGCTGTTGGCCAAGGTGCAGCATCCGCCCAAGCCAGGGAGAGGCCTGCATTCCCCAAGGGCCCAGAGTTTTGGCTGAATGGGCCAGACACTCTGGTTGCAGACTCAGTAGTGTTTTAGATGTTTTATGTTTCTCCACAATGGCCTTGGAAGGTTGGCGGGAGAGTGGGTGGCTGGAGCAGGCAGTCCCCAGCCTCAAATGCCCAAGCAGGCTCGGGGGGAAGGGGTGACCTCCTGGGGGCTGGACCTTCTGCCTGAGGAAGGGGCTGCAGTCTGCCCAGAAATAGCTCTGCAGCTGGCAACCCAGCCTCTGGGTGAGGCTGGCAGGCTGTAGGACAACCTGCTGGTTTTTAACTTGGGGAGAAGCGATGGGTTTTGGCTTTCTCAGTCTTAGCTTGGGAAAGACTGTTTACAAAAAAAATTAACATGTGATTAATTTTGTTTTAATCCATGAGGGTACAAAAAAGGGACAATTAGAATTCCATTTGTTTGCCAGGATGCAAGCAGCTGGTTGGAGGCTCTTGACACTTCCCCAAGGCTGGATGGACCTCTGTCTCCTCTGTGAAGGCCAGGCCCTGGCGGGTGGTGGGCCTATGGAAAGCACAGCAACACCATGGTTTTTTATGCATGTGGGTAGATTAGATTCCATTTGTGATAGAAAAACCAAGACCATGCTCATTATCATAATACAAGCTTTCCAGTGTCATAGAGGAGGAGGAAAGGGGCAAGAAAAAACTAGTTTGAGCTTTTTAAGTTTAACTTTGCCCATTAGAGGTGCTTCTCAGGGTTGGATAGGAGACCTGTCTGCCATGGAGGGTTTCCTCTCCCTCAGTTCACTGTATTCTCCTGGTTTACTTTTCTCTTTTTCTGGCCAGTGGCCTCCACCCCTTCCATGGAGAGGGCCGTTGGGAAATGCAGGGATGGATGGCTCCATGGGACGGAAGCCTGGTTCCTGGACTGATAGGAACTGGATCAGCCCCATTTTGTAAGGGCCCTAGCATGACTTGTGCCTTAGAGACACCGAGTGGTCTGGCTTCAGTTTTTGTTTTTATAGGACTCTCCCCACTACCCTGACTCTACTGTGAAGTCCCTGCCAGCCTCTCTGTCTGAAGAGGCTGGGCTGGCCAGTGCTCCCTCTGAACCTGGGGCAGCATGGGTGAGCCCAGGTGAGTGGCAGCCAGCCTGTACCTGGCCTGAATGACAGAGGAACAGTCTTAGGGAAGATGTGAAATTGTTGGCTGAGGTGACTAGGAGTAGTACACACATCCAGGAACTCTAGTCAAGAAGAGGTTTGGGGCTGATGACTCTGCTGGCCCAGAATCAGGCCCCCTGGATGAGAACTTGCCCAGTGGGGACTTGTTTCTGTCAAAGAAGACAGCTGGTGGAGCCTGGACCCTGGGATAGAGCTGGGACCCTTTCCAGGACAGCTAAGAGTGCTATCCTTCCAAATGACCAGTCCCATGAGGAAGTTAGTACTGGTTTGCTTGTCCAGGCTGTTTCAACCATGCCCTCAGGACAGCTCACAACCTGAGGCACCAGAGACACTGGCCCAAATTGGGGAAACTGAGGCAGAGTGCAAGGTCATGCAAATAAGGAGTAGGTTTCCAGTGACAGGAAGAGGTTAGGGTCTGGGTGGGGTCTCCTGAATCTTCCCTCCTCCTCTGACCCTTACTACAGCTGGAGACCTGACCTGAGGTCAGGGGCTGTGGAAGGCCTGGGCATGGACTATCAGCTCCCCACCAGAGATACCCTGACAGCCCCTACACTGAGGTAGGCCTGACTCCCAACACCCTGTCCTAGCCTCAGACCTCACCCTGACTTCTGGCCAAGAAGATTCACCCTGAGGCACTGGAGGCAGCTCTTTCAGGATCTGCTGGAGGAGCCTCTGTTCTGAGCCCAGTAAGGCTGACTTACTCAGCCTTAGCCCTGGGGTGAGGTTGGAGCTGATGTTGGAGCACTTACCTACTGATCCTGTCCCAGATTGTCAGGCTGAGCCAGGGTGGAACAAGGTGACTCGTTAGTTGGGCAGCATTAGGGGCTGGTGCTCTGATCTGCCCAGCAGCCAGAGATCCTTCCAGGGCCGGGTGGACCAGCCTTCCACTCCAGAGTATACTCACTCCAGAAATCACTCACTTCCACTCATCGGGAGTATCACTCACTGGAACTTCTAGGCTCTGGTGATTTCAGGTGGCCTGATGTACCTTTTCTCAGGTCTGTCCCCTCCCAGGCCATGCCAGACAGTCTAGTCCCCAGGTCCTTTAGGAGAGAAGCTCCAAGCTGCCTTTATCTCTCGCCAAAGGCAGATGCTGTTTTTTCACTTTTCTGCCCTTTCCCCCCTCTTCTGTTTGTATGTATGTATGTATTTATTTATTTATTGCTTGTGCTAAAGATCAAAATAGTCTCCCTTTTTAATTCACTTGAAACTGGAGGGTGGTTGGGAGGAGGGGCTGTTGTGTGTGCAGAGTGAGGATCACATGGCTCCTGGGGAGTGTGTGAGGGGGGATATGTGTCCACGTGTGGTGTGTGGAGAATGGGAATGCTCATATACATGTGCATGCATGTGGTATGTGGCATGTGTGCATGCGTATGTATGTCGGGTATAATCTGTGAGGAGCAGGTATGTATTCCAAAGTGCCCCGGCCCTCACCTTCCCAGGCAGCAGGATTTCCAAGAATTTTCTCAATAGTCTGAACCAGGAGGTCTGAGGTTGGAGTGGGCTATGGATGTGGCCTCTGGCACGCTCTGCCCTGGAGCACTGAGCTGCTTATGCCAGAAAGGGCAGAAGTGTGTGTGTGTGACTGTGAGAGTGTAAGCATAAGGTGTGTGTGTTCAAGTGAAACATACAGTTGTTGCTTTGCCTGTAAGTACATGAACATGTGGATTCATTGTACATGGGACTGTTGTACAGATGTGTGACAGTGACAGTCTCTGTGTGAATCTGGGATGATGACACAGATCTGTGATATGTATGTTTGTCTGCATACACATAGGCTGTGCATATTTACCTGTAGGTGTGTGTGTGTGTTTTCTTTCTCTTTTTTTTTTTATTGTTCAAGTACAGTGGTCTCCATTCCCGCCCCCCCCCATGTGTGTGTGTGTTTTATATGTGGACATTGGTTTAAATGTTCACCAGGAAGTCACTCTGGCCACACACAACTTGGGATGGATGCTGGCCATGGGTATCAGTGTGGTGGACCTAGGCAGTCCCACTGGCACTCTGCACTGGTTGTGTCCATGGGGAGTGTGAGGGGTGTGTATGCCTGGACAGGAGGTGACATTGGCACATGTATGTGAGTCTTTGGCATCTATCAGTGAGCAGTTATGTGTAAGAGGCATGTGTGTGTCTGTTCATATGAATGTGTATGTGCATGTGGCACATCTGTGTGGCGTTTGTGCCAGGCTGTGAACAGGACAGTGTGTATGTATGTGAGTGTATGCAGGTTCTGGGAGCTGTGTGTGTGAGTGTCAGGGTCATGTGTCCATGTGTGTGCCCTTGCATTGCTGTGACTCCCAGTCCCTGCCTACTTGAGGGTCCCAGTGGGGGTTGGGAGACTTGGTGGAAAGGAGTCCCCTACACAGGGGTGTCTGCCCTGTGTGAGAGCACAGAATATCAAATATATTTTAAATGGTGAATTTTCATGTTATTTTCAGTACAGAGCAGTATCTGAAGACATAGGCCATGAGATTAGACCACATTAAATGCATTTTGATCTCCTTGAGTGCCACCATGTGGAGATGTGTGTTTCAAAGGCCTTGCCTGGCTCCAACACACACTGGCAGTTCTTGGGCTTCTTCAGCCCCTGTGTTCTGCAGTGATGGGGCTCCCCAGGGGCCTTCAAGGGTTGGGGTCAGGGGGAATATGGAAGCAGCTTGGAGACGAGGACAGAACACAGCCTACACACAGACCTTGGCATGTTCTTCCAGCCAGCACGCACACCCTTACTCCCGGGTGACCAAACACCTCTTCCCCATGGGCTTAGGCTGCACATGTCACACCTCCCAGCTATGTGACCTTGCCCACTGCCCTGTCTTTTCTGGGTCTGTGTCTCCCACCTGTCTTTCCTTCTGCAAAGATGTGATGAGCACCTCTATGTGCAGGAGACCAGAGGCTCACTCTGGGACCTACAGGACTGGGGGAGGTCCCCTCAAGACTGCAGCCCTGGTGCTCACTGCTGTGACAGGAGAGGTTGGGCCAGGCAGGGGGCTTGAAGACCCCTACATCAGCCTGGCAGAAGATGCAGAGCAAGCAGGCACTGCTGGCAGTCGGACCAGCACAGGCAGGGAAACGACATCTGCGCAAGGCCTATTTTTGGGGGTAAAGAAAATTTCTTCTGCACCAAGGGCTCAGTCTCTAGCATTCCAGTGGCCTTCTGGCAGAGGCCAACAGGGAGAGAATTCTTTCCTTTCCCGAAACTATTTTCACTACTAGAGAGATGTGTATCAGTGAAGGACCTGGGGATTGTTCCCTTGCATTGTACCTGGGGTCCCTACCTCAGGACCCACATGGGTCCATTGAGGCACTACATTGAGGCTGTTTTGGCAGGCAGAGCTTGGACAAAAAGAGCAAATAATGACCTGGCACCCAGTTCCCTCCTTCCTGACTCTGTCAGCTGCAGCCCCTCCCTGAGCCTCAGTTTCTCCACATGTAATCTGACACAAGGATGACATTCTCTGAGGACTCGGAGTGCTGTACCAGACTGTCCAGGCCCAGGTATTTAGAGAGCCCTTCTTTCCCTGGGTCAATGCCAAGGTCAGTGCTGAGGCCCAGGACTGCACTTCCTCCTTGATAAGGCTTGGTGCAGCAGCTGAGCTAGAGCTCAGAGACTACAGCCTTAGGCCAGGGAAGGGCTCCAGGACAGGCCCTGGAGCAATGCAGTGGTACAGGTTGTACACTGTACAACCCCAGGGATGCCATTTACAACCTATACAATCAGGCACAGCAGTGGTAACCTCTGAGACTTCTTGCCTTTTTTCCCTCACTTCCTCAGGGCTCCAGAGAGGAGTTGCCCATGGGCTTTCTAGGAAGGGATCCACACCGTGCCTGGAATATGCAGTGTGAGATTACAGGAATAGGAGGCACAGACAGGGGCCACTTCTGCAGATGCTTTTTCGTGAAACCACTGACTGGCTAGAAAAATGAAAGGGTGACTCAGCCTCATACCAACATACACACAATCATGCACATAAGCACACGTACACACACCAGAAATGCACACAGACACATACAACTGTGTGGAATATTACGTAGCCAGAAAAAGAATGGTTCCCTGATGCATGCAACAATGTGGATGAATCTTACAGACATTATGTTGAATGAAGTGATCCAGACATAAGAGGATTCAAGTCTATTCATATGAAGTCCTAGATCAGACAGTCTATGGTGACAGAAATCAGGACAGTGGTTGCCTGTGGGGAGCAGGTGAGCCAGTTACTGGATGTCAAGGAATAGAACTCTCCTGTTAGAGCAGGTGGCTGAATTTGGGCTCAGAAGACAGGCAGTGCCTGGATTGGGAGGAAGGGCATGATGAGGGGAGGTCCTTATCCATGTGTCCTGTCCAGTCAAGAGTGGGTTTTACAGCTGAAGTTTGGAGGTGAGTGACTTTCTGGAGGTTGCAATGTCCTGCCCTTTTAGGTGGCCACCACTGAGATTCATCACTGAGGAAGAATCAACTAGGGGCAGGTATAGAGAGGCAAGGATGCTGGGCTGCCTGGAAAGCAGGGGTAAGTTGGGGGGCAACTGGAGTATGGTGGGACCTGACTGAGGTGGTTGACAGACATGGGGCATGTGACAGACATCGAGACCCTTGCTGTTCAAAGACACTGATGAAGTTGCTGGCCACAGGTTCTGGCCCTCCCAAAAATCCCTTAGCACAACAGTTACTGACACCCCCATCTTAGCCCCTTGGAATTAGACCCCATGTGCGCTGCCCCCTGGGAAGAATAGCAGGGCCCAGCCTCTGGGCAAGATGGGCAGGTGGTAAAGTTGGACTAATGAGCTCTGTTAACCAGCCTTGTGTGTGGTGGGGAGAGTAACTGGGGGGTGTCAGTGAGCCCAGCTCCTCCAAGGGATGAGCCCCTGGGTCCCAGCCCAGAGACTAGTGACCTGAGTGACCATGAGGCCCCAGTCCACACAGTTCTGACCATAAAGGGTGGGCTATGCTGGGCTCATTTCTTGAACATTCTGCTGAATATCAGAGGTGGAGTGTTTTTCTGTCCACCCAGCCAGGTGGCCCCTATGAAGTACTGGTAAAGTCCAGGTGGCTGTGACTTCTACCCAGCAACCACTCAGAGGCAGGGACAGTGAGGCATGGCTTTTATTAATTTAGTGTTTGGGCTCTTCCTCTGCGCCTGACTCAGAAGTGATAAATGCTACAGACACTACAAACCAAGTGAGTAAGAGAGAACAAGGGTAGTTAGAGGGAAGTGACCTTCACACTGTCCCTGAAAGGGCGCAGGGAGTGAGAATGGGCTCTGTAGAGCAACTCTTTGGGTGTGAACCTGGCTTCACCTTTCCCTAATTCTGTGTTCTGGCCCAGAGAGCTAACTTCTTTGTGCCTGTTTTCTTTCCTGTAAAATGGGGCTGGTGATCATAAAGCAGTGTGTGAGGGATGAATGAGTAAGACACAGGACAACAGATGGAGGGTATATAAGTATGAGCTCTTTTCTCTCATCACCGTTATTTAGGGATAAGCACCCAAACTTGGGGCAGCCTTGGGCTGGTGCTCTGTTGGCTGGGGGACAGGGCAGGGTGGCTGGACCACTTAGAGCCAGGGACAGAGTCCAAATGGGAGAGAGATAGTCTGGGGCTGGGGTCTGCCTCCTCCGGGTGTGGTGGGAGCAAGAAGGAACTGTGAAAATGGTCAACATTTTCACATTGGCATCTTAAGAAGATCACTCTGGCTGCCATGTAGGAAGTAGCACAGTGAAGCCAATGTGGTAACTGGGAAGAGAGGAGGAAACTTGCTCCAGACAGGCAAGTAAACCAGTTAGGAGGTTGAATGCACAGCTGGGCATAGGGGGAACTCTGACTGAGCCTGTTGATTTTGGTGTGAGCTGCTGAGTGGATGAGAAGCACCAGGGTGATGGTACTTTTGGACATTTTAAGATGCCAACAAATGACACTCCACTTTGGAAGACAGTTTGGCAGTTTTTTATTATGCTAAATGTACACTTAGCATAAGATGAGGCCATTTCACTCCTACATGCTGCTCAAGAGAAAGGAAAACTCATTTTTACGTGCAAACCTGGAAGTGATATTTACAACAGCTTTATGTGTAATTGCTCAAAACAGAAAGAGACCCAAATGTCCCTCACCTGTAAGCGGGCAACCAGATTGGGACCTGTCCCCATGATGAAATGCTCCTGAGAAATGAGGAGGAATGGGTGTCGATTCTTGAGCCAATATGATTGATCCCAAAGGCATGCCACTGAGTGAAAGAAGCCAGACTGAGAAGGATCTCTTTTACATATATAGTATTCTGGAAAAGCTAAAACCATGGAGATGGAGAGCACATCAGTGGTCATCAGGGCCCAGGGCAGAGGAAAGGGTGACTACAAAGGATGGAAGGGGATTTTTGAGGGGTGATAGAATGCTTATGTGTTGATCATAATGATGGTCACACAGATATGTGCACTTTGTCATGACTCCTGGGACTCTGGATGAATATAGGTCAATTATACCTTTTTTTAAGGGGAAGAAAAAGCCAATGAAACATATATAGAGAGGTCCATGTGTCTGGATTTTGGAAGAGAGATCATGTCTGAAGTTTGAGGCTGGGAAGACATGGGTGTGGATGGAACTGAATGATCGTGAGAAGTTAATTATAGATGACGTGACAAGACATGAGAGAGACTGAGGTGTTCAGAATGACTGGGGCTTCTGCTAGACAGACAAGGCACTGGGTGACACAATCTTGTGACACCTCAAATTCAGGAGAGGTGGTGCTTCCAGGGCTTACCCCCTGCCCCCATCCCAGGGTGACAGTTCAGGGGCAAAATGGGTTCCAGGAAGCTTAGTCAGGACTGAGGCCCTCCAGGGGGTCTGAGCTTCTAGAAAAAGAGGCTGAGGAGCAGGGGCTCCACTACAGCCCCCTCCAGGTCCCTGAGATACTTTGAAAATTACCAAAAGACAAGGGCAGCTTACAGTTTATTGTTTGGTTTCCTTTTGCAAATAGAAGGGGGCATGATTAATAATAATTAATCATGTAGGGAACATGGGGATAAAATGAGACTGTCTGGGAAGACTAGCCGGATCCCATGCAGTGGAGGCCCAGGCTGGGGTGAGGCTTCCTCAGCCTATCCCCTCCTTCTGCCACACCTATCCCTGCCAGGCACATTGATCACCCCTTCCTGCCCCCCAGGGACTTGAAGATTAGTATGAAGGGAGAGAAATTTCATATCACCTCACCTTGCAGCTTTGCTCCACTCTTTGTGGTCCATCTGTAGAATGGGGTTGTTGGTATCAAAGAGCTCAGAAGCCAATATGGCCTTGCAGTTTCACAGGGAAGACCTGTGAAGACATGAAGTCTGTCGTCACGCCCAGGGCAGCCACCCAGGTGAGGTACTCACACATGTACCTCAACATACAGTATCTCTCACACTCCTCTAAACACAGTGTCCCTCACACGCATCTCCAAATACCATGCCACACACATGTCAGTGAACACAGTTCACCACATACACTGGTGATACAGCTGTCACACACACATATGCACACACAGTGAATAGTGATACCAGTAAACATGAGTCCCCAACAAACACATCACTAAACACAATTCCTCACAAACACAATATTAAACAAAGTGTTAAATAAAAGGCAGAAAAAAGACACACACACACACACATACATATGATAGGCCGAATAGATATTCAGATTGAAACAAAAAACCTGACAGATTTATGTATATACATACGCACAGATATACAGAAAGATAACATAAACAGAAAGATACAAAGACAGATAAATCTAAAGACATATAGCCCAATAGATGAACAAATAGAGATAATCAGAAATACAGACACATGAACAGATAGAAAGACAGATGAACAATACATAGAAAGACATGCAGAAACATGAATAGAGATACATATAAACAGCTATATAGATAGGCACACAGACAGATAGTAAAATAGGTGGACATATGAGCACACATATGTACATAGAGTTATATAGACAGACAGAAATAGAAACTAAAGAGAGACAGATGCATAGCCAGAAATTTGCCATGAAGGAGATTGGAATGCCAGATGTGCTTATTGACACAAGGTTCAACACATCTACCTGGGCCAAAGGAAAAAAGAATGTCCCAAACTGTATCCAGTTGTTCAGAAAATATAATGAGGATGAAGATTCACCAAACAAGCTCTATACATTTGTTACCTATGTACCTATTACCATTAAAAAAATCTACAGTTAGTGTGGAAGAGAACTAATTTCTGATGGTCAAATAAAGCTGTAAAACTGCCTTTGGAAAAAAGTACAAGTATGTAGACAAAGAGATAAATAGTTACACAGGCAAACAGATAGATGCCCTCATGTCTATCTGTCTGTTTATCTACCTATCTATTATCAATCTTTCTAGCAAAAGGGAGATAGCCAGACATATATTTGGATGGGTAGAAAAGCAGACTGACAGATGGAAAGACAAGTAGACACAAGAAAAAGAGACAGATGAACAGATGGAAAAAGAGACTGAGAGGCAGAGGTAGAGATATATGGGGGGGGAGAGAGAGAGATTGGTAGGTAGATTAAAATGTAGATGGAAAGACAGAGAGACAGAGGGATGAAAAATGGGTGGACAGATGAATGGATGGATGGACAGAAAACAGAGAAAAACAGGTAGACAGTCAAACAGACATTAATGGACAGGTAAAAAGGTAGACAGGCTAAGAGAAAGACAGATGGACAATATATAGACAGACAAGTACACAGAAAGAGATAGATGGAAAGACAGATTGACAGACATACAGAAAGAAGTATATATATAGAAAGATAGGCAGATAAATAGAGAGTGAGATATACAAAAAGACACATCTACAGATGTGGGTAGACGGAGAAACAGATGTACAGACAGAAAGAAAGACTGATGGAAAATAGACACTGATAGATATACAAATAAGTGTACAAATATATATACAGAGATTAATTATACATATAGACAGTCAGGTAGAAGCATAGATGAAAAGACATACGTATGGAGAGATAAAAATTCAGAAAGAAAGACAAACTGTTGGACAGACTGTTAGAGAGATAAATAGATACAATAGGTGGAAACATCGACAGAGACAGATAAATGGATATTATATATGTACACATGCAGAAAGAAAGATGAAGAAATAAACAAATTGACAGAATGATTGGCAGACAGTTAAAGAGACAGTGAGATAAACAGAAAGATAGGCAGAGAAATAATTAGAAAGGCAGACAGATATAGGCAAAAAAATCAGAAAGAGATTGACAGAATGACATACTGCAAATAGACATAGGTATGCAGACAGAAAGTCATGCAGATAAAGAGACAAACGGAAAGAAACTGAGTGACAGGTAAACAGATAGAGACAACGATAGAAAGGTAGAGAGATAGAGAGCAAAACAGATGAACAAACAGCTCCTCAGAAAGACTCAGAGATAGAGAGGCAGAGAAGAACAGACAAGCAGGCAGACAAACATGTCTTCTTTGTAAAAGCATTACAATTTTTCTTCAGCACTCTTCCATGCCCTGAATACCTTTCCTTTACAGTTAGAGTGGACACCATAGTGGATGCCTTTATTTCAATACCATGCTCCACATTTACTTCTGGCTGCTCTGGCAACCACTGATTGTTTCAGTGGAACTCTCTCATGGAATGGGGTCCCAGAAAGGTGATGCCCTGGACAGGAGACTCAGCCCCCAAAGGCAGCAACACTTAGCCCCCTTCCCTGAGGTAGGGCCCTCCAGGTGAGGTGGGTACATCTAAAATAAATAAAAAGGATATTTTGAGGTCTCATTTGCAATTATTTTCTGTAGTGGGGTGTGTATATATGGGGCAATGAAGTGGAGAATGACAGAAAAAGTAAATGTCTGGTAGAAGGAAGAAAAATGTGCATGCATCAAGAATTAAGGGCTCATATTGACTACATTTTCATTAAAATACACAGTGAATTATTTAAAAAAATTTAAATTGATTATCACTTCTTACTTAAGGAACAGGTTAATATCTGAATGTTAAACTTTACCTTAGTCAGATAAATTGGACTTGTCAGTAGTCATTACTCCCCTTTTAGCCCCTTCACCATTTCCTGGACCTTGGCTGAAAGAACTCAAAGAGTGCCAACCCCCTATACTTATGCTAATGGGCTTTGGAGAGAAGGCCCAGTAAAGAGGTGGGGCCACTTTTATGCATAAGAAATAGGAATGTACATTTAAACAAAAAATTAGAGCTTGCATCAGGGGTCTGGGTGGCTCTCATCAGATTTATATTCACCTTGCCCTGAGAACACCTATTATCCAAACTCACTGCTTTGGTTTTGCCTGGAAAATGAAGACAGACACATCATGTACAAGTGAGGTGTGCATTCAGAGGCACCATGACTAGCACCTCTGCTTACAGCTACCTTCGTCACAGGGAGAAACACTATGTGTAGAATAATGCCATGATAAGAGAAAAAGGGGCTGGGAAGAGAGGAAGTCAGAGTCAATGCAATTTTCATTGTTCAGAGAAACTCTGGGCCATACCTGAGTCTTGGGAGAGTTTGGGATACCTGGTCCAGAAGCCTCTATCATCGTGTGTGTGTGTGTGTGTGTGTGTGTGTGTGTGTGTGTGTGTGTGTATGTTCCTGTCCCTTTTAGTGTTGTCAACTGAAGGTTGTTGTGGCCAATTCAATGAAGAAGTCCCCAGTTTGGGGTATGGTGGAGGGGGACAGACTTTATTCAGTGTAAGTGGTTCAATTATAAAACAGGGAAGCAAACTGGGTGAGGTGGTTCCAGTGTTACAGCTCTGCTCCAGCAAGACAGCTCTGCTCTAGTTTCACCTCCAGCTGAGGAAACAGTCTTAGATGGACACTGAAAGTGAGCTATAGTAAGGGTGAGATGAAGCTGGCTTATATAAAGAATAGTGCCTACCCTTATCCCTGATTGATCTGTTCTCATGCAAATGACCCCAAATCCCCACAATTTGATTGGTTCAAAAAGCAATTATTGGGTGAAATGGAGCTGATTAGTCAATAAAGATACAAATAAGGATATAGCTGTGTGTGTATATATATATATATATACATATATATATATATAGCTATATAGCTATATATATATATAGCTTATTTGTATCTTTATTTGTATATATATACAAATAAAGTATTTGTGTATATATATACAATAAAGTATTTGTATATATATATTTGTATCTTTATTGTATATATATATATATACACACACACATTATATATATATATATACACGATGATAGAGGCTTCTAATTAGCCAGGGCAGGCATTCAGCCTATTGGTTGATTTCACCCTAGGAGTTCCTTTTCAAGGGTTAGTTCAGCCAGTAGGAATACAGTACAGGAGGCAAGCTGCTCAGTGCAGCTGCTCAGTGCACTCCCTGGAGTGCAGAGAGCAGAGAGGTCCTGTTTAGCAATGACTACTAGATTCTGTTTATAAATTTGAGCCCATAACACAATGGGTCCTTTTTTGGTATGTTCTTTACAGGATCAATAGTGTGTTCTTGTGGGGTCCAGCTCGTGGGGTCCACATCACATTGTGGATGCGACATTGTGGATAAGATGACAAATTCGCATGGACTACTGAGTCCTATGGAGGAAAAGGGATGGCATGGCTTCTCTCTCAAGAGGAGAAAAAGCCTCAGCCCTTGCCTTGGCAAGCCTTTATTGCTTTTCTGGGCACATTACACGATGGTCCTCATTTACTATGCACAGGTTCACTTTAGGTGGTTACTTTCACAGAAGACAAAGGAGAGGATGCCACTAATCACATCGCAGAAGATGGATATTTTGCAAATGCAAAGGAAAAAGTGGTTGAACTGGTTACACTTATCCTTGGAGGGTTTAGCATGGATTTTAGGAAGTTAATTTAAAGATATGCAATAAATGTTTACTGCCTCAATTCAGGGTGAGGGAGTTTTAGCAAAAGCAAGTCTCATAGCAGTCTAGGTACAATGCAGGCTTGATTCCCCATGGGAGAACCTATCTGTGGGCATGGGTCCTGTCTGGGCCCATGCCACACAGAACCGTCTCCTATATTCCTTGGTGTGTGTGTGTGTGTGTGTGTGTGTGTGTGTGTGTGTGTGTGTGTGTATGTGTTTGCCTGAAACAGGTGAATGCCCTCTGGTTCTAGCAATGAAAAATCCCAGGGCCTATGTAGACAAAAATCATAGAAAAATCATTTGGAATGTTAAGACTTTGTCAGCTTTGATTTATGTTTGGATGTGTTATGTCTTGCAGGTTTTCTGGCTTTGAAAATAACCACTCAGCTAGGGCTTGCAGCTGAGGCTGTCTGTTCAGCAAATGGCATGTGGAAGCCACTCCCACAAAAGGAGTTATCACTAAACTCTGCTGTTAACTGGGAATTTTATGTTATGGGTGACATATTGCAACTTTTTTTGTGATGTTCAAATGTCCTAAAGGACAAAACAATGCAGATCTAAAATTTTATATGGAATCAGAATACTTTCTGCTTTTCGAATGTCTGACTAAGTATATACCTCAAGTGTTTAATATTTTTATTTATTTTATTTTTACTTATTTTGTATCTAATGGAAACATTCACAAAAAGTTTATGCCAAAGTGTTTTTCTTGGAATATATCTAAACAGAGGATTCCAGCTGGAACCAGCAGATGGAAGAAAGTAGTAGTCACTCAGTCAGTGGACAGTAAAGAAATAAACTCCATGTCCTGGCACACTTAACAATTTTATTATGAAGATGTTTTATGCAAACAAACCAGAAAAAATTGTTTATATTGTTCATAGTTTAATGTGAAAGTCTCTATTAGTGCAGTTATTTCCTCTACCTTTTATCAAAAGTAAATACACCTTCTTGTGAGTTTTCTGTACTCCCACTGGTTGATGATTTCCATCTTACATTTTTTTTCTTTTCCAGCACTCAGTCATTTAAAATTTTATATAGCTACAATGGAATCTCCTCAACAAATGGTGCTAGAAAAACTGGACATCTACATGCCAAGGAAAAAATCTAGACACAGACCATACACCCTTCACAAAAGTTAACTCAAAATGGATCACAGACCTACATATGCAATGCAAAACTATAAAACTCCTAGAAGAGAACATGGGAGAAAACCTAGATGACCTTGGATAAGGTGGTGACTTTTTTAGATACAACACCAAAGACACAGTCCATGAAAGAAATAATTAATAAACTAGATTTTATTAAAATTAAAAATGTCTACTCTGTGGACAATTTCAAGAGAATGAGGTGTCATCATATACTGAGAGAAAATATTTGGTAAAAACACATCTAACAAAGGCCTGTCAGCAAAAATATACAAAAGAACCCTTAAAACTCAACAATAACAAAACGATCTGATTTAAAAATGGTCCAAGGACCTTAATAGAGCCCTCATTAAAGAAGATATACAGATGTCAATTTAGCATGTGAACAGGTGTTCCACATATGTCATCAAGAAAATGCAAATTAAAACAATGAGATACTACTTATTACGAAGCCACAGTCTGGAGCACTGACAACAGCAAATGCTGGCAAGGTTATGGAGCAACAGGAACACTCACTCATTGCTGGTGGGATGCAAATTGGTACAGACAATTTTGAAGACAGTTTTTTAGTTTCTTAAAAAACTAAATATTCTCTTATCATATGATCCAAACTGTATCAATCGTGCTCCTTGATATTTGCCCAAAGGAGCTAAAAATATATGTCTACACTAAAACCTGCACGTGGATGTTTATAGTAGCTTTATTCATAGTTGGCAAAACTTGGAAGCAACCAAAATTTCCTTCAGTAGGTGAATGGATAAGTGAATTGTAGTACATCCAGACAATAAAGTTTTATTCAACACTAAAAACAAATGAGCTATGAAATCATGAAAAGACATGGAGGAACTTCAAATGTGTATTACTAAGTAAGAGAAGTCACTTTGAAAAAGTATGTTTCAAACTATGTGACATTCTGGAAAAGGCAAAAACTATGGAGAGAAAGTAAAAATATCAGTGATTGGCAGGGGTTGGGTGGTGGGAGATAAGAGGGGTAAAAAGGGGAAGCACAGACAATATTTAGGGTAATGAAAATATTCTAGTTTACCTTGTAATGATGGATACATGTCATTATACAGTTGTCCTAAACCCACAGAATGTACACACCATGAGTGAACTATGGACTTAAGGTGATTATGATGTGTCAGTGTAGGTTTATTAACTGTAACAAATGTACCATTCTGATGGGGGATGTTGATAATGGTGGAGGCTATGCATATGTAGGGGCAGAAATTGTTTGAGAAATCTCTACATTTTGCTCAATTTTTCTGTGAGCCTTAAGCTGCTGTAAAATGAAAGCCTTACTGAAAGGAAAAAGAAGAAATAAACTCCAGAAAATCTCATGTCTTTGCTTCTTGTGCATGTGGTTTATTAATGTGACTCCAAACCTGAAGCAGGTCCACACTTCCTTAATAAACACACCAAGTCTCTCTCTCTCTCTCTCTCTCTCTCTCTCTCTCTCTCTCTCTCTTTACCAGCACTCAGTCTCCACCACCATTTTAAATTGTTTTTTATTGTTGGCACTAATATGATTGTCTTCATTTTTTCCTTTATGCACTTCTACCCAGCCTTCACCTTCCTTTCCTCAGGCCAACACCACACTGTTGTCTTTGTCTATGGCTTATGCATAAATGTTCTTTGGCTCACCCCTTCACCTTTCATCCAGCCCCTCCCCGCTGACAGCTGTCAGTCTATTACATTTATCTATGCCTTTGTTACTTTTTTTATCAACTTATTTTGTTCTTTAGATTACACATGTAAGTGATATTATATGATATTTGTCTTTCACTGACTAGATGATTTCATTTAGCATAATAATGTCCATATCCATCCATTCTGTCCCAAAAGGTAATAGTTTCTTCTTTTTTTACTTCCATTAGTATTCCATTGTGTAAACGTAGCACAACTTTTTAATCCATTCATCTTGGCCTATTTCTAGACCTTGCCTATTATAAATAACATTGCTGTGAACATAGGGGCACATGTATACTTTTGAGTGGGTGTTTCTGGGTTCTTAGGATAAATTCCAGAAGTGAGTTCTCTGGGTCATAAGGCAGTTTCATTTTTAATTTTCTTTGAGAAAACTCCATACTGTTTTCCTTAGTGGCTGCACAAGTCTGCATTTCCACTAACAATGCACTAGAGTTCCCCTTTCTCCACGTCCTTGCCAGCACTTGTATTTTTGTTGATTTATTGGTGATTGCCAGAATGGCAGGTGCAAAGTGGTATTTCACTGAAGTTTTTTTTCTTAAAGAGTTTATTTATTTATTTTTAGAGAGAGGGGAAGTGAGAGAGTGTGGGACAGAAACATCAATGTGTGGTTGCCTCTTGCGTGCCCCCCACCAGGGACCCTACCCACAACCCAGGCATGTGCCCTGACTGGGAATGGAAGTGGCGACCCTTTGCTTTGGAGTCCTTGAGCCACACTAGTCAGGGCTTATTGAAGTTTTAATTCACATCTCTCTATTGATCAGTGATGCTGAACATTTTTCATGGCTACTGGCTATCTGTATATCTTCTTTAGAGAAGTGTCTATTCAGTCAGATTCTTTGTCCAGTTTTTAAATTTTATTTGTTTGCCTTCCTGGTATTTAGTTGTACAAAATCTTTATTTATTTAGGAACTTAACCCCTAATCAGATACATCAGATGTATCAATATGTTCTCCCATAAAGTGGATTCCCTTTTCATTTTTGATGGTTTCTTTAGCTGTGTGGAAGCTTTTTAGTTTTATGTAGCCCAACTTGTTCATTTTTTCATTTCCTTTGCCCTTGGAGATATATCAGCAAAAATACTGCTATGCAAGATATCTGAGATTTTACTGCCTATGTTTTCCTCTAGGATTTTTATGGTTTTGTGATGTACATTTAAGCCTTTTACTCTTTTTTAGTTTATTCTTGTGAATAGTGTAAGTTGGTAGTCTAGTTTCATTTTTTTGCATGTACCTGTCCAGTTTTCCCAACATCATTTATTGAAGAGACTGTCTTTGCTCCATTGAATGCTCTTTTCTCCTTTGTCAAATATTAATGGACAATGAAGTTGTGGGTTTATTTTTGGACTATCTGTTCTTTTCCATTGATCTATATGCCTGTTCTTATGACAGTACCAGGTTGTTTTGATGACAGTGGCCTTATAGTATAGTTTGATATCAGGTATTGTGATACCTCCAACTTTGTTCTTCTTTTACAAGATCTCAGAGGCTATTTGGGGGTCTATTTTGTTCCCATATAAATTTTTGGAATATTTGTTCTAGATCTGTGAAATATACTATTGGTATTTTAGTATGAATTCCATTGCATCTATAGATTGATTTGGGTAGTATAAACATTTTAATGACATTAATTCTTCCAATCCATGAACAATGTGTATGCTTCCACTTATTTGTATCTTCTTCAATTTCTCTGTTCAGTGTTTTATAGTTTTTTGAGTATAGGTCTTTACCTCATTGGTTATATTTATTTATTTTTGTTGCAATAGTTAGTAAGATTGTTTTCTTAGTTTCTTTTTCTGATAGTTCATTATTGGTGTATAAAAATCACACCAATTTCTGAGTATTGATTTTGTATTCTGCTACTTTGCCAAATTCATTTATTAAGTCTAGTAAGTCTATTAAGTCTAGTTGGTTTTTTTTTTGTGGATTCATTAGGATTTTCTATGTACAATATTACATCATCTGTGAGTAATGAGTTTTACTTTCTCCTTTCCAATTTGGATGCCTTTTATTATCTTCTTGTCTGATCACTGTGGCTAAGACTTCCAGTACTATGCTGAATAAAAGTGGTGAAAACAGACATCTCTGTCTTGTTTATGACAGGGATGCAAGACAATAATCTCTGATGCTTTTTTTTTTAGGACAATCCAAGGGGTGTCCATTTTATTTTATTGTTTTTTAAATATATATTTTTTATTATGCTATTACAGTTGTCCCATTTCCCCCCTTATTCCCCTCTGCCTTGCACCCCCCCCAACAGCATTCCACCCCCTTAGTTCATGTCCAACAGTTGTACATAGAAGTTCTTTGGCTTTTCCATTTCCTATACTATTCTTAACCCCCCCTGTCTATTTTCTACCTACCATTTATGCTACTTATTCCCTGTACCTTTCTCCCCTCTCTTCCCCTCCTACTCCTCCGCTGATAACCCTCCATGTGATCTCCATTTCTGTGGTTCTGTTCATGTTCTAGTTGTTTGCTTAGTTTGTTTTTCTTTTTAGGTTTGGTTGTTAATAGTTGTGAGTTTGCTATCATTTTACTGTTCATATTTTTTATTTTCTTTTTGTTTCCGATCTTAAGGAAAATGCTTTTAGTTTTTGCACATTGAATATGATGTTGGCTATAGGTTTTTTATATATGTGCTTCACTATGTTGATGTATGATCCCTCTATTCCCACTTTGCTGAAAGTTTTTTTTTTATCATAAATTGGTGGTGGATTTCATTGAATGCCTTTTCTGCATCTGTTTATATGATCATCTAATTTTATCTTTATTTTGTGTATATAATGTATCATTTTTTTGACTTGTGAATATTGTACCAGCCTTGGATCCTTGGAATAAATCGCACTTGGTCATGATGTATAATATTTACGATATATTGATGGATCCAGTTTGCTAATTTGTTGAGGATCTTATCGCCTATGTTCACCAGGGTTATTGACCTATAATTTCAGTCTTTGTAATATCTTTATCTGGTTTTAGAATTAGGATAATGCTGGCCTCATAAAAAGAGCTTGGAAGCCTTCCTTCTTCTTGAATTCTTTGGAATAGCTTCAGGAGGATATGTGTTAGTTCTTTGAGTGTTTGGTAAAATTCCCCTGTGAAGCCATTGGTCCAGGATTTCACGTAGCTTGGAGTTCTTTGGTTACTGCTTCAATTTCATTACTTGTTATCAATCCATTCAGGTTATCTGATTCTTCCTTATTGAGTTTTGAAAGGAATTTGTCCATTTTGCCCAAGTTGTCAAATTTGTTGTCATACAGTTTTTCATAGTATTTTCTTAATCCTTTGTATTTTTGCGACATCAGTTGTTACTTCTTTTCTTTCATTTCTAATTTTATTTATTTGGGTGCTCTCATTTTTCTTGATGAATATGGTTAGAGGTGTGTCAATCTTGTTTATCTTTGCAAAGAATGAGCTCTGATTTCACTGATACTTTGTATTCTTTTTTAGTCTCTATGTCATATATTTCTGCTGTGATCTTTATTATTTCCTCCTTTCTCCTTACTCTGAACTTTGTTTGTTGTTGTTTTTCTAGTTCATTGAAGTGTAGGGTTAGACTGTTTTTTTGAGATTTTTCTTGCTTTTTGAAGTAGGCCTGTAATCCATGAAAAAAGTCCTTTCAGGACTGCTTTTTTGGTGTCCCATAGATTTTAGGTTGTAGTGTGTTCCTTTTCATTTGTTCCAAGGCAATATATGATTTTTTTCCTTGATCTCATCATTAACCCATTAACTGTTTAATAATATGGCATTTAGCCTCTATTGTTTGAATGTTTTAAAGTTTTTTATTGTAGTTGATTTCTAGTTTGATGTCACTGAGATTTGCAGAATGCTTGATAAGATTTAAATCTTCTTGAATTTGTTAAGACTTAATATTTTGTCCTAACATGTGGTCTGTCTTTGAGAATGTTCTATGTGCACTTGAGAAGAATGTGTAATCTGTTTTGGGATGGAATATTATGTAAATATCAACTAAATCCATCTGATCTTGTGTGTCATTTAAGGTTACTGTTTCCTTGTTGATTTTTTGTCGGATGATCTATCCATTGATGACAGTGGGTATTAAAATCCCCTACTATGATTGTATTTCTGTTTATCTCTCCCTTAAAGTCCACCAAGATCTTCTTTATATACTTAGGTGCTCCTATATTGGGTGAATATATTGTAACAGGGTGCAGCCAAGAGGGGAGCCTCAAATAGGGATCTGTAATAAGATCCAGAAGAGCCTGGAGATAATTGGCTCCACACCACAGGGCCACACCTGCCCAGAATCTGGCAGCTGTAGCCAATTGTGACAGGAGCCAGAAATGGGGCTTCAGAGGAAGATTGGTGCTAAGATTTAAACCGAGACACGGCAGCCATTTGAGGGGGGAGAACTACACAGCTTTAGCAGAGTGAAGACTCTCATGGCCCTGAGAGGGAGAACCACGCGGCTCTGCCAGAGTGGGGACTCCCGTGGTCCGGGGAGAGAGGACCACGGGCCTTTGCCAGAGTAGGGACCCCCGCAGCTTTAGGAGACACGGCACTCTGGACTGGGCAAAGGGGGAAGGAAGGAAGGACTGTGTCTGTTTGTGGGTGCTTTAAGGGACTTTGGGATTTTGGTAAAGGCATTAGGTCACTACTTTAAGTTAGTATAGCATTAAATAAATGTTTCCTTTCCTTTTCACGAATCATTGGCATTGAGAGACATCCCTCCCCTGGCGGCGGACATAATGGACCTGGGGGCTTCTTTTAGTAAAAGTATATCATCCCAGGCCCCCCTTGTTTGTTCTGTAACAGTTTTTGGTGACCGAGATGGGACGATAATCGTCCGTGGCAGACCGACCCCCTCAGGCGCGAGAGGGTGAGACTTAATTTCTCCGCACTCCTCCTGAGGGTATTGGCTGCCTATCATGCCTGGAAAAGCGAAAAGGAAATGAAATGGAGAGAGAGCAGAGATGTGAAAGTGTTTTGGTTGAAAACTTGGTTTCTGAGTGCTTTTTTTTGGAATAATGGAGTGGGAATTTTGGATAATGGATCTGGAAATACCTGGTCTTTACACCATCTGTAACCTTTGCTTGCTTTGTTTGAACTTTTGCTTGCTTTGTGGGAACTGTAAGAGTAGTTCTGAGCCAGTCCCTAAGTGGAGCCCATTGGGTAGAATCCTAAGGGATTGGGAGAACTACTGTGCTAAGTCGACATACAAGATTCCCTTGACTAAGCAGTTAATGGTTTATTATTGTAACATGGTGTGGCCTACTTATGTTTTGGGGGATAAGCTGAGATGGCCAGTGAATGGTTCTTTGAGTTACTGCATCATTGCTAGATTGAAACAGTATTGCAGGCAGTATGAATTATCGGAAGAGTTACACTATCTTAATGCATTTATACTATTGCACACAGCTTTGTGCCAGAGACAGAGAAGCATGCAATGGTCCAGAAGGGAAAAGTGGTCTCAGAACCCCTCCCTGACAGTCAAACACAGGAAGAGAGAGAGAATGAGGAGATAAACCTCATTAATGCTCTGAACCCAGGGAATGGGAGCTCGCAGACAGGGGGAACTCCAGTGGTGCTGCGACCTCCCCAAGAGGTGGGGGTCACCACGACTCCCCAGCCCTTGCAGGTGGGAGAAGTCTCCATCACAGATTCGTGAGTTGGCTCCTTTAGCTATCCTCACCAGCATATGGGAGGGGACCCCTTGGCTCTCGAAACCAGAGCTGGCTGGACGGCGCCATCTTTACTGCCTGCCTGTGGGGCACTCCAGCCCCAATGGGGGTCGGCTCTGGAGTCCCGGTGCCCCAGCAGGTGGGAGGTGCCTGGCCTCCTCTGCAGGGTGAGGCCTTGGGGCACCACCCTCTGCAGGTGGGAGGGGCCTGGTCCCCTCTGCAGGGTGAGGCCTTGGGGCACCACCCTCTGCAGGTGGGAGGGGCCTGGCCCCCTCTGCAGGGTGAGGCCTTGGGGCACCACCCTCTGTAGGTGGGAGGGGCCTGGCCCCCTCTGCAGGGTGAGGCCTTGGGGCACCACCCTCCGCAGGTAGGAGGAGCCTCCGAGAGGGCACCACCTTCACAGCTGGTGGAGGTTTGTACACCTCCAGCCTCACATGGGATGAGAACTACCACTGCTGGGGTACCTCCCCCTGCACAGGCAGTGGGAGCCACCTCAGCACTGTCTCCTCCCGTAAAGCCAACTGCTCCACCTCCACCTGCTTAGCAATGTGTCTCACCCCCCAGAACTCACCAGGGCACCTCCTATAACCGGGGAGCCTCCAAAGCTGTAGCCAGCCAGTACCCTTTGAGGCCATATCTGATAGGCAGAATAAATGAAGAAGGCCAGCCTGCTGGTTACTATTGGGCTCAAACTCTGTTCTCCACTTCCGACTTGCTGAACTGGAGGAATGCCAATCCCTCATATAGGAGTGATCCTCCAAAGATAGCAGATCTTATTGCCTCTATTTTTTGCCACTCACCACCCAAACTGGGCAGACATACAGGCCCTCCTGAACATTTTGCTAACAGCAGATGAAAGATGGTTGGTTCTAAGTAGGGCTGATCAGGAGGCCCAGCGTCTCTGTGATGAGGACACCAAGGGAATTCTTAACCCAGTGGAGGCACTTCCTCCGGTAGACCCTAAGTGGGACCCAAATAGCAGAGATGGCTTAACCTCTTTAAGACACTATAGAAGGTGCATATTGGAAGGACTTAGGAAAAGAGTGCCCAAGCAGAGGAGTCTGAATATGATACAGACTCTCCAGCAGAAGCCAGATGAGGATCCTTCTGAATTTCCAAAGAGGATCTATCAGACATAGAGGAAATACACTGACATTGATCCAGAGGCACCAGAGAATGTGAGAATGGTAAACATGACTTGTATTGGGCAGAGTGCTCCAAATATCAGGAACAAACTTCAGTGTGTAGATGGAGTACTGGGAATGAGCTCCTCCTAGCTAGTGGACATAGCCTTTAAAGTCTAGAATGCCCGGGAAGCAGGGAAGGCAACACAGGCCACAGTGTTTTTGGAGTTAGCCCAGGGAAACCAAAAGAAGTGGGGCCCTAGGGCAGAAAAGGGAAACTCATTGGGTGCCCGCCCCAGGGCCAGAGGTAAAAGGGGCCCTATGGAGAAGAAACGCGCACTAGGCCGTAATGAACGTGCCCATTGCAAGGAGGAGGGGCACTGGAGGAATGAGTGCCCCCATCACAAAAGGGGGAAGAATCGAAGTAGAATGGTGGTCCAGAGTTAAAAGAGAATGATGGTTAAATCTGGATGTGAAAATTATGTGTAAAGGTTGTGAAAGTTTTAAACCTGGAGTAGAGGAAACCTGAACTACTTGTTTTATAGAAAAAGAGCAAATCTCTCACATTGGTTTTGTTTCTGATCAGAAACCTGTACATGAAGACCTAGGAAAGGTCACCTGTAACTGGTTGGGGAGCATGCCTTTGCCACTCGGGACCCAGGAAGGGTCATTTGGGGCTGACAAGTGCTTCAGCCAGAGGCAAAGGGGGCATGTCTCTGCCAAGAGACCAGACCTGAAGGAGCATGTCTCTGCGAGGCACCAATGGACACATTGGTGCAAGAGAGTGCTTCTACCTGTGTATTATTCTGGAACTCTTATGTTTTGGATTTTGCTCTGTATCTGCTCTGCAAAGGAAATTGAGGATTCCAGGGAAGGTTGAAACTTCACACTCTGTAGGAAAGTTTTGAGAAGCCTGGTGGATATCAGAAGGAAAAGGATTTTCCTTCACGCTTTGTACTTTTCTCCCTACCTGATCCCTGCAGAATTTGGCATTCTGAAGGAGTGAGAAGGTTTCTTTGCATAAAACCAATAAGACCAGTTGTTAATAGTGGTTTTGTTCACCAAGACTTTGACTGGAATGTCACGCCTGAAGGAGGCATATATGGGTTATGGTCATCACCAGAAAGCCCTGAGGAACTGGGATTGACTTTTGAAGCCAGCGTATGCCCACGAGAAAAGCCTGGTACTTTGGTTAATTGTGTGGTTCATGGCAGTCTTTCCAGGGAAGAAATGAAGGTTGCTTTCCTGAAAGATGGCCAAAAGGAACCTGTAAGCACAATGGAAGCCTCAAGGATTTGAGTGAAACAACTGGTACAGGCGAAGCCAGATGGCGGATGTGTGGCTCTGCTTCTGTGCCTCAAGAGGGGGCAGACTGAGAAGTCAATCTAAAGGCTGCCTGTGTGAGTTCCAGCAAAGTAGACTCAAGGATCATAAGTGATCCAGGTTGCTCTTGGTGTGTTTATGCAAACGAATAATCAAAATTAAAAAACAGGACTCAAAGTAGTCCCTTTAATAACAGTGAGGGCGATCTTAAGGAGAAAAATTATGGTTTGAGGACAATACAATACTCAGGATTGAACATCAGAAATGGCGCAACTAACTGTCTTGAAAATTTGCTTTTCAATTTACAGACACAAAAGATCTGTCAAATGGCCACTGTTAAATATCATTGTAGCAAGGACCTTGTAACAAGATGTCTTCCCAAAAGACAGTCTCACAGGCACAGAGACTGGCTTGGGAATTTTTGTGTAAATTAGCCTGTGTGTTCTTCTGCTTTTGTAGGGCATATGCCTAGAACCTCATTACCTGAGTGATTGACGGTAATACAGACCTCACTTAAGGAGCCCATTTTCATCATCGCCCGCTGAGACTCAACGGTTTGGCTGGACCTAGAAGGTTGGGTTGGTGAAGGGATTGGGCAGTCTGTGGGCTTCACTTTAGAACTGATTTCCCGTTTTCTGTCTTGATGGCTTGGACAGAAATGGCCCAGATATCTGAAAAAAGGGAACTTATAATATATTCCCCTCAGCCTAAGTGAAGTAGAGTGGGCCACAAGGGTTTTGGATAGGTGTAGCATGCCTTGTACACCTTCCTCCTGATAAGCCATTCTTTACTTAAGTCCTTGCCTTTGTCATTTAGTGGTTATGATTTAATTGTGCCTTCCAACTTTTTCCAAAATCTGTCACCTCCAGAATATGACCAGGATGCCAACGATCCAGTAATGCCAGCCTTTGGACACCGAGCCTGAGACTTCCTGGTGACAGTCAACTGACCAAGATTCTGTAAGGTCCTTCCCCATACAGGAAGGACTCCCTCCATGCTGCATCCCCCACCCCCTTTCAGGGCACCCCTGACCCATGGGTGGGCAGAACAATGTCCATTTCCAACCAGAAGCAGTTACAAGAAGATGAGACCTTCATCCATTATTCTTTATAAGATTATGAAGTGGGTGTAAATCTGAAAGGAGGGATTGTAACAGGGTGCAGCCAAGAGGGGAGCCTCAAATAGGGATCTGTAATAAGATCCAGAAGAGCCTGGAGATAATTGGCTCCACACCACAGGGCCACACCTGCCCAGAATCTGGCAGCTGTAGCCAATTGTGAGAGGAGCTGGAAATGGGGCTTCAGAGGAAGATTGGTGCTGGGATTTAAACCGAGACTCGGCAGCCATTTGAGGGGGAGAACCATGCGCAGCCCTGCAAGAGGGAACCACACTGCTTCAGCAGAGTGAAGACTCATGGCCCTGAGAGGGAGAACCATGCCGCTCTGGCAGAGTGGCGACTCCCATAGTCTGGGGAGAGAGGACCACGGGGCTTTGCCAGAGTGGGGACCCCCACAGCTTTAGGAGACACGGTACTCTGGACTGGGCAAAGAGGGAAGGAAGGAAGGACTGTGTCTGTTTGTGGGTGCTTTAAGGGACTTTAGGATTTTTGGTGAAGACGTTAGGTCCCTACTTTAAGTTTGTATAGCATTAAATAAACGTTTCCTTTCCTTTTCACAAATCTCTGGCATTGAGAGACGTCTTTCCTCTGGCGACAGCCATCACAGACCTGGGGCTTCTTTATATCGTCTCAGGCCACCCCCCCTTGTTTGTTCTGTAACAATATGTTTACAAGGGTTATATCCCCCTGTTTTATTGATCACTTAATATCATGTAGTGACTTTTTCTCTTGTTATGACCTTTGTTTTGAAGTCTATTTTATCAGTTATACATATTGCTATCCAAACTTTTGCTTTGTTTTGTTTTCATTTTCATGGAATATTTTTCACATCCCTTCACTTTCAGCCTGTGTAACCTTTTGTTCTAAGGTGGGTCTTTTGATAACAGCATGTATGTGGGTAATGTATTTTTATTCATTCTGCTACTCTATGTCTTTTGATTGTTGCATTTCATCTATTTACATGTAAGGTTATTATTGACAGGTACTTATTTGCTGGCATTTTTTTCTTTATACTTATCTCTCTCTGTCTCTCCTCCTTTCTTCTCCTCCTCATCCTCCTTCAATATTACCTTTAATTTTTCTTGCAATACTAGTTTAGTGGTAATGAACTCCTTTAGCCACCCCTTCCCATTTTTTTTTTTTTGGTTGAGGAAGCTTTTTATTTTGCTTTCAATTGTAAATGATAGCCTTGTTGAATAGTCTTGGTCACAGATCCTTGCTTTTCATTACTTTGACTATTTCATGCCAATCCCTTCTGGCCTGAAGTGTTTCTGTTGAGAAAACAGCTGACAGCCTTAGAGGAACTCCCTTGTAGGTAACTATCAGTCTCTCTTACTGTCTTTAAGATTCTCTCTTTGTCTTTACACTCTGCCATTTAATTATAATGTTTCTTGGTGTGGGTCTCTTTGGGTTCATGTTGGATGGGGCTCTCTGTGCTTCCTGAACATCTGTGACTTTCTCTTTAACCAGAACAATGAAGTTTCTGCCATTATTTCTTCAAACGAATTCTCATGACCTTGGTCACTTTTTTTCTCCTTTGGGACCCCTATAGTGTGGATGTTGTTAAGCTTCATGTTATCTTGAAGTTCCCATAATTAATCCTCATTCTTTTTAAGTCTTTTTTTTTTACTGCTTTTATTGGGTGTTTTTTTCTACCTTGTCAATCCTATCTGCTTCATCCTGCTTTTTATTTCTTTCAATGTATTCTTGATGTCAGGCTTGCTATTCTTAATTTCTGACTGGACTTTTTCATGGTTTCTATGATATTTTTTTATACTGTTGTAGTTCTTATTATTTTTTTAAGCATCCTTATAACCATTACTTTAAACTCTATATCTGATAAATTTCTTGCTTCCATTTCATTTAGTGCTTTTTCTGGACATTCCTCTTGTTCTTTCTTTTGGGGCTTACTTCTTTGTCTCCCTATTTTGTCTCTCTCTTTGTATTCATTTATTTTTAAATATTTATTTATTTATTTTTAGAGAAAGAGAAAGAGAAAGGGAAGGAGAAAAAGAAGAAGAGAAACATTGACGTGTGAGAGACACATTGCTCGGTTGCCTCTCACATGCTCCCAACTGGGCACCTGGCCTGCAACTCAGGCATGCACCCTGACAAGTAATCAAACCAATGACCTTTTGGTTTGTGGGATGATGCCCAGCCTACTGAGCTACATCAGTCATAGTTGTCTTTGTTTCTTTGTATTAGATCTGCTATGACTCCCAGTCTTTGTGGTGTGGCATTATGTAGTAGATGTCCTATGGAACCCAGTGGTTTGGTCTCCTTGATATTCTGAGTTGGGGGCTCTAGGGATATCCTTGTTTCAATTTTGTGGGCCCTCTTATTGTAATTGAGCCTTGATTGCTGTTGGCTCATTCATATGTGAAATCATCTCTCAGGCCGGCTGTCTGTGAGATCACTGCATATAAGCTGCTGTGTGGGTGCAGTCTCAACGTGGAATCTTTTACATAATTTTGGTTATAAATCTTCTCTTCAGCCAATCTTCAGTTGGTTATTCAGGGTAATTTTTCCCCAATTTACTTGATTTTCCAGCTTGGTTCTGGGAGAAGGTGAATACAAGATCCATCTACTCTGCTACCATCTTGAAGATATTGCCTTCAATTTTATAAGACAGCCTTGTTGGGTAGAGTAGTCTTGGATGAATATTCATACTTTTTCTTATTTTTAAAATTTTAATTGTTGTTCAAGTACAGTTTTCTGCCTTTTACCACCATCCTAGCCCACCCCCCCAGCTCTCCCCACCTCTCTCACGTTCCACCCCCACCTTGTTATTGTCCATGTGTCCTTCATACTTGTTCCAGCAAACCCTTCCCTTTTTCCCCTGAAATTCCCTCCTCTGTCCTCTCTGGTCACTGTCAGCTGTTCTCTATTTCAGTGTCTTTGGTTATATTCTGCTTGTTTGTTTTGTTTTGTTGATTAGGTTCCTGTTAAAGGTGAGGTCACATGGTATTTGTCTTTCACCCCCTGGCTTACTTCACTTAGTGTAATGCTTTCCAGTTCCATCCACACTGTTGCAAAGGGTAGGAGCTCCTTCTTTCTTTATGCTGCATAGAATTCCATTGTGTAAATGTACCATAGTTTTTTGATCCATTCATTTACTGATGGGAACCTAGGTTGCTTCCAGCACTGAGCTATTGTAAATTGTGCTGCTATGAACATTGGGGTGCATAGGTTCTTTTGGCTTGGTGTTTCAGGGTTCTTAAGATATAATCCTAGTAGTGGAATTGCTGGGTCAAAAGGCAGATCCATTTTTAGTTTTCTTAGAACATTCCATACTGTTTTCCATAGTGGTTGTACCAGTCTGCAATCCCACCAACAGTGCACTAGGGTTCCCTTTTCTCCACATCTTGTCCAACACTTGTTGTTTGTTACTTTGTTTTTGATGACCATTCTGACCAGTGTGAAGTGGTATCTCACTGTGGTTTTAATTTGCATCTCTCTGATGGCTGGGGATACTGAGCATCTTCTCATATGTCTCTGGGCCCTCTGTATGTCCTCCTTGGGGAAGTGTCTGTTCAAGTCCTTTGCCCATTTTTTAATTGGTTGGTTGTCTTCTTAGAGTGGAGTTGTGTGAGTTCTTTATGTATTTTGGAGATCAAACCCTTGTCTGAGGTATCATTGGCAAATATATTTTCCTATAAGGTGGGTTCTCTTTTCATTTTAATGCTATTTTTTTGGGGGGGGTTAAAATAGGAAATTTAATTTAAATCTTTTTTTTAATCATTATTCAAATACAGTTTTCTCCTTTTTACTCCCAGTCCAGTCCCCCCTCCCACCCTCCCCACTTCCCTCCCATTACCACCCTCCTCTTAGTTTATGACCATGTGTCCTTTAAGTTTGTTCCTGTGAACCCTTCCCACTGTCCCTTTAAATTCCCTCTTCTCTTCCCTCCGGTCACCATCAGCCTTTCCTCTATTTCAGTGTCTTTGGTTATATTTTGCTTGTTAAAAATATGGAACGCTTCACGAATTTGCGTGTCATCCTTGCGCAGGGACCATGCTAATCTTCTCTGTATCGTTCCAATTTTTAGTATATGTGCTGCCGAAGTGAGCGCTTAATGCTATTTTCTTTAGCTGTACAGAAGCTTTTCATTTGGGTGAGATCCCATTTGTTTATTCTTTCCTTTATGTCCCTTGCTTTAGGGGACATAGCAGTGAAAATATTGCTGAGTGGAATATCAGAGATTTTCCTGCCTATATTCTCCTCTAGGACTTTTATGGTGTCATGACTTATAGTTAAATTTTATTCACCTTGAATTTATTTTTGTGTATGGTATAACTTGGTGCTCGAGTTTCATTTTGTTTTTTTTTTTTTTTTGCATGTAACTGTCCAGATCGCCCAACACCATTTGCTGAAGAGGCTATTTTTGCTCCATTTTGTACTGCTGCCTTCTTTGTTAAATATTAAATGACTGTAGAGACTTGGGATTACTTCTGGGCTCTCTATTCTGTTCAATTGGTCCCTGTGTCTGTTCTTATGCTAGTACCAGATGTTTTTATTACAGCGGCCTTGTAATACATTTTGTTATTAGATACTGTGATCCCTCCTACTTTGTTCTTCTTCCTCAAAATTGCTGTAGCTCTTCAGAGTCATTTATGGTTCCATATAAATTTTTGAAGTGTTTGTTCTATATCTGTGAAATATGGCACTGGTACATTAATAGGTATTGCATTGAATCTATAAATTGCTTTGGGTAGTATGGACATTTTGGTGATGTTAGTTCTTCTGACCCATGAACATGGTATATGTTTTCATTTGTTTGTGTCTTCCTTAATTTCTTTCTTCAGTGCAGTGTAGTTTCTGTGTACAGGTCTTTTACCTCCTTAGTTAGGTTTATTCCTAGGTATTTTATTTTTCTTGTTGCTATATCAAATGAGATTTATTTCCTGATTTGTGTTTCTAATATTTCATTGCTGGCATACAAAAATGCGTTTGATTTCTAGATATTGACTTTGTATCCTGCTGTTTTTCCAAATTAATTTATTAGGTTGAGCAGTATTTTTGTCAGAGTCTATAGGATTTTCTATGTACACTATGATGTCATCTGCAAACAATGACAGTTTTGTTTTCTCTTTTCCAATTTGGATGCTTTTTATTTCTTTTTCTTGTCTGATTGTTGTGGCTAGGACTTCAAATACTATGTTGAATAGAAGTGGTGAAAGTGGGCAACCTTGTCTTGTTCCTGATCTTAGTGGGAAAGATTTTAGTTTTTGCCCATTGAGTATGATGTTGGCTGTAGGTCTCTTATATATGACCTTGATTATGTTGAGAAATGCTCCCTCTACTCCCACTTTGCTGAGTGTTTCATCATAAATGGGTGCTGTACTTTATCAAATGCTTTTTCCACATCTATTGACATGATCATGTGATTTTTGTCTTTGCTTTTGTTTATGTGATGTATTATGTTTATTGATTTGCGAATATTGAACCATCCTTGCATCCCTTGGATGAATCCCACTTGGTCATGATGTATGATCTTTAATGTATTGCGGAATGTGGTTTGCCAATATTTTCTTGAGGATTTATCCTCTATGTTCCTCAGAGATATTGGCTTGAAGTTTTCTTTTCTTTGTTGTGCCTTTATCTGGTTTTGGGATTGGGATGATGTTGGCTTCATAAAGAGTTTGAGAGTCTTCTGTATTCCTGGATTTTTTGGAGTACTCTGTGAAGGATAGGGGTTAGCTCTTCCTTGAATGCTTTGTAAAAGTCTCCTGTGAAACCCCCAAGTTCAGGGCTTTAGTGTGTTGGAAGTTTTTTGATTACTGCTTCAATTTCATCAGCTGTTATTGGTCTGTTCAGGCTTTCTGCTTCTTCATTTGAGTTTTGGAAGATTATATTTTTTCTAGAATTTGTCCATTTCCCCTAGGTTTTCAAATTTCTTGGCATATAGTTCTTTGTAGTAATTTCTTACAATCCTTTGTATTTCTGTGGTGTCAGTTGTAACCTCTCCTCTTTAATTTCTCATTGTGTTTACTTGGGTCCTCTCTTTTTTTCTTGAGTTTGCTTAAAGGCTTTTCGATTTTGTTTATCTTTTCTTTTTTAAAATACATTTTATTGATTATGCTATTACAGTTGTCCCATTTCCCCCTTCACTCCCCTCACCCTGTACACCCTCTCCCACCCCCATCTCCCCCTTTAGTCATGTCCATGTGTCATACTTGTAAGTTCTTTAGCTTCTACATTTCCCATACTATTCTTACCCTCCCCCTGTCTATTTTCAACCTACAATCTATGCTACTTATTCTCTGTACCTTTTCCCTCTCTCTCCTCCTACTACTCCCCTCTTGTTAACCCTCCATGTGATCTCCATTTCTGTGGTTCTGTTCCTGTTCTAGTTGTTTGCTTAGTTTCTTCTGGTTTTGCTTTAGGTGTGGTTGTTAATAATTGTGAGTTTGCTGTCCTTTTACTATACATGTTTTTTTTATCTTCTTTTCTTAGATAAGTCCCTTTAACATTTCATAAAATAAGGGCTCGGTGATGATGAACTCCTTTAACTTGACCTTATGTGAGAAGCCCTTTATCTGCCCTTCCATTCTAAATGAAAGCTTTGCTGGATAGAGTAATCTGGGATATAGGTCCTTGTCTTTTATGACTTGGAATATTTCTTTCCAGCCCCTTCTTGCCTGTACGGTCTTTTTTGAGAAATCAGAGGAGCTGACAGTCTGATGGGAACTCCTTTGTAGGTTACTGTCCCCTTATCTCTTGCTGCTTCTAGGATTCTCTCCTTCATTTTTACCTTGGCTAATGTAATTATGATGATGTGCCTTGGTGTGTTTCTTCTTGGGTCCAACTTCTTTGGGGCTCTCTGAGCTTCCTGGATTTCCTGGAAGTCTATTTCCTTTGCCAGGATGGGGAAGTTCTCCTTTATTATTTGTTCAAATACGTGTTCAATCTGTTGCTTTTCCTCTTCCCCTTCTGGTATCCCTGTAATTTGGATGTTGGAACATTTAAAGATTTTCTGGAGGTTCCTAAGCTTCTCCTCATTTTTTTTTTGAATTCTTATTCCTCCATTCTTTGCTGTTTGGTCATTTTTTTCTTCCTTCTGGTCCAATCTATTGTTTTGAGTCCCAGTTTCCTTCCCATCCCTATTGGTTCCCCGTGCATTTTCCTTCATCTCTTTTATGGTAACCTGCATTTTTTCATCTAATTTGCACCCAAAATCAACCAATTCTGTGAGCTTCCTCATCACCAGTGTTTTGAACTGTGCATCTGATAAATTGGTTATCTCTTAGTCGCTTAAAATGATGAGTCCTGGGGCATTGATCTGTTCTTCTGTTTGAGACAAGTCTCTCTCTCTCTCTCTCTCTCTTTTTTTTTTTTTTTTTTGGTCTGGTCTCTCCTGTTAGGATGAGGGGCGGAGCCTTAGATGTTCACTAGGGCTGGG
This sequence comes from Phyllostomus hastatus, assembly GCF_019186645.2. Lineage (NCBI taxonomy): Eukaryota > Metazoa > Chordata > Mammalia > Chiroptera > Phyllostomidae > Phyllostomus > Phyllostomus hastatus. Next base: position 15,232,174 of record NW_025334035.1, read on the forward strand.
CACCCCAGTCGCTAGATTGTGACATTGTATGTGGGGGCGGGGGCGGGAGGGAACTATGGTGGTAGCTCTGTTCTCTTGGGATCTCAGTCCCTTCTCTGGGATCCTGGGTTGCACGCTCTGTCCTGGTCCACAATCGCCATCTCACTGGGTCCGCCAGCTGCCGCTTGCATACTCAGGGTCCACCCGCTGCGATCTTGCGCACCTCAGATGCCTTACGAGCTCCTGGTTGCCTTGTGCGCCCAGTTCTCCCTGTTCTCCATGTGCTGCAACCCGTCCTGGCTGCTCATCTCCGCCCCTCCTACCGGTCTGGATAAACGGGTCTACTTTAACTTCTTGGCTGTCCGACTTCCATTCAGATAAATTCTCTATCAGTTCTGGGTGTTATTCTGCCTCTAAATTGTTGTTCTAATTTTGGTTGTGCCTGGAGGTACAGTGCATCCACCTATGCCTCCATCTTGGCTGGAAGTGAACCTCATGCAGGCAGTCCCCGCAGGTCCCGGAGGCGGGGGTGACCAGTGGCCTGATTTTGTTTATCTTTTCAAAGAACCATCTCCTGGACTCATTGATCCTTAGAATTGTGCTTTTAGTCTCTATGTCATTTAACTCTGCTCTGATCTTTGTTATTTTCTTCCTACTACTTGCTCTGGGCTGTCTTTGTTGTTGTTCTTTAGTTCTTGTAGGCGTAGGGTTAGGTTGTTTAGTTAGGTTGTTATCCGGATTTTTAAAATATTTATTATTTATTTATTTATTTATTATTTATTATTTATTTATTTTACATAGGCCTATATCTCTATGAACTTCGTTCTCAGGACTGCCTTTACTGTGTCCCATAAGTTTTGGGTTGTTTGAGTTCATCTTCATTTGTTTCCATAAACTTTTTGATTTCCTCCTGGATCTCATTCTTGACCCATTCATTGTTTAATAGCATGGTATTCAGTCTCCATGATTGTGTTTTTGAGTTTTTTCCTTGAAGTTGGTTTCTAGTTTCATTCCCTTATGGTAGGACAAAATACTTGATAGGATTTCAATTTTCTTGAATTTGTTGAGGGTTGTTTTGTGTCCTATGATGTGGTCTATATTTGAAAATGTTCCATGTGCATTTGAAAATAATGTGTATTTTCCTTCTTTGGGATGAAAGGCTCTATGTATATCAATTAAGTTCTTTTGATCTAGATGCCACAATATCTTTGTTCACATTTTTTTGGAAGATCTATCCATTTTTGATTGTGGGGTATTGAAATCCCCTACTATAATTGTGTTGCTGTCAATATCTTTCTTGAAGTCCTCCAAGATTTTCTTGATGTATATGGGTGCTCCTATGTTGGGTACATATATATTTACAATGTGTATGTCTTCTTGATGGATTCTTCCCTTGAGTATTTTGAAGAGACTGGGTCTCTTTTTCTGGGTCTCTTTTTATGGCCCCTTTTTTGAAGTCTATTTTGTCTGATATGAGTATTGCTACCTTGGCTTTTTTCCCCCTGTCCATTTGCTTGGAATATTTGTTTCCAGCACTTCACTTTCAGTCTGTATAGGTTCTTTGTTCTGAGGTGGGTCTCTTTTAGGCAGCATATGTGTGGGTCATGCTTCCTTATCCATTCAGTTATTCCATGCCTTTTGATTGGAGCATTTAACCCACTTATGTTTAAGGTTATTATTGATAGATACTTATTCATTGCCATTTTTTAGTACCTGTGTTCTCTCCCTCACTCTTTTTCTTCCTGTTCTTAAAGCATTCCCTTTAGCATCTTTTGCAGATTTGTTTGGTGGAGGTGTAATGCTTTAGATTGCTATTGTCTAGGAGGCTCCTTATTTGGCCTTCCATTTTAATCAAGAGCCTTGCTGGGTAGAGTAATCTTGGTTGCAGGCCCCTAGTTTTCATTACCTGGAATATGTCTTGCCATTCTCCTCTGGCTTGGAGTGTTTCCATTGAGAAGTCATTTGCTAGCTTTATCAGGGTCCCTTGTATGTTACGTCCTGTTTCTCCTTTGCTCTCTTTAAGATTCTCTCTTTATCTTGGAATTTTGCCATTTTAATTATAATGTTTCTTGAAGTGGGCCTCTTTGGGTTCCTCTTGATTGGGACTCTCTGTGTTTCCTGGATTTGTGTGACTTTTTTCTCTCATCAAATTAGGGAATTTTTCCATCATTACTTTTTCAAACAGGTTTTCTAACCCTCTCTCTTCTTCTTTTACTGGTATCACTATTATACAGATATTGTTGTTTCATGTTGTCTTGAAGCTCCCTGACCACCTGTTCACTCTTTCTGAGTCTCTTTTCCTTTTCTTGCTCTATCTGGGTGTTTTTTTTCTACCTTGTCCTCCAACTCACTGATTAGATCCTCTGCTTCATCCTGCCTGCTTGTAATTCCTTCTCATGTGTTTTTTATTTCTAAGATTTAATTGTTCATTTCTTCCTGGTTTTTGTTTATAGTTTCTATTTCCTTTTTCATGCTGATGTAGTTCTCATTTAGTTCCTTGTAGTTGTCTGTGCATTCCTTGAGCATCTTTATAACCATTATTTTGAATTTTATATCTGATAGTTTGGTTACCTCCATTTCATTTAGCTCTTTTAGTGGGGACTCTTACATTCCTTTTGATTGCATGTTCTTTTTTATCTCCCCATTTTAGGTGAGTCTTTTTGTTTCTGCATTTCCTGACATTTCACTTTGCTAGCTATCTTTGTGGGGTGAACTTCTATGGTAAGAATTCTATGGGGTTCAGTGGTGTGGTCTCTTTGATCTCATTTCCTTGACACTCTAGGTTTTCCCTTTCTTCTGCTTGTGTGGGCTCTCTTGTACTTGAGTTTTTACCTTTTGGTGGTTCCTTTGTTGGTGGTTTTTCTCCTCCATCAGGTCTAGTGATGTTTGCAGCTCCCATCTATTCTTGTATGTGATCAGTGGCAAGGGTTAGGCAAAATGGATGAATACAGCAGGAGAGTATTTTATGTGATTTAAAGTACCAGCAGGTAGAGAAGTGATAGGAGATTCTTTGGATAAGTTTAGCATTATCTGTGATGTTTCACCCAACTACCCTCTTTTTGTGAAAGGTGAAAGAGAGATAAGACTGTTGTTAGAGGGGAGGATGATTTGTGAGCTGAATGCAGAAAACAGAGTGCTTGTTGAAGGTTAGATGATGAGATATAGTGAGACTAAAGGATAGAAACCAGGCATAGTGGGAAAAAGAATAGAGTTAACCACAACAATAATAATGGTCAGGATTAAAGTAAAGTAGATTAAGATCATGGAGGGTTGCTGTATAGTATGGAACAATAATTTACAACAGTACTGGAAGAACAATAATATGATAAGAAATATAGGATTTGGATAAACAGAATTGAAAGTACCAGATCAAGAGTCATGTGTTATTGGAACATGGGTGAATTGAAAGAAGGAAAATTAAAATACAATAACGAGAGAATAAGGAAAACCAGTCAAACAATGCAATTAAACAGAAAAATAAAACAAGGAAAACTAAACATAAGGGAATAAAAATATGAATAAAAAGTGTTAAAAATAATGACAAGATTATAATAATATACATAAACAATAAAATACCAGCTCTATGAGATAACAAAGTGACATTCATCTCAGTTTCTCAGTTTTTGGAGTTAGCCTTGTGCTTCTCCTTTCAATCAGTTTCTGGAGCCATTTAACTCCATATCTTATTGTCTCACTTGAGGGAAGGAAAAAAATGGAAAAAAAGAGAGAGGATCCCTCCCCCCAAAAAAGATAATAATAAGCCTTCTACTTATTTTAAATTTGTTCAGCGAATTCTACTGGTTTTACTAGATGCCACAGGAAGAGGGGGGCTGGGCTTCACTTTTCTCCCTTCCTATGGTTTTGAGAGGATGGGGACCAGGTCGGGGTTGCAGTACTCACAGTTTCCCAGCCTCTGGCCTGGTGTCCTCTGTGATCTGCCAGGCTCATATCAGTCACTCAGCTGCTCACAGCATGAGTTAATCTCGAGCGTAGAGCTCGAGACAGGTGGGGTGCATGGTTCTGCTCAACCACTTACTCTGGGCATGCAGTGTGATACAAGCAGGGGTCACGGTTCTGCTCAGCTACCAACTCTGGGCATGCAGTGCAAGACAAGTGGGTGCTTGTTTCTGCTTAGCCACTCACTCGACACATACAGCTGAAATCACCCGCGGGGTGAGCAAGTTGCTGTTGGAGAGTTCAAAGCAGCTGCCCGCAGTTCTTAACAAGTACACGGCTTTTCACACAGCCCAACTTTCCAACCAGTCTGGAGACTATCTGAATCAGGATCTCACATGGCCCAACTCCTCCCTTCTCCAGGTGTCTCCCAGCACCCCAAATTTCTCTGGTGCTGGCATCTGCAGTCCCAGTGAATGTGTACCACTGCTGTGTGTCTTCTATTTTGTCTCTATTTCCCCAGCGACTTTCAGCATCCAGGTCCCTCCTGGTGCTGGGCTGCCCTCCCTGCTCTGGTAGGGGAGGGAACTGGTGCTCTAACCCTCCTCCCCATATCCTTCAGCAGGCGTTGGGCCAGGGGCCGTGGCAACCTTGGTCCCTTCTCAGATCCCAGGGACCTTACTGTCCTAGCACACTCTCCTCACCATCTGTTTTTCAATGTCCTCTGCAATTTTTTGCCTCCAAACTTCATATAAGCTGGGATTCTGTTGGCCATTCACTCTGTTCCTCAGAATGTTGGCTAGGTGTTCCATCTGAGCACAGGGAGAACTGGGCTCTGCTTCTACCCACCTTGCTGCCAACTTCTGATCTTCTTTTTCTTAAATAAGTCCCTCTAACATTTTGTAATTATGCTTTGTGATGATGAGCTTCTTTAGTATTTTCTTGCCTGGGAAGCTCTTTATCTGCCCTTAGATTCTAAATGATTACTTTGCTGGGTAGAGCCATCTTGGGTATAGGTCCCTGCTTTTCATGACTTTGAATATTTCTTGCCAATACCTTCTAGCCTGCCAAGTTCCTTCCAAGAAATCAGCTGACAGTTTTACAGGAACTTGCCTGTACCTAACTAACTTTTCTCTTGCTGCTTTTAAGATTCTCTCTTTATCTTTAACCTTTGGCATTTTAATTATGATATGTCTTACAGTGTACCTCTTTGTATCCATTAGGTTTGGGTCTCTCTGTACTTCCTGGACTTGCATGTCTATTTTTTTTTTTTTTTACCAAATTAGGAAGGTTTTCTTTCATTATTTTTTCAAATAGATTTCTAATTTTTGCTCTTTGTCTTCTTCTGGTACCCTTATGAGACAAATGTTGGAGTGCTTGAAGTTGTCCTGGAGTCTGCTTACACTATCCTCATTTTTGGATTTTTTTCTTCTTGTTCTGATTGTTTTTTGCTTCCTCATGTTCTAAATCACTGGGTTGATTCTCAGCTTTATCCACTCTACTGTTGTTTTCCTGTAAATTGTTCTTTATTTGTACTCTTTGTTTCTGACTGGACCTTTTTTATGCTGCTGAGGTACTCACTAAGTTCCTTGAGCATCCTTATAACCAGTGTTTTTAACTCTGCATCTGATAGATTGCTTATCTCCATTTCATTTAGCTCTTTTTCTGAAATTTTTATCTATTCTTTCATTTGGGTCATGTTTCTTTGTCTCCTTGTTTTGGCAGCCTGCCTGTGTTTGTTTCTATGTATTAGGTAGAACTTCTTTGTCTCCATGTCTTGGTAGTGTGGCCTAATGTAGTAGGTGTCCTGTCAGGGCCAGTGGCATGGCCTCTCCTATCCCCCAAGCTAGGTACTCAAGGTGTGTTCCTCCTGTGGGCTGAATATTCCCTCCTCTTGTAGTTGAGACTTGGTTGCAGTTGGCAGATCAATGGGAGGGATTTACCCAGGCCAGTCAGTTGCAAGTGTTGGTTGTGATCACTTACCACCAACCTCCACCCTCTGTGGGGGATAAGCTGTGCAGGGGCAGGGTGGTGCTGCTGCATTGTGGTCTATAGCTGTCCTGGCCCTGGGGTTTCCTGGGTGGTGCAGGCCAAGGTCAGCCCACACCTGTGTTTTGTCAGGTGCCAACCCTTCCTCAACTGTAAAGCAATCTGAGATGGCTGCTACCTGTGCTGGGCTTAGAGATTCCCAGGCAAAGCCAAGTTGTGAATCTAGGTTGGCTGCTGCGAGTGTGGGATCTGGAGCTCAGTGAGGCCAGCTGATGCTTGTTTGAGAGGATTTAGGAAGTTGTAAAACATGAGCCAAGACCAGTCATTCATATGGAAAAGCAGGTTGGGTGGGCTTATAAGTTGGGTTCTGTGGAGTCTCTGGGGATCTCCAAGGCCAGTCAAACAGTGTTAGCCAGGTTGATGGAGTCTTAGATATGGCACCAGCTTGCTGGCTCTGTTTGAGGGTTTAGAAAAAGGACAATGGCATCTGTTCATCCTGATGCCAGACCTTTCAGTTTCCCCCTGTACACCACTGGTGACTTTCAAGCTGCTACCTCGGTGCTGGAGCTCAGAGGGAGCAATTATGAGTAGGTGAGTCCATGTGTGGATTCATTAAGAGGAAATGCTCAGGTCTCCAGAAGCTTCTTTCACTGACTCAATCCTCACTGGTTTTTGCATCCAGAAGTTTTGGGGATTTATCTTCTTGACACTGGAACCCTGGTCTGGGGGGCCTGGTGTGGGGCTGGGACTCCTCACTTCTGAGATATCCCTCTCAAATTTTTACCCATTTATGCATGGATGTGAGATCAGCCCATTCCATGTCTGTGACTCTTTTACCAGTCTGGATGGATGTGGTTCCTTTAATTCTGTACTTGTCAGACTTCCATTCAACTCTATTTCTGAGGGCCCTGAGTGATGGTTTTTCTCTATTTTAGTTGTAATTTTGATGTGGTTGTGCAGAGAGATTAGTCATGTCAGTCTACACTGCCATCTTGACTGGAAGAGTCCTCATTTCTGTTGAATATCTTTTCTTTTTCATGTTCTCTTTGGGTGGATACTGTTATCTTGTCCTCTAATTCACTGATTTAGTCCTCTGCTCCATCTAACCTGCTATTGATGCCTTTTAGTGATTTATGCATTTCAGATATTGTATTCTTCATTTCATACTGGTTCTACTTTATGTTTTTTAGGTCCTTTTTAATGCTTACTATCTCTTTGTTTAATTTTACTGAGATAATCCATTCTTTTTCTAAGCTCCTTAAGCATTTTTATAACCATTTATTTTAAACTCTGCATCTGGTATTTGGGGTGCTTCCATTTCATTTCTTTCTTTTAATTATTTTTCTAAGGATATCTGTTGCTTTTAGGTTTAGGGCATTTTTCCTTGCCTCCCCATTTGTTCTCTGTGTTTTAGGTAGATATTCTATACCTTCAAAACTTGCTTTTATAGTTTTATGATGAAAGTGTCTTTCTGAGCTCAGTGGCACAATCTTCTGATCACCTGACCTTCATGCTCCAGGAGTGTTTCTTGTGGGTTGTGTAAACCCCATGTTATAGCTGAGTCTTGAAAGCTGTTGGCCCTTTTGTGGGTGGAGTTAACCCTTCAGGCTGGAAGACCGTAAGGGTAAAACTCAACCATCATGTGTGGGACATGGTGCAGAGGCTGCCCCTTGAGGCAATGCTATTTCTAGCAGGTTCTGGTGCCAGCTGGAATCCCCCTTTGTGTGTGCCAGTTGTGTGGCTAGTTGGGTCAAGCTCTGGTGTGGTCTGAAGCCCACCACTGGTTTTGTTGGTTCGGGACCCACTTGGGTGCGGTTCAGATACAGGCCACTGTCAGATGTTGCATGTAAGTGGCCTTGGCCTGCCTGTCTGTAGCTACTATGCTGTTCACTGTTTGTGTCTGTGTCTGCTAGACCTGAGTATTATTGTGAGGGGCCAATGTGTGTAAAAGAGTGGGATTCTTCCTGCTTAGAGCTGGGGGCAGCTTTGTAAAAGGACTGAGGCTCTCTGAGGTCCACTTACACCTTCAGCAACTCTGTCTTCCCCTGAGGTCCTCTTCCTGAGCCTTTTGATGTGGGACTGTAGATGAGCTCAGACATGTTGAAAAACATGTCTCAATGTTTCATCAGGTACCCTATTTGAGGGTTACATAGTCAGTCAGGCACTCAATGAAGGGAAAAGTAGCCCTTGCTTCAAAGCCAAACCTCTCAGTCTCTGCTGGTGTCTCTAGCTCTAGTTTCCTTAGGGGAGGCTTACTGCCTATTCAGGATGGGTACAACCAGTCATTTTATTTCAAGAGTGAGCTCAGCAGCCCTCAACTCAAGGGAATAGACCAAAAGAGTCTCAAGTTGGGGCTCATGCTGGCCCAGCTTTCAGAAGGAGGCTAAGCTCTCTGTCTTATTCCCAGACCTCATAAGGAGTCTAAGCTCTCTGCCTTGTTCCCAAGCAATATCCTCTGAGGGTCACACACTTTGTGAAAGTCCTTGTTCTGAGGTACTCTTTCTTCCCATCATGGAAATACACCCAGTGGGGGTATTTTGGACTTGCAGGGCTGATCTAAACAGTTTCCAACTGAGGTGATGGCTGCCAACCTGTAGGAGCAGGGCAGGTACTTCTTTCTGTTCTTGGGGTAGTATGGGCTGAGGCTGGGTTTGCCTCCCTGCTAAGTATTTAAGCAGCTCAGCACTTGCCTGTCAGACTTCCAGACAGAAGCCTCCCAGGAGATGCTGCAAAACTGTCAGCTCTGTGTGGCATCCAGCTTCCCAGGTTGCCACCAAACAAAGTAGAGTGGAGCCCAAATTTCCAGCCTTACACTATACCCCAATATTTTGGTGCAGCTCATCTCAGCAAGACAGGACCTAAAGTCCCAGCTTGGTATGGTACAACTCTTAAGACTGCAGGACAGGCCATAGTTCCCAGTCCTGTGCTGCTCCTCTGCATCTTTGAACTCAGCAGCAGGAATATCCCCAAAGGTGGGAGACAGGGTACTGCCTGTGCATTCAAGATGGGGGAGACTGGCCCTCTTTTTTCTAGACACCCAGTTAGGTCACTGTCTGGGTTTTTACCCAAAACTTTCCCAGAAAGTAGAAGGCCCCTTAAAGTCACTGCTGTCTGTAGCCAGCAGACCCTCTACAGGATCCAAATGGGGCAGCATGGCCTTTTGAGAAGTTGGAGCCTGTATTATGAACTCTTCTGGCTGTTGCTACAACAGTAGGTGTGCTCTGTGCTGGGAGGGTGCACGCTGAGTCTCACAGGTGAGATGGATCCACATTGATATCCACTGCCAGATGCTACACAGTCTCCTCTTTATGTCTCTGTTGCTATGGGTTGGGGATCTCTGCATGGCATCAAGATATCTTATTCCCAGGAAGAGGGACCTCCACAGCCATGATATCTGATCTCTCAGCTGCCACCACAGCTGTGTGCAGGGGCTTTCCCACTCTAAGTCTGAACCCCTGTTACTGGTCTCTATGTTGCATGTTCTGTACTCTTTGGTTATAATATTTCATATCAGCTAGGTTTCAGTTGATTTTTCAGGTTGATTGCTTGGCAGTTCAGCTGTAAATCTAGTTTGGGGACAGGAGCAAGTGGATGCGGCTTCCGTCTACTCTGTAACTATCTTCAGAGTCTGGCTATTTTCATTTTTTTTACTTGACAATAAGGAAAAAGGTCAGTACCCTTGACTAAACAATCAAGTATTGCATGTTTTAAACATTCTTGTGACACATGGTTGAAAATTGCTGCCTTATATTAGACAGTGGGGCTTTACAGATGCAATTAATTTAAGGGTCTTGAGATAGGTAGCTGTGTTATCCAGGTGGACCTAAATGCAATCACAAGGGTCTTTGTAAGGGGGAGGCAGAGGGAGATTTTTTGACAGCAGAGAGGACAAGGCTATTCAGCACAAAGACAGAGAATGAAGTGAGGTGGCCATATGAAAAGGAATGCTGGTAACCTCCAGAAGCTGTAATAGACAAGGAATAGTTTCTTCTATTGAACATCTGAAGGGGGAGAGACCTGGATTTCAGCCCAATGAAACTGATTTTGGACTTCCAGTCTCCAGAAGAGAATGAATATGTGTTGTTTTAAGCCACCAAGTTTGTGGTAATTTGTTACAGCAATCACAAGCAACTAATAACACACAGAAAAATTAATACACAGATCCAGTTTACATTCTTTTCCATTTAAGTAGAACTAACAAGTGCTTCCAGATTTAATTTATAAGCTTTTCTTTGTGCATTCACTTGATGCAAATGTTAAAATGGTTAATACGTTTGTAAAGTCTGATACTACATCGTACAAAATTGACCAGACCAAAGGGGAGATATCTACTATTTATAAAATGTAAAGACCAAGAGCATTGATTTATATCATATCATGCTTTGCAGTTCCAAATGACCTTGGCAATTTTACCTTAGAAAAACAACATGCATCAAATAGAAAAACTGGTATTCTAAATACAGTTTCTTCATATGACACTTTTTTGGTGATTGGAATGAGAATTTTAAAAAAAGATGTGCTTCAGCCCTGGCCAGTGTGGTTCAATTGGTTAAATGTCATCCCCAAAACCAAAAGTTCACCATTTGAATTCTCATCAGGGCATATCCCTGGGTTGCAGGTTTGGTCCCTGGTCGGGGTGCATATGGAAGGCAGCTGATCAATGTTTCTCTTGCACATCAATGTTTTTCTCCTTCTCTCCATCTCTTCCCCTCTATCTAAAATCAAAAATAAAAATAAAAAATTTTTTAAAAGATGTACTTTTATTCCTTTGTTTACTGCTGAAATGTAGTCACAAAATACAAGAACAAAAGAGAATAAGTTAAAATAGATTTGGAGGAGGACAGAAGTGAAGTATGGCAGGCACCATTCCAAAATAAAAACCATGAGCCTCTTAAATCTCCTTCTCCCAGCTGTGGGTGGAACCACAAAATATAATGAACTATCAATCAATCCTACATCGCAAAAGTGATTTTTGCAGATGTGCTTAGTGTTACCAATCAGTGCACTTTGGTTTCATCAAATAGGTGATTTAACTGAGTGGAACTGAACTAATTCAATGAGCTCTCAAACATGGGCCTAGAAGTCAAAGGTGGGAGAAATTACATATCTGAAGCAGCAGAGATGTTCTAATGGCCTAAAGCCAACACCATCCTGTGCAGAAGACCATGTGGTAGGAAATGGACAGGCATTTATCCATTGAATGCTTGCTGAAAGTCAGGAGAACCGGTGTGCTTTTTTTGTGGGAAGTTTTTTGATTAATAACCCAATTTCTTTCATTGTTGTAGGTCTACTAGATTTTGTCTTTTTTAGTCAGTTTCTACAATATACATCTTTCCAGGAATTAAAAAAAATTAATTTATCTAACAGTTACCATGCAGTTGATATTATTACCTAATAATAATTTTTCTATAAGTTTGATAGTGATTTCCACTGTGTCATTCTAAATTTAATTAGCTGAGTTTTTTACTTTTTTTGGTCAGCCTTTTTTAAAAATCATTTTTATTGTTATTTTATTACAATTGTCTTGATTTTTACCCCTTTGCCCTCCTCCACCCACCCCACTCCACCCTCCCACAGTCAATTTCCACACTGTTGTTCATGTCCATGGGCCATTCATACAAGTTCTTTGTCTAGTGCCTTCCCCTTCTTTCCACCATTATCCTTTCCCCCTCCCCTATGGTCACTGTCAATCTGACTCATGTTTCCCTGCCTGTGGTTCTATTTTGTTAGTTTTTATTGTTTATTAGGTTCCTATTGTAGGTGAGATCATATAGTATTCATCTTTCACTGCCTGGCTTATTTCACTTGGCATAATGCTCTCCAGTTCCATTCGTGCTGTTGAAATTGTAAAAGTACCCTCTTTCTTTAAGCTGTGTAGTATTTCATTGTGTGAATGCACCATAGTTTTTGATCCACTCATTTACTGATAGGCACTTAGGCTGTTTCCAGCACTTGGTTATTGTAAATTGTGCTGCTATAAACATAGGGGTGCATAAGTTGTTTTGAATTAGTGTTTCAGGATTCTTAGGGTATAATCGCAGCAGTGGACTTGTGGGATCAAAAGACAGTTCCATTTTTAGTTTTTTGAGGAAATGCCATACTCTTCTCCACAGTGGCTGCACCAGTCTGTATTCCCACCAACAGTGTATAGCATTCCCTTTCCTCCACAACCTCATCAGCACTTGTTTGTTGATTTCACTGTGAAGTGGTATCTCATTGTGGTTTTAATTTGCATCTCTTTGTTGGGTAGTGATGCTGAGCATACTTTCATATGTCTCTGGGCCTCCGTATGTCCTCCGTGGAGAAGTGTCTCTTCAGGTCCTTTGTCCATTTTTTAAATTGGACTGCTTGTCTTCCTAGTGTGGAGTCATGTGAGTTCTTCATATGTTTTGGGGATCAAACCCTTGTCTAAGGCATCATTGGAAAATATATTTTCCCATATTGTTGGATTCCTTTTTATTTCGATAGTGGTTTCTTTAGCTGTGCAGAAGCTTTTCAGTTTGATGAAGTCCCATTTGTTTAATCTTTCCTTTATGTCTCTTGCTCTAGGGGATATATTGGTGAATATTGCTGCATAGAATATCTGAAATTTTCATGCCTATAATCTGCTCTAGGACTTTAATTGATGACATAACTTATATTTAAGTCCTTATCTGTCTTGAGTTTATTTTTGTGAAAGTTGGTGGTCAACTTTCAGTTTTTTGCATGTAGCTGTCCAGATATCCCAACACCATTTGTTGAAGAGGTTATTTTTGCTCCATTTCATGCTTCTCCCTCCTTTGTTAAATATTAATTGACCATAGAGACAAGGGTTTATTTCTGGGCTCTCTATTCTGTTCCATTGATCTATGTGTCTGTTCTTATGCCAGTATCAGACTGTTTTGATTACAGTGGCCCTGTAATATATTTTGATATCAGGTATTGTGATCCTTCATATTTTGTTCATCTTTCTCAAAATTTCTGCAGCTATTTATGGTCATTTATGGTTTCACATAAAGTTTTGAAATATTTGTTTCAAAAGCTTAATAAAAGCTTTTGAATAAAAGCTTTCAATAAAGCATTCAATAAAGCATTCAATAAAGTTTCACATATTTATTCTGTATCTATGAATTATGTCATTGATATTTTAATAGATATTGCATTGAATCTATAGATTGTTTTCAGTATATGGACATTTTCATGATGCTAATTCTTCTAATACATGAACATAGTATATGCTTCCATATATTTGTGTCTTCCTTAATTTCTTTCTTCAGTGTTGTATAGTTTTCTGAGCACAGGTTTTTTATTTTTTGTTAGGTTTATTCCTAGGTACTTTATTTTTCTTGTTGCTGTAGCAAATAGGACTTTTTTCCTTTTCTGTCTGATATTTCATTGTTGGTGTACACAAATGCCTTCAATTTCTGAATATTGACTTCGTATCCTGCTGTTTTGTCAAATTCACTTATGAGGTTGAGCAGTTTTTTGGTGGAGTCTATAGGATTTTCTATGTACACTATCAGGTGATCTGCAAACAGTGACAGTTTTACTTCCTCCTTTCCAATTTGGATGTTATTTATTTATTTATTTATTTATTTATTTTGTCTGATAACTGTGGCTAGGACTTCCAATACTATGTTGAATAGAAGTGGTAAAAGAGGACATCCTTGTCTTGTTCTTGATCTTAATGGGAAAGCTTTTAGTTTTTGCCCATTGAGTGTGATGTTGGCTGTAGGTTTCTTGTATATAGCCTTTATTATGTTGAGGAATGCTCCCTCTACTCCCACTTTGCTGAGTGTTTTTATCACAAATGGGTGCTGTACCTTATCAAATGCTTTTACCACATCTATTGATATGATCATGTGATTTTTGTCTTAGCTTTTGTTTATGTGATGTATTACATTTACTGATTTGCGAATATTGAACCATCCTTGCACCCTTGGGATGAATCCCACTTGGTCATGGTGTATGATCTTTTTCATGTATTGCTGAATGTGGTTTGCCAATATTTTGCTGAGGAATTTAGTGTCTGTGTTTATCAGTGATATTGGCCTGTAGTTTTCATTCTTTGTTGTATCTTTATCTGGCTTTGGGATAAAACCAGATATGGGATATAGGATAAAACCAGGAGGATGCTGGCCTCATTAAAAGAGTTTGGACATCTTCCCTCTTCTTGGTTATTTTTGAAATGTCTGAGAAGGATAGGGGTTAGCTCTTTCTTAAATGTTTTGTAAAATTTTCCTGTGAAACCATGCGGTCCAGGGCTTTCGTGCGCTGGGAGTTTTTTGATTACTACTTTGATTTCACCAGCTGTTATTGGTCTATTCAGGCTTTCCACTTCTTCTTCATTCAATTTTAGAAGATTGTATTTTTCTAGAAATTTGTCCATTTCCCCTAGGTTTTCAAATTTCTTGGCATATAGTTCTTTGTAGTAATTTCTAATAATACTTTGTATTTCTGTGGTATGAGTTGTAATATCTTCTCTTTTATTTCTGATTTTATTTATTTGGGTCCTCTCTTTTTTTTTCTAGATGAGTATGGTTAAAGGCTTGACAGTTTTGTTTATCTTTTCAAAGAACCAGTTCCTGGATTTATCGATCCTTTGAATTATTCTTTTAGCCTCTCTGTCATTTAATTCTGCTCTGATCTTGGTTATTTTCTTCTTTCTACTGGCTCTGGGCTTTGTTTGTTGTTGTTCCTCCAGTTCTTATAGATGTAGAGTTAGGCTGTTTTTTTAAATGTTTCTTTTTCTTTTTTTTTAAGGTAGGCTTCTATTGCTATGACCTTCCCTCTTAGGAGTGTCTTCACTGTGTCCTGTGGGTTTTGGATTGTTCATGTGTTCATTGATTACCAGATGCCAAAGGTCTTTACCAGCCTCTCCTTTCACTGGCTGGCTGTGGGCTAGGGCTATGAGGCTTTCTTTCACATGCCAGCTCCTGGAGGAAACACCAGAAAAGTGAGTTGACCTTCTGCCACTAAATGACTCAGGCCAACCAGGTGAGCCAGCCAAAGATGACACCATGTAATGGGGATAGGGCATCTCCCAGGAGCATGAATGAGAGTGGAAGCCCCCAGGGACACTTTCTGAACTCAGAACCCCAAGAGCAAGGAGATGGAACATCAATTCCAAACAGCCCTACTTGCCCTGGTCTGTGGGAGGAATTCCTCAACCTCCTCTTTGACTATCCAGGGCAATTGAACCACACCCGAGCCATGGGTCTGGGTATATAAAAAGAGGCTGCTGCCCCTTTCCAGCCCTACCAGCCATGTTTCCTTTTGGGTGGATACCACTACCCCTCTCCTGCTGAAGCTCCCTGAACAGATAAATACAGGCCAACAGGAGGGGCCTTTGACTCACCACAGTGAAATTGAGGAAATAGAGATGTTGAGGGAGTCCTGGGGAGCAGCTGGAGGAACCCCTAGAATAGTAGGTTGGTCTTTCCCCAACCAGTGCCTCAGCCTAACCTGGTGAGCCAGCCCAGAAGGACTCTGTGTAACTGAGGCCTGGGACATCTTCCAGAACCACACAAGACAGTGGAAGCCCCCATCCACACTTTCAGAACTCAGAACCCAAAGAACAAATAGATGGAATATTGCTTCCAAGCCTTGCTATAGTCAGTGGGGGAAATTCCCAAGCCTCCTCTTCAACCATCAGCAGCAACCACCCCATGCCAGGGTATTGGGTTGGAGTTGCCACAAGGAGGCTGCTGACCCTTCCCTCCTCTACCTGCCATGTTTCTAGTTGGTTAGGGCATGGCCACTCCATCCCTGCTAAAGCTAAAAAGAGAAAAACCCAAGGTGGCAGGAGAGGCCTTGGCCCTGCTCCAGGAAAAGTGAGGAGGTGGTAGAGGATGGCTGGTAGAGACCTGACACAGCTCTGCAGATGTTGGGGCATGGGTTAGAGCACAAGTCTCAGAATGAGTGGGGGCACTGCAATGACCCTTGTGAAATCATGTGAGGGCTTCCTGGGAATACTGGGTACTGAGGGCCTTTACTGGCCTTTCCTTTCACTGGCCTCCCATAGGCTAGGGCTAGGGAGCTTTCTTTCGCCTGCCAGCTGCTGGAGAAACCTCTGGAAAAGTAGGTTGACCTTCCCCCACCAAATGTCTTGAGCAACCCTGGTGAGTCAGCCCAAAGAGGACACCACCTAACTAGGGGCTGGGGTGTCTCCCAGGAGCACGCATGAGAGTGGAAGATCAAAGCCACAGTTTTGGAACTTAGAACTCTAGAGTAAGGAGATGGAATACCAATTCCAAGCTGCTCACCTTACCCTGGTCAGTGGGGACAATTCCCCAACTGATGTGTGCTCACCTGCCTGCAGTGAGCGTGGAACGCTGTGGATGGCTTGTCGAAACACAAGAAAGACATACACAGAGAAAACCAGGTCCTGTGGGGGAATAGGGACAGAAGGGCCACTCCCTCTAGTGGGGAGCATGCTTGGCCACCCTCTCTCCTGGAGGGCGCCGTATTCATTCCCAAGCAGATTTTTATTGAGAAAACAGACTTAGTTTGTGGATTCACAGTCTGGCAGAAGAGATCAAAAGAAGTAGGTGACTTACAAAGGTGCAGACAGAACTCCTGCTGTGATTCTGGGCAGAGGTTGGAATTTTAACATATGAAAGGACTACAGGTTCCAAAGGTTTCCTGTCTGTGCCTTTAAATTCCAAGTTAATAACATCCTCCAGCAAACAGATCTCACAGGATCTTGTATATTCTTTGTCCCAGGCCTGATCACCCTAGGGGTCTGCCGTTTCTGGTCTGGGTTGCCCCTGCAGGCCTGAGTTAACAGAGAAGAAGACAAAGGCAGCCAGGAGACTTGGATTTCTCACAAGGACTCAGGCTTTGACAAAGCTGAGGGGGCAGGGGTTGATGTCGATCACCCCTTCATTTCCACAGCCCCACGAATCTCTTCCCTTAGGGCATTCCCATGTGATCACGTCTGTCTTAGACTCATTCTCTTTCTTAGAGAATTGTTACCCGTCTTTGACTGCTGATCATGCAAGGGAGCGTTGAGTAGAACAGGCAGCGTTCATGCCAGGGAAACAAGTTTTGTGTCCTTAGTGGCTCCTGGTCTGGAGGTCTTTCACTCAGCCTAAGTCACGGGGGGTTACAGCTTCCTGAGACCAGGCAGGGTGGTCCCCAACACCCAAACACCTCTTCTACATTAAAGAGCAACTGCCCCAGGCTGGACACATGGCACCAGGATTGGCACAAGGAGGCTGATGCCACTTCTCCGGACTACCCACCATGTTACCTTTGGCCCAAGCACTGCCATGCTACACCTGCTGAGGTTACCTGAAGAGACTGACTGAAGGTGACAGGAAGAGCCTTTGCCCCGCTCCAGGGAAAGTGACTAGGTGGCAGAGGGTGCCTGGAGGAGGCCTTGGGGGAAGCTCCCTAGATGCCTGGGCAAAGGTGTGAAAGCAAGGGTGAGAAGGAATGAGGGCGCTGCCATGCCCCACATGAAGTTAATGTGAGAGACATCTGGGAATATCTTGTGCCAAAGGCCTTTACAAGCCTCTCCTTTCACCATCTGCCCTTGGGCTAGAGCTAGGGGGCTTTCTTTCACCTATCAGCTGCTGGAGGAACCCTGGGAAAAGTAGGTTGACCTTCCCCTACTGAATGCCTCAAGCAACCATGCTGAGCCAGCCCAAAAAGAAAAACATGTAACTAGAGGCTGGGGTGTGTCCCAGGACCATGAGGCAGAGTGGGAGACCCCAGCCACACTTTTTGAACTCGGAACCCAAAGAACAAGGAGATGGAATACCGCTACCAAATTGTCCACCTTGATATGATCATTTGGAGGAATTCCCCAACCTCCTCTTCCACCATCCAGAGCAACTGCCCCAAACTTGGGCCATGAAGTTGGAGTCCCCACATGGAGACTGATGCTCCTTCCCCACCTTATCTGCCATGTTTCTGTTTGGCTGGAACATATGGACCCCACACCTGCTGAAGCTCCCTGAAAAGACAAACCCAAGCTGGGAGGAGGGGCTTTCAGCCCAAAATGGGGAAAGTGAGGAAGTGGTGGAGCATTCCTGGGGAAAGCCCAGGGGCAGCTCACCAGACGCTGTGGTGTGGGTCCGAGCAGGAGCGTGAGAACAATGGGAGCACTGAGATGACCCATGTGAAGTCCACGTGGAGGCCGCCAGGGATTATCAGGTGTCAAAGGCTTTTGCCAGCCTCTCCTTTCACTGGTAGCATGGAGGCTAAGGCTAGGGGGTCTTTCACATGCAGGCCTTTGCTGTCCTCTCCTTTTACTGTGTGACTGCTTGCTGGTGGTGAGGGCTTTCTTTCAACTGCTGGCAGCTGGCGGAACCCATGGCCCAGAAAGGTGAACTTCCACAAACCAATGCGTCTGGCCATATGGGTGAGCCAGCCCAAAGAGGACACTATATAACTGGGGGCTGGGGCATCACCCAGGACCACATGGAAGAGTGGAATCCCCCAGCCATATGTTCAGGACTTGGAACCCCAAGAACAATCAGATGGAATGCCACATCAAAACCACCCACCTTACTGTGGTCAGTGGGAGGAATTCTCTAACCTCCTCTACGAGGATATAGAACAACTGGCCCAGACCCAGGCCATGACAGTGAGGTGGACACAAGGAGGCTGATGCCCTTTCCTTGCCCTACCCTCCCTGTTTCCCTTTGGTGGGGGCACTGCCACACCACACTCACTGAAGCTCCCTGAAGAGACAAACCCAAGCTGGCAGGAGGGGTCTTTGCATGGCCCCAGGGAAAGTGAGGAGGTTGCACAGGGTGCCTTGGGGATGCCCGAGGGCAGCTCCCCAGATGCAGGGGTGAAGGTCCAAGAATGAGCAAGAGATTGAGATGGAGCACCAGGATGATCCACATGAACTCCAAGTGGAGGCTGCCTAGGAATACTGGGTGCTGAAGGCCTTTCCCGGACTCTCCTTTCACTGTCTGTCCATGGGCTAGGACTAGGGTGCTTTCTTTCAGTGACTGGCTATAGGAGGTATCCACAGAAGGATAGGGTGACATTCCCCAAACCAATATGTGTGGCTACCTGGGTAACCCAGCCCAAAGAGGACAACATGTAACTTGGGGCAGGTGTGTCCCCTAGGAACATAGCAAGAGTGGAAGCTCCTAGCCACACTTTTCAAACTTGGAGCCCCAAGAACAAGGAGATGGAATGCTACTCCCAACCCCGCCCCCCCACCCCCCGACTGGCCATGGTCAGTGGGGAGAATTTTCAACCTCCTCTTTGATGATGTATAGCAACTGCCCAGACCTGGGCCATGGGTGTGTGGTGGCCACAATGAGACTGGTGCCCCTTCCTTGCCCTACCCACCATGATTCCCTTTGGAAGTGCACTGCCACCCTGCTTCTGGTGAAGCTCCCTGAAGAGACAAACCCAAGTTGGCAGGAGGGGCCTTTACTCTGCCCCATGGAAAATGAGTAGGTGGCATAAGGTACTTTGGGGAGGCCCGATGGTAGCTCAAGAGACCCTGGGTTGAGTTTCCAATCACGAATGCAACAGCTAGCTGCAGCACTGGGATGACCCACATGAAGTCCAAGTGGAGGCCACATGGCAATACTAGGTGCTGAAGGCCTTTACTTGCCTCTCCTTTCACCAGGTGACCACTTGCTAGGGCTAGGAGAATTTCTTCAACTGTCTGCATCTGGAAGAATCCCTAGCTCAGGAAGTTGACCTTCCCTCAACCAATGCCTCTTGGTGAACCAGCCCAAAGAGAACACCATATAACGGGGGCAGGGCTTCTCCAAGGAGCCTGCATGAGAGTTGAAGCCACTAGCCACACTTTTGGGACTCAGAACTGCAAGAACAAGGAGATGGAATGCTACTTCCAAACTGCCCACCTCACTCTGGTTAGTGGGGAGATTTTCCCCAACTCCACTTCGACTATACAGAACAACTGTCCCAGGGGTTGCCACAAGGAGGCTGAGCCCCTACCCCACCCCACCCGCCATTTTTTCGTTTGGCCACCACAACTTTGCCCCAGCTGAAGCTCCCTGACAAGATAAACCCAAGATGGCAGAAGAGGTCTTCCCCCACCCCAGGGAAAGTGAAGAGGTGGCTCAGAGTTCCTGAGTGAGGTCTGGGGGCACATCCCCAGTTGCTGGGGACAAGGGTAAGAGCACAGATGTGAGAGAGAGCTGGAGTGCCAGGATGACCCGCATGAAGTCTATGTGGTGGTTGCTTGTGAGTAGTGTATGCTGAAGGCCTTCACTGGCCACTGGCAGGTTAGAGCTAGGGGTGCTTTCTTTCACCTGCTATAAGCTGGAGGAACCCTGGGTAGAAGAGGCTGACTTTCCCTCTAGCCACCTAGGTGAGCCAATTTCCCCAGAATGCCCTTGAGATGGCGGCAGTACACACACTTAGAACATTTTGGAAATGACCATATTGTACCATCAATCAATTTTCAACAAACTTCAAAGGACTGAAATTATAGAAAATATATGTCTTGCCCTCATGGCTACTAATATGGAAGTCAGAAACAAAAGGTAACTACAAAGTCCTTTTACTTAAATGAAATAGATTTAAGTAAATAACATTCAAATTAGCCCTTAGTAGATAATTCACTATAGCCAATGACTTTTCCTGAGGGCCTGCACAAATGTGTTGCTCCCAAGTTGCACAAACAATGGCAGCAGAGAGCCACACTTGGGACATTTTTCAAAGTGACCATCCTGTACTAAAGCAAGTTTCAACAAATTTAAAAGGACTGAAATCAGATAGAGTATGTTGCACTTAAGCTAGAATTTACTAAAAATGGGTAACTGGAAAGTCCTTATATATAGTAGTTTTGTAATACACTTCTAAAAAACCTCAAAAATAAAACAATTTGAATTACAAAATAATTTAAACTGGTGATAAAGATACTACATACCAGAACTTATGAAAAAAACTTCACCCATAAATGCACATTAGCATAAATAAAGGCTGCAAGTGTATATACATAAAATGATAGCAGTTTTTTAACTTTTGGGGTAGAATTTTGAATAACTATGTTTCTCATTATTTAA
Source organism: Phyllostomus hastatus (assembly GCF_019186645.2). Classification (NCBI taxonomy): domain Eukaryota; kingdom Metazoa; phylum Chordata; class Mammalia; order Chiroptera; family Phyllostomidae; genus Phyllostomus; species Phyllostomus hastatus. The sequence goes on from NW_025334035.1 coordinate 15,253,026, forward strand.
GTAAGCAGCAACAGGGCAAATTACAAATGCTTTTCAAGCACACTTGGAACTTTTTAAAAACTGACTATATTAAGCTATAAAGCAAGTTCCAACAAATGTCACATAAACTATGTTTATTGTTCTCTTTGCCATTAATCTGGAAACCAATCCCAAGGTAACTAGAAAGTCCCTATATTTAGATGTTTTAAAATATATCTCTAAATAACTTTCCAAAATAAATCGCAGTCAGTGTTGGAAAGTAATTTCCATGGAAAAATAATAAAATAATGCATAACAGAACCAGATCATTCAGGTTTCTAAAATGATAAAAGCTTCAAATTCCATAGTTCTCAACCAAAGGTGATTTTTGCCCCCAAGGGGACATTAGGCAATGAACTGAGACATTTTAGATTATCCAGAGGGGAGGGGGGAGGAAGGGTGTTATCTGTGTTCAGTGAATAGAGGTATTGGATGCTAATAAGCACCTAAGTGCAGAGGACAAGTCCCCAGGAGAACGGATTATCTAGCCCAGAAGATCCTTAGTGCTGAGAATGAAAAACCCTACTCCGTATCATGAAGAGTCTTTTTGAATAGAAGCAGCATGCCACTTTGTACCCTAGATCTAAAATGCTGCCTTTCTTTGAGAAGGCCGCATGGAAGCTGAAACTAAAAGAACAAAACATGCCAACTATCTTGCAAATACTGGTGAAAATTGCCCTAGGCAAAAGGCCAGGAGACAAAGGAAGATTGGATGACTTAGGAGACTGAATCATATTGTGATAAAACAGAGCAGGTATCTGAGGATTGCTGCTTCTTTTCATTGCTCATAAGTTACTTTAACAACTGTTTGATAATGTTATTTGTGAGATCAGAGCTGCTGAGGAACCATGAGAAGACAGCAACCTAATAGCAAAGGAGTTAGTAAAAGCCCTAGGTATGTTCCATTGGGTTTCTTTACTGCCAAGATGGGGGTGTTGGCTGGGGAAGCAGTGTTGTGTAAGAAGCCTTCTGAGAGGAGACAGTATATAATGGGTTTCACCTCCATTAGGGCCTGGGTAGTGAGAGGATACTGAGCTTTATTGGGGAATTTTCCGGGATCTTTAAGAGCTACTTTGACAGGTTTATGATGTGAGGCTACAGAAGTAAGGCAGGAGACAGCATACAAAGAACTCTGAGACTGCAATACTGTTACTGGCCAGCATCTAGCATCCTGGTTGCCAGGAAATGCCTTTTACCAATTAGGTAGATTAAATAGTAAACCGAGGCAGGGAGGAGGAAGGAGACATGTTTCACATGCGAACTCATTAGTCCTGAGACTAGTCTGATAATATTGCCAGGTGTTCCAACATCACAAGAAATACTATGTTAGCAAGAAAGAAGGGAAGTTCTTGAAATTCCATGTAGCATTTCCACTATCTGGGAAAGAAAGCCTAGAAACTGTGCTTGCATCCCAAGACCTGGAATGTGGGAGAAGGTCCACAGTGACCAAAGAAGAGCCCATAAAACAACTTTAGTTAATTGTCTACCTCTGGTCACTATCTGTTTTACGAGAGAGTCCCTGATGTTTACAGAAAGAGCCCACAAAGAACTGGGTAAAGGCCCCAATTTTAATTAACTGCCTCCAGTCATGTATTTGTTTTACAGCAAGATGAACAAATGGAGTCTGGAGCAAGATAAGGATTTGGGCTAACAGACCCCCACACATACCTAAGTTTGGGTAGTCATGTCCCCCCAGGAAAGCTGGTACCACATTTACTCATTAATATGGAACTTTTTTCTCCTATCCCACTAACTATTGTATTCAAGTTGCGAGTGAAAGAAATCTTCGAACACTGAGATCAGTTTGATGTCAAATTTATTGGCCAAGTTTTACCTGCGCAGGGGCGAGCTTCCCAAATGAGACCGTAGTCTCGCGGCTACGCAGAGCCGCCGAAATGGAAGTCGCGCCTGGCTTACAGACTACTGGGGGTTTTATAGAAGCTAGCAAGCAAGCGCGGGCTACAGAAGCAGATGTGGCTGTTAGCTATTGGCTTGTTTACACAAAGCAGAAACCTCTGATTGGTAGGGGGTTGTTGTTGGCGGGCAGATCTTGGCGGGCTGTTTCTAGGGCTTAAAAAACTTTTCCAGCTAGGAGCGGTTGGTTGTTTATCTAATCTTTGCTCACCACATCTTGGTACACTCTGTCCCCCCGCCCGCCCTGAGCTTGGGCAAACATCCTGTTATGCAGCTCTGTACTTTTTCCATTTTCCTTGTTTCCCCCTAACCTTCCCTTGTACCATGGTTGTTCAGACATTCTGGTGGCCCCTACATTCCCTCCTTCTCTTCTACATTAGTCAAACCTTTGACTCTTGTTCTTCTTGCGGAAGGATTGTATAGGGCTGAGACAAAACCATGAGTTTCACTGTTTCAACTCTATCTTTAATAAAAGCTAGAAGCCTATTCAAAATTATTGGTCCTATAGTCAGAGCCAATAGAAGGAGAATTAGAGGTCCAGCTAAGGCTGATATCAGTGTGGTCAGCCAGGGTGAGGTCTTATACAGGGAAGAATACCAGGAGGATGACTCACTTTCTTGCTCTCTGTCTTTGAGTCGCTTGGTGAGCACCTTTATGCTTTCTCTGATTATTCCTGAGTGATTGGCATAGAAACAACAATCTTCTCCTAGAGCTGCACATACCCCTCCTTGTTGTAAGAAAATCAGGTCTAGCCCCCTTCGATTCTGGAGCGCTACTTCTGCCAGGGAGTCTACCTGACGTTCTAGATATTCTACTTGCTCCTGAAGCAAGGAGAGGTCTTTAGAGAAAGTTTGCGATAATGTTCTGAGACTATTTTCTCCATGGATTAACGCCCCTGTTCCTACCGCTGCCGATCCCATAACACCGATGGTGGCGACGATAGGAATTAACAATGGGACCCGCTTGACCCGGGAGGGGGCTCGTATCAGAAACTCTGGGTTTCCTCCATATAGGTATACTTGGGGAATGATGTAAGCACTAACGCAGAGCTCAGGTTTAGTGGGTACTAAGCATTTAAAGATACCTTGAGTGCAGACAAACCACAATCCCTCTGGAGCTACGGTGACAGTAGAATTCCCCGGCAAGTGTACTTGGTTGAGACAATAATCACTGTAGTTCGAGGTTGCCAGGGTATAGTTTGCTAACAAATAACAAGTTCCTTGCCCATGGAATTCTGCCAATGTAAAGGTACCTTCATATGCACACTGTTGTGAGCTTCCTGCCTGGTCGCCTGTGGAAAGGGTTTGGGACTCAGTCATGTTATCTCCCGTGGTATTAGCTCCCAAGCCTACATAGAATGGGGGTCTGGGGCTGAGGCACAGCCAGCAAGACTCAGTTATGTTAGGCTGGGTGCTGTTGAAATATGGAAATACCTGTTCTAACAAATTTAATGCTGATTCTCCTCGGTGGTGTGGCTTCTCTATCACGGGCTCTGGATCCCTGAGGGGAGGTCTTAATTGGTCTCCACTCTCAGATTGTGGGGGTTTTGTAGTTTCGCTCTGGTTGGCGCCTATTTCTGTAGGAGTTATAGGCGCTGGAGAAGTCCTGTCCTGACTCGCCGGTCGGGGCGGTCGGGGCGGTAGCCTTCCCGTTCCCCCCCTTAGTAGCGGCCTTCCGCGGGTGGGCAGTAGTTTAATTGTAAAGAAGGTTCCTGGATCTATGCCTGTCACATAGAGTCGGAGACCCCAGGTGCGGCCTTTTATCCACCCGGGGTCTTCTGGGTTCAAAACTATTACAGAAGTAGGGTTGCATCTGCCTGCTTTGCAGGTTGCATCTCCCACTCTTTGTGGTGCCCTGCTTTTATCTCGGATGAGGAGAATGTGTTTGTCCCTTCCTTCTCCTGGATTCCAGCCACCATCAGTAAGGGTCTCACAGCCCCAGGCCTTGCAGTAATAATCTCCGTGTGACCCACATGTGTACCGCTTCCCAGGAGGGGGCTCCGGACACCCGTAATAGGAGGTGTAGAACAAGTCCCGATTTAAGTCCTCTTCCCCATCATCCTCACAAGTGTTCCCTAACCCCTTAGAAACCCCTTCAAGGGGGCTCGGCTTATGCGGGTGGGTAGAGAAAAGTCTACCATGATCACAGAGTTTTTCTTCAAAGAATTTCGAGAAGTCTGCCCTTAAGGTAACGGGGGTGGCGCTTCCCCATGTATAGTTAGTGGCGATTACTGTCCCATCAGCAGTTCTTATAAGCACCCACTCCTGCCGTTCTAGGCTACGGCTTAGGACGTTGCTGATAGTCAGAAGTCTCAAATACGTGATAAAGAGAGTTTTAAGGGTTTGTCTGGGTCCTGGCGGACCCGCCATGTCCGTGGTTCTTCTTCAGGTGGTTGGGCTGCCTTAATGTGGGACAGGTGGATCCAGTAGGGTTTCTCTGCCACTCGTGCAGCGGAGGGTGTGCTCAACAGTACCTGATATGGTCCTGTCCAGCGAGGTTCCAGGTTTCCCCTCCGATGATTAAGGATCCATACCCACTGTCCAGGCTCCGGCTGTTCGGATTTCTCTTTCTGTTTTCCTTCTGATTCTAGACGTTGGGCTTGTTGGAAGGCACGCACTTCACTCCGGATTCCTTGCAGCGCCTGTAAGGACTTGAGGAAGTTATGGTTAGTAACTTCTATCTCTTCCGTGGTCAGCTTGGGGATTAAAGGTACTGGCTGCCCATACAGTATCTCAAAAGGTGTCCAACCTTTAATATAGGGTGTACATCTTACCCGAAAGAGAGCGAAAGGGATAAGCTCTACCCAATTTTCGCCGGTCTCTTCTCTTAATTTTATCAAGGTTTCTTTTAGCGTTCTATTCATTCTCTCTACCTGCCCTGAGCTCTGTGGTCTATAAATACAATGGAGCTTCCAATTAATACCTAATCTATTTGCCAATTCTTGTGAGATTTTGGATACAAATGCTGGACCATTGTCAGATCCTATGGCTATGGGTATCCCATATCTAGGTATAATCTCTCTCACTAAAATCTTGCAAACTGTAGATGCGGTCTCTCTCCTAGTGGGAAAAACCTCCACCCATCCAGAGTAGGTATCTACTAAAACTAGCAAATAGTTATAACCTGACTTTCCTTTAGGCATTTCAGTGAAATCAATTTCCCATAGTTCTCCCGGGGCATTCCCACGATGCCTAACGAAACGGGGCAACTTCTGGTTCTGGGCGTTCACTCTCGCACAGACCCTGCACCGCGAGGTGATGGAGTGAATTATTTCTCTTAAGTGTGGTCCCAGGTAGTGCTTCCTGATTAGCTGTTCTAATTTGTTCTGTCCCAGATGTGTGCTGGTATGAATGTCCTGGGCAATTTTTGTTAGTACTCCTTGTGGCAAGTATAGCTTGGTGTCTGGGAGTATTATCCATCCGTTTCTATTTTTCGTTCCTCCTAATTTTTCTCCATCTCGCTCTTCTTCCGTGGAGTATATGGGCCTCGGAGGCAACTCTGGGCGGGGTACTAGGGGAAGCAGGTTACTCTCCGGGCTCGCAGCGGCTGCCCTGGCAGCTGTGTCAGCCAGATTGTTTCCCTTTTATGACTGGAGTATCCCCTTTCTGGTGGCCTCTACAATGGATAATGGCAACTTTCTTGGGTAACCATATAACTTCTAGGAGGGAGAGAATCTCTTCACGGTTTTTAATGTCTTTTCCTCCTGCAGTCAGGAGACCTCTCTCTCTGTAGATAGCTCCATGAATGTGGGCGGTGGCAAAAGCATAGCGGCTGTCAGTGTAGATATTGGCAATTTTTCCTTCAGCTATCTCTAGGGCCCTGATCAGCCCTATCAATTCTGCCCTCTGTGCAGAAGTCCCTGCAGGCAGTGCCTTTTGCCACAGGACCTTATCTTCTGTGGTCACCGCCGCCCCTGCATACCGCTGTCCATCTTTGACAAAGCTGCTCCCATCAGTAAAGAGGGTTAGATCCGCCTTTTCATATGCCTGATCTTTTAAGTCCGGGCGGGAGCCAGTTACTGTGCTAAGGATCTGCTCACAACTGTGAACCACAGTGGAGTCTGGTACTGGTAGCAGGGTGGCTGGATTCAAGGCAGTAGTCTTAAGGAACTGTACCGCTGGAGGGTTCAGCAGCTGTGCCTGATACTGTGTCAGCCGCGCATTAGACAACCACCGGTCTGGGGGGGACCGTAGGACCTGTTCGACGTAATGTTCTCCTATGACCTGTACGTCCTGCCCCAGGGTCAATTTGCCTGCTTCCTTGACCAGTAGCGACGTGGCTGCAATAGCTCTCAAACAGGCCGGCCATCCTGACGCTACTGGGTCGAGCTTTTTGGACAGATAGGCCACAGGCCTCTTCCATGGGCCGAGAGTCTGGCTCAGAACACCTAGGGCCGTACCCTCCTTCTCAGCGATATATAGCTGGAAGGGCTTGGTCAAATCAGGCAAGGCTAGGGCTGGGGCTGAGACTAAGGCCTCCTTCAAGGCCAGGAATGCTTGCTTCCCCTCCTCAGTCCACGCAAAGGGGTCCTCCTTGCCTCTGGTTAAGTCATGCAGGGGTTTTGCTACGTCCGCAAAACCCAGTATCCACAATCTGCAGTAGCCTACAGCCCCCAGAAATTCTCGTACCTGTCTCTTGGTGGTTGGCTCTGGGATCTGCAGGACTGCCTGGATTCGCTGCTTCGACAAAGCCCTCAGCCCTCTTTTCAGGTCGTACCCCAGGTAACTTACAGTTTGTGATGCGATCTGAGCTTTCTTGGCTGATACCCGGTAGCCCATCCTCTCTAGGTCCTGAAGCAGGTCCAGTGTAGCTGATTCACAGTCCTCCTGTGTCCGGGCTGCTACGAGGATGTCATCTACATACTGAAGGAGAACTACTGATGGATGGGTCTCCCTGAACTCTTGGAGGTCTTTACTTAGAGCCTCATTGAAAATGGTTGGTGAATTCTTGAACCCTTGGGGCAGCCTGGTCCACGTGAATTGCCCCACCAGTCCATTCTCAGGGTCATTCCATTCAAAGGCGAAAATGTCCTGGCTCTGGGTGGCCAGAGGTATGCAAAAGAAGGCGTCCTTTAAATCTAAGACAGAATAATAGGTATGGGTTGGGGGCAACGAGCTCAGGAGGGTATACGGGTTTGGCACAGTAGGGTGTATTGTTTCAACTCGGGCATTTACCTCCCGCAAGTCCTGCACCGGCCTGTAGTCTTGGGTTCCTGGCTTTTGGACGGGGAGAAGGGGGGTGTTCCATGCGGACTGGCACTTTCTCAGAATGCCAGTCTCTAGTAGGCGTCGCAGGTGTCCTGCAATCCCCTGTCTGGCCCGCGCCGGGACTGGGTACTGTCTGATTCGGACCGGCTGCGCATTGCTAGCCAGCTGGACTAGTACCGGTATCTGGTGGACAGCCAGCCCTGGCGGGTTTGTTTCCGCCCACACCCCTGGTACTCGGGTTTGCAGATTTCCCAGCGCTGTATTCCCATCTTTCTCACCGTCTGGGAGTACCGTCAGCAGGTATTCTTCAGATAGGGGAACTGTTACCTTTACTCTGGTCCCTTCCGATGTTTCTGCTGGACCGAAGCTTATGGTAGCATGGAGCTTCTGTAATAAATCTCTCCCGAGTAACGGATATGGACAGTCTGGAATAACTAGAAAGGAGTGAGTAATAGTCCCTTGCCCCAAGTTGGTAATCCTGGCCGCCGTCCAGGGATATGTTTCGGCCTTACCCGTTGCCCCTATGATCTTCGTGGTTGCCTTTTGGATTTGCCCCCGAGGCTGCGTTAAAACAGAAAAAGTGGCTCCCGTGTCGACCAGGAAGTCTACAGGTTTCCCTTCGACATTCAAGGTGACCATGGGCTCCTGGGAGCCGACGGATATGGAGCCCTGGCCCCGTCAGTCCAAGGTTTGAAGCAGCACCGCGGGGCTAGTCTCTTTTGCTTGCAATTTGGGGCAATCTTTCTTCCAATGCCCTTTTTCTTTGCAAAATGCACACTGGTCTCTGTCTACTCTGGGCCACTGGCCTTTCGGCTTTCTTTTTCCTCTATCCTGCTTTGGGCCTGCCTGGGCTGCGATTAGGATCTTTGCTACTTCTTTTGCCTTTCCTATCTCTGGGTCATCTCTGTTCACATATACTTTCTGAGCAATTTCTACAAGCTTGCTGATATTTTCTCCTTCAAACCCTTCAATCTTTTGCAATTTCTTTCTAATATCAGGAGCTGCCTGGGTCACAAAGGCAATGTTCAACAGCCGCCTGTTCTCTGGGGCCTGTGGGTCCAATGGGGTGTATACCCGGTAGGCTTCTATCAGCCTCTCTAGAAAACTGGCTGGGGATTCTTCTCTCCCTTGAACTACTTCACTAATCTTACTAAAATTTGTTGGTTTCTTGGCTGCTGCCTTTAACCCCCTTAACAGAGCCCGGCGGTATTGGAGTAGTGCATCCCTTCCCCCACTCGTGTTGGGGTCCCAATTCGGGGGTTGTTCAGGTAATATATCTTGCACCTCCCTCCTCCCTACTGCGGTTTCTCCCTCCTCTCCCATAACCGCTTTGACAGCTTCTCTCATTATTCTGTCTCTTTCCTCTGAGGTGAATAAGGTTTGCAGTATTTGCTGACAGTCATCCCACGTTGGTTGGTGGGTTCTAAATATGGTCTCTAGCAAGGAAATTAATCCCTGTGGCTTTTTCAGAAAAGCGGGGGATTCTGCAGCTTCCAATTGTATAAATCACTAGTAGAGAAAGGGACATAGACCAGCCGCGGTGGTGCATGCAACGGGGCGTCCGGAGCTGGTGGCACCTCCCTGAGTGGCAAAATGGCGGCGCCACCTGGGTGTGGTGCTGAGCCTGAAATGGCGGCGCTACCTGATTTTGGCGCCAAATCTGCACCCCCATACTGTGTACCACCGCGGGTATGAGGAGGGCTCTGGATTCCCTCTCTCTCTCCGCCCGAGGAGTCTGGCAGAGGCTGGTGATACGGGGGGGGAGCGGAGGGAGCTAACAGCGGATCCTCTGGTAGTTCGGGCAGAACAGGATATAACTTCCTCCCTCCCCCGTTCCCCTGACTTTGCTGAGGCCGGCGCCCTTTTCCCATCTGAGAGTGAGGAGTCTGCCTGGGCGCCGTTGCCACACAGAGAGCCCTTTTCTTTCTCTGCCCATTAGATTGGCACCGGCGGATGTACCCAGGACGATCAGTGGCTATGTCTACCCACACATCTATATAGACCATTTGATCTGGGTGGGGAGTCGTATACACCACCCGCCGGACCGCGAACAGGATGGGCAAATCAAAAGTCCCCTCCGTGGGCCACCCTACGTCAAAGGTCGGCCACTCAAGTTCACTGAAAGTTCGCAGGGTCTCTGGGTCGGGTGGAGGACCTCCGTAGCCCCGAGCGCGATTCTGAAAGTCAGAAAAGTTGTTTAGCAAACACTCCAGGGCAGTACTCGCGGTGGAGCCTCCTTGTCCCATCCCGAGTTGGTATGGGGCTTCTAAGATTAAAGCAGTAATTACAAAGATAAACCACGCAACGAAGGCAAGACCAAAAAGAATCTGAACACAACAAGGGTCTCTCACTCTTAACTAACAATTCACTCTTTCCACTCACGCACAATCAGGCCGCGGCACACCTCAGTCTCTCCACACACAGACTTCGCTGGCGCGTTTAGTCGCGGCGCGAACCGAAATCAATTTACCAAATGCGACCTAGTCGCGGGAGCAAAAGCTCCGGTCCTCGAGAGCGTCCTCTCCTTGAGAACCCCGCGGGTGGACTACCGGCGACGTCTCGCCTACCACCTCGCGGCTCTAATGAGTCTAGACTCCCAAACCAAAGTCCGCGGCAAACTTACCCGGGTTTTACTTTCTCAGCCTCCGAAGGATTCTCTTTCGATCTCGCTGGGGCCTCCAAATGTTGTATTCAAGTTGCGAGTGAAAGAAATCTTCGAACACTGAGATCAGTTTGATGTCAAATTTATTGGCCAAGTTTTACCTGCGCAGGGGCGAGCTTCCCAAATGAGACTGTAGTCTCGCGGCTACGCAGAGCCGCCGAAATGGAAGTCGCGCCTGGCTTACAGACTACTGGGGTTTTATAGAAGCTAGCAAGCAAGCGCGGGCTACAGAAGCAGATGTGGCTGTTAGCTATTGGCTTGTTTACACAAAGCAGAAACCTCTGATTGGTAGGGGTTGTTGTTGGCGGGCAGATCTTGGCGGGCTGTTTCTAGGGCTTAAAAAACTTTTCCAGCTAGGAGCGGTTGGTTGTTTATCTAATCTTTGCTCACCACATCTTGGTACACTCTGTCCCCCGCCCGCCCTGAGCTTGGGCAAACATCCTGTTATGCAGCTCTGTACTTTTTCCATTTTCCTTGTTTCCCCCTAACCTTCCCTTGTACCATGGTTGTTCAGACATTCTGGTGGCCCCTACACTAACTATATAAGTCCTCAGAACAAAGAACTCACTCTCTCTCTCTCTCTCTCTCTCTCTCTCTCTCTCTCTCTCTCTCTCCCTCCCTCTCTCTCTCTCTCTCTCTCTCTCTCTCTCCCTCCCTCCCTCTCTCTCTCTCTCTCTCTCCCTCTCTCTCCCTCTCTCTCTCTCTCTCGGGGGGCTTGGGATGCTCTTGATGTTCTTGGCTCTCGGGCCACTGGGCCTCTGGCCACCCAACCTCAGGCTGCTCAGGGGCTTGCCACCCTGGTCTTTAGCTGTTCTTTCTTTTGCCTCCCTGATTTGCCTGGAAACTTTGCCTTTCACCCCTCCCCCACTCTACCCAGTTCCATTCTCTTCCATGGGGACGTGTCACTAATAAACTGATTCCACGCTAATAAATTTGCTGATCAGTAATTCTTTACATGCATCAGCAAGAAGAACCAGGTCTCTCCCATCAACAAAAGGGTGCTCTGTGTTCCAAACCCGAGGGTCAATAGAGGAAAGGAAGGTGAGGTCTGATGATTTGGGCCTGGGAGATTAGGGTGGCTTCCTAAGGTTAGTAGCAGGACTGTTTGTGGGTTTAGAGCATGAGTTACACTCTGTAATGATGGTATTAGAAGGGAGGCTTCTAGCTTGGCTAAAATGTCTCTCCCTATTAGCGGGACAAGGCAGGTAGGTATAACTAAGAAAGTGTGAACAAAGGTGTGTTTCCCTATATGGCAGAAGAGCTGAGGAGTGGCCCATGGTTTTGTTAGTTTTCCATCTATTACTACAACAGAGGCTGAGGAGGGGTTAAAGGCCCAGAATAGTCTGGCAAAATGGAGAACATGGCCCCCTCATCCAGGATAAAGGAGATGGGCTTACTTGCCGTTCGTAGGGTTATCCTGGGTTCCAGTGGTGGTGATGGCAACAGTCAGGGCTCTTGAACCCGGGTCTCATCAGTCTTTTGTGGCTAGAATGAGTAGGTCAGGGACTGTGAACTCTGTGGCCACTTCTCCCACAGAGGAAGGAAGTCTAGTTCTTTGGTTGGAGGCCAATGGACAGTCAACCTTCCAATGTCCTGTCTACTTGCAGAATGGACATGGTCCGGAAGGTAGCTGTGGGTTCAGGTAGAGCCTCACCCAATGTCCCTCCTTTCTGCACCTGTAACAAAGATCCCGGGGAGCCTCTGCCTGAGTAGGTTTCTTTCCTTTCCCTCAACCCCTGGGGGTTTGTTCCTGGAGAGCAATGACAAGCATTAGGTATCTTGTGTTGTCTCTTTCCTGCCTTTCCTTTTCTCTGGCATTTTTCTTTCTCTTTATCTCTCTTTTTTTGTTCTAGTTTATTCTCCTCCTCTCTGTTGTTGAATACCCAGAAAGTCATTTTAATTAGGTCCTCTAGATTTTGGAGCTTTTTCTGAATATCGGGTGCAAATTGACTTTGAAATGAGTGTGAAGGTATAAGCTCCCTTCTGCAGAGACTGGGTCCAGACTGGTGTATTTGAGAACTGCCTCACTGAGGCGGCTCATGGAGGCCACAGGATTTTCATGTGGGTCCTGGGTGATCTCTAGAATTTTATCATATTTTACACCCTTAAAACTAGCCTTCTTCATGCCTGCAATAATGCAGGTCAGGAAGTGTGACATGTTTCTAATATTGGGTAAATCTGGTTGATAATCCCAGTTTGGAGGGGTAGTATGAACTGCAACCTTGCCCTGGGGGCGGGATGGGTCCTCAGCATATATCTCATCTGCATAGGTTGTAGCTTCAGTACCTTTCTCCTCTGGGGTTGTGGTTGAGGTGAGGATGACATTCATATCCTGATATGTAAGATTATATGTTTGAGTAAGTTATTTAAACTCTGTAACATAGTTTGTGGGGTCCCCAGAAAAAGAGCCCAGCTTGCACTCGATTTGTGCTAAGTCTGAGAGTGAAAAAGGAACATGAACCCAAATTACTCCCTCTTGTCCTGCTGCTTGCCTGAGAGGAAACATCCCAAGGAGGCCTCAGTAAGGATAGACATTGAGGGGTTTGAGACAGGCCTATGAGAATGAGTGTGAAGCTGCAAGGTAACAGGAAGATATGAGGGCTTTGTTCTGGGGGTAGAAGAGTTAGGGATGGGAGGCTGTGAGGTTTCCAAGTCCCCTGAAGGAGATAGGTTGCCTAAGAGTAGGGGAAGGACCTGCATAGGGCTGAGGGTGATTGGTGTGGTCAAAAGAGTTGGCTGATAAGGAGTCAGGAGGGACTGGGGAAGGGGTAGGGAGCTCAGACTGCTTGCCAGTGCCACCACATGAAACTGTCAAGATTTGTGAGGATGTTGAAATCGACGTTGAAAAGTGCCATTTTCTGGCTATCACTACAGTGCTGTTTTCTGGCTATGAAGAGGAGAGCAAAGGTCAGAGTGAGGGTGGGAAGATACCCAAACAGCGGAAAGACTGAGCAGCAAGATAGGTGTCCCTGTGTTGCTGCCGTAGGCTAGTGAGAAGAACAGGGTCTTCCCAGGTGTCCCTGGGAGTCATCTGCTTTGGCAAGAGAAATGAGGAGAGCTCTGACTGAACATTCATATTTTGAATAATGAGTACCAGCAGACTGCTGTGGAACAAGGAGACAGAGACAGAGTCCTCAGAGAGGCTGGTGGGGGGCTCAAATTCACCCTGTGGATTTGTGACCACTGTTGTCTGTTGAAGAGAGGTGCAGTGGCTAGGTGGTTCTGGATAGAGGAGATACATGGGATTAAGCAGCCAAGTGGAGAGCCCAAGCTGTGGACTCATGAGATCCTCAGCAGCTGTTGGTTCAGGAGTTGAATCTGGATCCAGTGGGTCTCAACTGAGGGGGACTGGGCCTGGGAGACCTTGACTCTTGGGTTTCTGCACCAAAAATGTGAGATCAGAGCCACTGAGGAACCATGAGAAGAGAGCAAAGCAAGTTTATTGAGAGCGGGGTCCCTCAAGATAGAGGGAGGGGAAGCAGCCAAGCTGAGGTCAGTTCCCAGCTTAGACCAGTTCTTGTCCTGGTGGTTCCCTGCAGGGTTTTTAAAGAACCCTTCCCCCCACCCCCACACTATGGAGAAGTAGTCTTGTAATTGGTCACTTTGAACTGCTCTACTTTTCTCTTATGAGGTGTTTTTATCCAGTGGCTCTCTAGTTCTTGGGACTTGTTCCCATGGCTTTCTAGCACCTGGAACTATTATATCCCTGACCAATTACGTGGATGCTGTCCCACCCTGGTCTGTTTGTTCTGGTATCCTGTCTTGCTGGCTCTGGTGCTTCTATGCAAGGTCCAGCCTCTCATTACTTTTTTTTTTCTAGCTTTTTTTTAATTGTTCAAGTACAGTTTTTACCTTCCCCCCAACCTCTCCCCCACCTCCACCCCAGACCTGCCCACCTCCTTGCCCTGTTTCCACCCACCTTGTTATTGTCCATGTATCCTTTTTTTTAAGAAGTAATTTTTAAATTTTATTTTAATTGTTGTTCAAGTACAGTTTTCTCCCTTTTACTCCCATCGCAGACTCCCCCCAGTCCTCCCCACCTCCCTCCCATTTCCACCCCCTTTGTTTTTGTCCATGTGTCCTTTATACTTGTTCCTGCAAACCCTTCCCCTTTTCCCTTGAAATTCCCTCTCCTCTCCCCTCTGGTCACTGTCAGCCTGTTCTCTATTTCAGTGTCTTTTGTTATAGTTTGCTTATTTGTTTGTTTTGTTGTTTAGATTCCTGGTAAAGGTGAGATCATATGGTATTTGTCTTTCACCACATGGCTTACTTCACTTAGTGTAATGCTTTCCTGTTCCATCCATACTGTTGCAAGGGTAGGAGCTCCTTTCTTTATGCTGCATAGAATTCCATTGTGTAAATGTACCATAGTTTTTTGATCCATTCATTTACCGATGGGCACCTAGGTTCCAGCACTTGACTATTGTAAATTGTGCTGCTGTGAACATTGGGGTGCATAGGTTCTTTTGGCTGGGTGTTTCAGGGTTCTTAAGATATTATCCTAGCAGTGGAATTGCTGAGTCAAAAGGCAGTTCCATTTTTAGTTTTCTTAGAACATTCCATACTGTTTTCCATAGTGGTTGTACCAGTCTGCAATCCCACCAACAGTGCACTAGGGTTCCCTTTTCTCTACAACCTCTCCAACACTTGCTTGTTGCTTGTTGCTTTGACCATCCTGACCAGTGTGAAGTGGTATCTCATTGTGGTTTTAATTTGCATCTCTCTGGTAGCTAGCAATACTGAACATTTTTTTTATGTGTCTCTGGATCCTCTGTATGTCCTCCTTGGAGAAGTGTCTGTCAAGTCTTTTGCCTATTATTTAATTGGGTTGCTTGTCTTCTTAGAGTGGAGTTATGTGAGTTCTTTATATATTTTGGAGATTAAACCCTTGTCTGAGGTATCATTGGCAAATATATTTTCCCGTACATTTGGTTCTCTTTTTATTTTGATACTGTTTTCTTTAGCTGTGCAGAAGCTTTTTATTTTGATGAGGTACCATTTGTTTATCCTTTTGTTTATGTCCCTTGCTCTAGGGGACATCAGTGAAAATGTTGCTGCATTTAATGTCTGAGATTTTCCTGCCTATGTTCTCCTCTAGGACTTTAATGGTGTCACGACTTATATTTAAATCTTTGATCCACCTTGAACTTATATTTGTGTATGGTGTAAGTTGCTGATTGAGTTTCATTTTTTTCATGTAGCCATCCAGTTCTCCCAACACCATTTGTTGAAGAGGCTATTTTGACTTCATTTTACGTTGCTGCCCACTTTGTCAAATATTAATTGACTGTAGAGACTTGGGTTTATTTCTGGGCTCTCTGTTGTGCTCCATTGGTCTATGTGGCTGTTTTTATGCCAGTACCAGGCTGTTCTGATTACAGTGTTCTTGTAATACAGTTCAATATCAGGTATTGTGATCCCTCCTACTTTGCACTTTTTTTTTTTTGAAAATTGCAGCAGCTATTTGTGGTCATTTATGGTTCCATATAAATTTTTCAAGTGTTCTATGTCTGTGAAATATGCCACTGAACTTTAATAGGTATTTCATTGAACCTATAAATTGCTTTGAGTAGTATGGACATTTTAATGATGTTAATTCTTCAGATCCATGAACCCGGTATATGTTGTCATTTGTTTGTGTCTTCCTTGATTTCTTTTTTCAGTGTTGTGTAGTTTGCTGAGTACAGGTCTTTATCTCCTTGGTTAGGTTTATTCCCTGGTATTTTATTTTTCTTGTTGCTATATCAAATGGGATTTATTTCTTGATGTCTGCTTCTGCTGTTTCATTGTTGGTGTACAAAAATGCCTTTGGTTTCTGAATACTGACTTTGTGTCCCACTCTTTTGCCAAATGCATTTATTAGGTCAAGCAGTTTTTTGGTGGAGTCTATAGGATTTTCTATGTACACTATCATGTCATCTGTAAACAATGACAATTTTGTTTCCTCTTTTCCAATTTGGATGCGTTTTATTTCCTTTACTTGTCTGATCGCTGTGGCTAAAACTTCCAATACTATGTTGAATAGAAGTGGTGAAAGTGAACAGCCTTGTCCTGTTCCTGACCTTAGTGGAAAAGATTTTAGTTTTTGTCCATTGAGTATGATGTTGGCTGTAGATCTCTCATATATGGCCTTTATTATGTTGAGAAATTCTCCCTCTATTCCCACCTTGCTGGGTGATTTTTTTTATGACAAATGGGTGCTTTTTCCACATCTATTGATATGATCATGTGATGTTTGTCTTAGCTTTTCTTTATGTGATGTATTACACTTATTGATTTGAGAATATTGCACCATCCTTGCATCTGTGGCATGAATCCCACTTGGTCATGGTGTATGATCTTTTTAATGTATTGCTGGATGTGGTTTGCCAATATTTTGTTGAGGATTTTGGCATCTATGTTCATCAGTGATATTGGCCTGAAGTTTTCTTTCTTTGTTGTGTCTTTATGGTTTTGGGATTAGGATGATGCTGGCTTCATAAAAAGAGTTTAGGAGTCTTTCATCATTTTGGATTTTTTGGAATATTCTGTGAAGGATAGGGGTTGGCTCTTCCTAAATGCTTTGTAGAACTCTCCTGTGAAACTGTCTGTAAATGACATAGAGACTAAAAGCACAATTCTAAGGATCAATGAGTCCGGGGCTTTTGTGTGTTGGAAGTTTTTAGATTACTGCTTCAATTTCATCAGCTGTTATTGGTCTGTTCAGGTTTTCTGCTGCTTCTTCATTGCGTTTTGGAAGATTATATTTTTGTAGAAATTTGTCCATTTCTCCTAGGTTTTCAAATTTTTTTTGCATATACTTCTTCGTGGTAGTTTCTTACAATCCTTTGTATTTCTATGGTGTCAGTTGTAATCTCTCCTCTTTCATTTCTGAATGTGTTTATTTGGGTCCTGTCTCTTTTTTTTCTTGATGAGGCTGCTTAAAAGCTTGTCGATTTTGGTTTTCTTTTTAAAGAACCAGCTCCTGGACTCATTGATCCTTAGAATTGTGCTTTTAGTCTCTATGTCATTTAATTCTGCTCTGATCTTGGTTACTTCCTTCCTTCTACTTGCTCTGGGCTGTCTTTGTTGTTGTTCTTTAGTTCTTGTAGGCATAGGACTAGGTTGTTTGTTTAAAATGTTTCTATCTTTTTTTGGTAGGCCTGTATGGATATGAACTTCCCTCTCAGGACTGCCTTCTCTGTGTTCCATAAGTTTTGGGTGTTGTGAATTCATTTTTGTTTGTTTTCAGAAACTTTTTAATTTCTTCCCTAATTTCATTCTTGACCCATTCATTGTTTAATAGCATTCTATTCAATCTCAATGATTTTGGGTGTTTGGGTTTTTTTTCCCTTGGGGATGGTTTCTAGTTCCAGTCCCTTGTGGTCAGACAAAATGTTTGATATGATTTCAATTTTCTAGAATTTGTTGAGGCTTTTTTTGTGTGTCCTATCATGTGGTCTATCTTTGAAAATGTTCCACATGCATTTGAAAAGAATGTGCATTTATCTTCTTTGAGATGAAGGGTTCTATATATCAGGTAAAACTATTTCATCTAAGGCATTGTTCAATGCCACAATATCTTTGTTGATATTTTGTTTTGAAGATCTGTGTATTATTGACAGTGGGGTGTTAAAGTCTCCTACTATAATTGTGTTGCTGTCAATATCTTTCTTGAAGTCCTCTAAGAATTTCTTGATGTATTTGAGTGTTCCTATGTTGGGTGCATATATATTTACAATATTTATGTCTTCTTCATGGATTCTTCCCTTGAATATTATCAAGTGACCTTCTGGGTCTCTTTATGGCCCTTTTTCTTTTTAAGTCTTTTTTGTCTGATATGAGTATTGCTACCCCAGCTTTGTTTTCCTGTCTGTTTGCTTGTAAAATTTATTTCCAACCCTTCACTTTCAGTCTGTGTAGGTCTTTTGTTCTGAGGTGTGTCTCTTGTAGGCAGCATATTTGTGGGTCATGCTTTCTTTTCCTTTCAGCTATTCTATGTCTTTTGATTAGAGCATTTAATCCATTTACGTTTAAGGTTATTACTGATAGGTACTTATTGTCATTTTTCTACCTGTGTTCCAATATCTCTCTCCTCTCTCTCTCTCTCTCTCTCTCTCTCTCTCTCTCTCTCTCTCTCTCTCTCCCTCCCTCCCTCTCTCTTCCTTTCTTCCTTCCTTTACTTAAAGCAGTCCCTTTAGCATGTCTTGCAGAGCTGGTTTGGGGGAGCTGTATTCTTTTAGACTTCTTTTGTCTGGGAAGCTCCTTACTTGGCCTTCTATCTTGATTGAGAGCCTTGCTGGGTAAAGTAGCCTTGGTTGCAGGCCTCTGGCTCTCATTACTTGGAATATTTCTTGCTATTCTCTTCTGGCTTAGAGTGTTTCCTTTGAGAAGTCAGCTGCTAACCTTATTGGGGCTCCCTTGTATATTATTTCCTGTTTCTCCCTTGCTACCTTTAAGATTCTCTCTTTGTCTTGAAATTTTGCCATTTTAATGATGATGTGTCTTGAAGTGGCTCTCTTTGGGTTCCTCTTGATTGGAACTCCCTTTGTTTCCTGGATGTGTGTTACTCTTTCTCTCATCAAATTAGGGAATTTTTCCATCATTACTTTTTCAAATAAGTTTTCTATCCCTTGGTCTTCTCCTTCTAGTATTCCTATTGTATGGATATTACTATGTTTCATATTGTTCTGCATTTCTCTTAATCTCTCTTCATTCTTTCTGAGCCTCTTTTCCTTTTCTTGCTCTTTCTGGGTGTTCTATTGTACTTTGTCCTTCAGCTCACTGATCCGATCTTCTGCTTCATTGATGCTGCTTTTGATTCCTTCTACTGTGTTCTTCAGTTCAGAAATTGTATTCTTCATTTCCTCTTGGCCTTTGTTGATAGTTTCTATTTCCTTTTTCATGTTGACATAGTTTACAGTGAGTTCATTGTAATTTCCCTGTCATTTCTAGTAATTCTCATTGAGCTTTCTGATAACCATTGCTTTGAACTCTGTATCTGATAGTTGAGTTGCATCTATTTCATTTAGTATTCTTTCTGAGGCTTCCTCCTTTCCTTTCATTTGGGGATTGTTTCTTTGTCTTCCCATTGTTTGTGAGACTCTTCTTGTTAGCCTCAGCTTCTTAAATTGATCTGTTCTGTCTCCCTGGGTTTATGGTGTGAATTTCTATGGTAGTATACCTGTGAGATTCAGTGGTGCCGTATCCTTGATCTACCGAGCTCACCGGTGTTGGGCTGTCATTTATGTTGGCTCTGTGTTTGTCTTTGGTTTTTGATTGTTGTTGAGTCTTTCTTTGGTGGGTCCTTCCCACCAGCTGGTTAACTGAGGGTCACTCTGTCCACCACCTCTTGTATTTTGTTGTGATGGTGTGGGCAGGTTGTGTTGAAGCTGTTTCTTCAGTGTGTACAAGGTTTTGAGGATTCTGTCTTGCTCTTGTTCAGTTGTTTGTTGTGGCTAATTTCTCTGCTGTTTAGTTGTATTTCCAGATAGGTCCTGGATTGAGGTTTGTGTGGTTTCCATTCCCTCTTCACCTTCTTCTGTTGTTATCTGTTGGTGGTTCCTTTGTTGGTGGATTTCCTCTTCCAGTGGGTATCCTGGTGTTCACAGCTTCCACCTGTTGTGGACGGCCCTGCCTGATCTCAGGAAGCTGTAAACCCCCGTAACTTAGGCGGAGTGGAAGACCTCCGGACCAGGAGCCACTAAGAAGACAAAAAACTTATTTCCCTGGCATGAACACTGCCTGTTCTGTGCCTGACCTCCTAAGCTTGATCAGTTAGCCAATGGTGGGTAAGATTTCCCCCGGAGGGAATCGCCTAAGACAGGCATGATCACATGGAGGCTTCTGGGAAGAGTCTCAGGGCTGTAGAAATGAAGGGGTGATGGACATCAACCCCTGCCACCTCGGCTTTGTCAAAGCCTGAGTCCTTGTTCTTACATGTGAGAAATCCAAGTCTCCTGGCTGCCTTTGTCTTCTCTGTTAACTTAGGCCTGTGGAAATAGCAGGACCAATGCAGCCCAGACCAGAAATGGTGGATCCCCGGGGTAATCATGCCTAGGATATAGAATATGCAAGATCCTGTGAGATCTGTTTGCTGGAGGATGTTATTAGATTAGAATTTGAAGGCACAGACAGGAAATCAAAACTAGCCCTTTGAGCCCTGTTAGACCTTTCAAATGAGACTTCTGCCCAGAATCACAGCAGGAGTTCTGTCTGCACCTTTGTAAGTCACCTACTTCTTTTGATTTTTTTCTGCCAGACTTTGAATCCACAAACTAAATCTGTTTTCTCAATAAAAATCTGCTTGGGAATGGATATGGGGCTCTCCCCACTAGAGAGAGTGGCCATTCTGTCCCTATTCCCACACAGGACCTGGTTGTCTCTGTGTATGTTTTTCTCATGTTTCGATGAACATCTGCAGCAGAGATGGATACTGCTGGCTGGTATCCACCACATCCACCTACTCTTTTTTGTGATCATTTGGAGAGGGAAGGCAAAATGGTTTAAGACAAGAGTATATGCTATGATATTTACAGTAGCAGCCCATAGAGAAGAGATGGGAGATCCTTTGGCTATGTGTAGTGTTAACCATGATCTTCCACCCAACTAGCCACTTTTTAGAAAGGATGGGAAGAAAGTAAGACTCTTGTTGGGGAGGGAAGGATTGTGAATTGGATCAAGAAAGCAGTGAGTTTGTGGGAGGCCAGATTCTGAGGTTAAATGAGAGTAAATGATAGTAAATAGGTATAGTGTGTGAGAGAATAGAGTTAAGCACTATAGTAATAGAGTTCAGGAAACCATGAAGTGGGCTAAGATCTGGGAAGGGTGTTATGTAGTATTTACAGTTGTATGGAACAGCTATTATTTACAATAATAATGGACCAACAATCATATGACAGAACCTATGTGATCTGGATAACAAGAATAGGGAGTATAGGACCTTGAGCAAGTGTGCTAATGGAACACAAGTGAAGTGAAAGACAGTAAAGTAACAATACACTATGGAAGAGAGAACAAAGGAAATCAGTCAAACAATACAATTTAACCAGCCAAACAAAGAAGACTAAACAGAAAGAAGAGGAATACAAAAATACTATTAAAATTGAAGATGTAAGAATAATGAAAAAATAATAATACAAATATGCGATAACTTGCAGATTCCCTGTAATCAGAAAGTGAAATTTCTCTCACTGTCTCAACTGTTGGGATGACTCCTCTTTCGGTCCAACTCTGGTCTTTTCACAGTTCCAGGTTTGTTTGTTTTTTTCTCACTTGTGGGAATTTTAAAAAAAAAGAAGAAGAAGGAAGAAGAGACAAAAATGGAAAGAAAGAAGGAATAAAACAAGAAGGAAGGAAAGACAGGAAAAAGGAGTTGAAAGATAAAAAAATAATAACAATACAAAATAAAGAATTACATTAAAAAATCCTCTTGCTGGTTTCAAACTGGTGAAACCAGTTTTGCTGGTCTTGGTGGCTGCAGTAGGCTGAGGGGTGATTGGTTTCACTTTTCTCCCTTCCTGATCCCCCCACCACTCAGTCAGCTTTGGGTGCATACTCTCCCCAGGGCTAGCCTGGTACCTCTCCCCGGGGCTTTGGGTGTGGGGTCTGGGCCTTCTGCAGAGCATTCTCTTCCCAGGTTGCCAGCTTGCACACTTGGCCAGGCCATCTCCAGTCCTACAGGTTCAGGCACACACTCTTCCCAGGGCTATGGGGGCTCTCAGGGTCTTCTGAGCCACCTCAGGATTGCTGCCTGGCTGGGTGACGAGGAGGCCAGAGTGGCTGCTGCAGGAGACTTCCCCAAACAGTGCCTCTTTTTTTCACTTTTTCTTTTTGAAAAATTCCTCCTACTCAAGCCTGCTGGTCTGTACAGAGGCCTGGCCTCTCACACAGCCCAATTCTCCAACCAGTCTGGGGACTATCTGCATTATGGCCTGTCACGACCCAACTCTCAACTCTCCCCAACTCTCAACTCTCCCCAGTTGGCATCCACAGACTCTATGGGTGTTCACAGCCCTTGTGTGTTTGCCATTTAGTTCTTATTCCCCTCCCTGTGACTTCAAGCAACCAGGTCTCTCCCAGTCTGCTCAAACCTTGTTTGGCTGGGGAGGGAGCCATTGACCTGGCTCTCTCCTAAGAACCCTATGGCAGTTCCAGTGTTGGGCCTGGGGCTGCAGCTGCCATGGTCCCAGGGACCTTATTGTCCCGAAGCACTCTCCTTACCATCTGGTTTTTCAATGTCCACTACAATTTTTGTTCTCCTATCTTCATGTATGCTGGAGTACTGTTGTGTGTTTGCTTTGTTCCTCTGTAGGTCAGCTAGATTTTTCTCCCATGTATAGGGGGGAGTGGAATCCACTCCATCCTACCTCGCCACCATTTTCCTCCTTCCTATCTAAGTGTATTCTTCCTCATGTGTCCTTTATAATTGTTCCTGTAAACCCTTCACCCTTTCACCCCCACAATCCCCTCACCTCTCTTCTCTCTGGTCACTGCCTGCATGTTCTCAATTTTAATGTATTTGGTTATACTTTGCTTGCTTGTTTGTTTTGTTGATTAGGTTCCAGTTAAAGGTGAGATCATATGGTATTTGTCTTTCACTGCCTGGCTTATTTCACTTACCATAATGCTCTTCAATCTCATCCATGCTGTTGCAAAGGGTAGGAGCTCCTTCTTTCTTTATGCTGTGTAGTATTTTATTGCGTAAATGTACCACAGATTTTTGATCCACTCATTTACTGATGGGCACTTAGGTTGCCTCCAGCACTTGGCTATTGTAAATTGTGTTGCTATGAACATTGGGATACATAGGTTCTTTTGGCTTGGTGTTTCAGGGTTCTTAGGATATTATCCTAGCAGTGGAATTGCTGGGTCAAAAGGCAGTTGCATTTTTAGTTTTCTTAGTACATTCCGTACTATTTTCCATAGTGGTTGCACCAGTCTGCAATCCCACCAACAGTGCACTAGGGTTCCCTTTTCTCCACAACCTCTCCAACACTTGTTTGTTGCTTTGTTTATGATCACCATTCTCACCAGTGTAAAGTGGTATCTCATTGTGGTTTTAATTTGTATCTCTCTGATGGCTAGTAATGCTGAGCACCCTTTTACATGTCTCTGGATCCTCTGTACGTCCTCCTTGGAGAAGTGTCTGTCAAGTCCTTTGCCTATTATTTAATTGGATTGTTTGTCTTCTTAGAGTGGAGTTATGTGAGTTTTTTTTTTAATATATTTTGGAGATCAAACCCTTGTCTGAGGTATCATTGGCAAATATGTTTTCCTATACATTTGGTCTGATGCACACTCTGGCCCTCCAGGGTCTGTGTTTTATGGATGTGGTACATAAATTCACATGGACAACACAGCCACTCTTTCAAGGGAAGAGCACCTTTGAGTGTTTTGACCACTTTCTCAAGAGGAGAGCACCCCAAACCTTGCCTGGATAGGCTTTTATTTGTTTCCAATTGCATTACATGAAATATGGTTCTCATTATTTCTAGATTTAGTTAAGTGATTACTTCTTATAGATAACAAAAAAGAAGGAAAAGTTGCAAATGCAAGGGAATGATAAAAGTGATTGATTTGGTTACATTTTGTCATTGGGACATCTTAGCACAGACTTTAGGGTGTTGCTTCAGAGATACACATTAAACATCTGCAGTCTTAACTCAGAGTGAGGGTGTTTTAGCAAAAGCAAGTCTAATAGCAGCCTAGGAACAATGCAGGCCTGATTCTCCATGGGAAAGCCAATCTGCACACCTGGCTCCTGTGTGCCGCCTCACACTGATTGGTTTTCTGGATCAATACTGGGCTACACTGGCCATTGCCATGGTGATGGGTTCCCTATATTGGTCCTCTTTTCATTTTAATACGTTTCTTTAGCCACAGAGAAGCTTTTCGTTTAGATGAGATACCATTTGTTTATTCTTTCCTTTATGTCCCTTGCTCTAGGGGACATAGCAGTGAAAATATTGCTGTGTGGAATATCAGAGATTTCGTACCTATGTTCTCCTCTAGGACTTTAATGATGTCACAACTTATATTTAAATCTTTTATCTACCTTAAATTTACTTTTGTGTATGGTGTAGGTTGGTAATCAAGTTCCATTTTTTTTTTTTTTTTGTATGTAGCTGTCTAGCTCTCCCAACACCATTTGTTGAAGAGGCTATTTTTGCTCCAT
This sequence comes from Phyllostomus hastatus, assembly GCF_019186645.2. Taxonomy (NCBI): domain Eukaryota; kingdom Metazoa; phylum Chordata; class Mammalia; order Chiroptera; family Phyllostomidae; genus Phyllostomus; species Phyllostomus hastatus. The sequence goes on from NW_025334035.1 coordinate 15,276,982, forward strand.
TTATTCTGCTGCCCGCTTTGTCAAATATTAATTGACTGTAGAGACTTGGGTTTATTTCTGGGCTCTCTATTCTTTTCCATTGGTCCATGTGTCTGTTCTTATACCAGTACCAGGCTGTTTTGATTACAGTGGCCTTGTAATACATTTTAATACCAGGTATTTTGATCCCCCCTACTTTGCTCTTCTTTCTCAAAATTGTTGCAGTTACTTGAGGTAGTGTATCATTCCATATAAATTTTTGAATTGTTTGTTCTACATCTGTGAAATATGCCACTGGTACATTAATAGGTATTGCATTGAATCTATAAATTGCTTTGGGTAGTTTGGACATTTTGATGATGTCAGTTCTTCAGATCCATGAACACGGTATATGTTTCCTTTTGTTTGTGTATTCCTTGATTTCTTTCTTCAGTGTTGTGTAGTTTGCTGAGTACAGATCTTTATCTCCTTGGTTAGGTTTATTCCTTGGTATTTTATTTTTCTTGTTGCTATATCAAATGGGATTTTTTTCCCTGATTTGTGTTTCTATTTCATTGTTGTTATACACAAATGCCTTTGATTTCTGGATATTGACTTTGTATCCCACTTTTTGCCAAATTCACTTATTAGGTTCAGCAGTTTTTTGGCAGTCTATAGGATTTTCTATGTACACTATCATGTGATCTGCAAACAATGACAGTATTGTTTTCTCCTTTTCAGTTTGGATGCCTTTTATTCCCTTTTCTTATGTGATTGCTGTGGCTAGGACTTCCAATACTATGTTGAATGGAAGTGGTGAAAGTGGACAAACTTGTCTTGTTCCTGATCTTGGTGGGAAAGTGTTTAGTTTTCCTCATTGAGGATGATGATGGCTGTAGGTCTCTCATATATGGCCTTTATTATATTGAAGATTGCTCCTCTACTCCCACTTTGCTGAGTGTTTTTTGTCATAAATGGGTGCTATACCTTATCAAATGCTTTTTTCACATCTATTGATATGGTCATGTGCTCTTTGTCTTTGCTTTTGTTTATGTGATATATTACATTTATTGATTTGTGAATATCATATCATCCTTGCATCCCTGGGATGAATCCCACTTAATCATGGTGTATGATCTTTTTAATGTATTGCTGGATGTGGTTTGCCAATATTTTCTTGAGGATTTTGGCATCTATGTTCATCAGCGATATTGGCCTGAAGTTTTCTTTCTTTGTTGTGTCTTTATGGTTTTGGGATTAGGATGATGCTGGCTTCATAAAAAGAGTTTAGGAGTCTTTCATCATTTTGGATTTTTTGGAATATTCTGTGAAGGATAAGGGTTAGATCTTCCTTAAATACTTTGTAGAACTCTCCTGTGAAACTCTGGTCCAGGGCTTTTGTGTGTTGGGAGTTTTTAGATTACTGCTTCAATTTCATCAACTGTTATTGGTCTGTTCAGGCTTTCTGCTGCTTCTTCATTGGATCTTGGAAGATTTTATTTTTCTAGAAATTTGTCCATTTCTCCTAGGTTTTCAAATTATTTTGCATATACTTCCTCATGGTAGTTTCTTACAATCCTTTGTATTTCTATGGTGTCAGTTGTAATCTCTCCTCTTTCATTTCTGAATGTGTTTATTTGGATTCTGTCTCTTTTTTTCTTGATGACACTGCTTAAAGGCTCATAAGTTTTGTTTATCTTTTCAAATGACCAGCTCCTGGATTTATTGATTCTTAGAATTTTGCTTTTAGTCTCTAAGTCATTTAATTCTGCTCTTATCTTGGTTATTTCCTTCCTTCTATTTGCTCTGAGCTGCCTTTGTTGTTGTTCCTGGAGTTCTTGTAGGTGTAGTATAGGAGAATGTCCTGCATTGTGTGGGCCCAGTTCCCACTCAGAAAGCCTAGTGGAAAGTGAGTTCTGGTACACAAGACCTATGCCCAGAGATAGGTTTCCCCACGGGGAATCAGGCCTGCATTGTATCTAGACTGCTTGAGACTTGCTTTCTGCTAAAACTCCCTCACCCTGAATTGAGGCAGCAAATGTTTACTCCATATCTTTAAAGTAACTTCCTAAAAATCTATGCTAGACCTTCCAAGTATGAGTGTAACCAGTTCAACCACTTTTCCCTCATATCCTTCCTTTTTGATGTAATTAGCATTATCCTCTCCTTTGTGTTCTGTGAAAGGTAACCACCTAAAGTGAACCTGTGCATAGTAAATGAGGACCATCTTCAATGTAATGTGCCCAGAAAAGCAATAAAAGCTTGTCAAGGCAAGAGTCGGCGTGTTCTTCTCTTAAGAGAGTTTTTGAGGTGCTCTGAGGTGCTCTCCCCTTGAGAGAGTAGCCTTGCTGTCTCTTTCCTCCACAGGACTTGGTAGTCTGTGTGAATTTTTGTTGTCTCATCCACAATGCTGTGGACACTGCAGGCCGGTGTCTGCATCAGTGTAGGGTTAGGTTGTTTATTTTAAATGTTTCTACCTTTTTTAGGTAGGCCTGTATTGCCATGAACTTCCCTCTCAGGACTTCCTTCTCTGTGTCCCATAAGTTTTGGTTTGTTGCAAGTTCATTTTTATTTGTTTCCATAAACTTTTTGATTTCTTCCATGATCTCATTCTTGACCCATTCATTGTTTAATAGCATGCTATTCAATCTCCATGACTTTGGGTGTTTTGTTTTTTTCCCTTGGGGTTGGTTTCTAGTTTCAGTCCCTTGTGGTCAGACAAAATGCTTGATAAGATTTCAATTTTCCTGAATTTTGGGGGACTTGTTTTGTATCCTATCATGTGGTCTATCTTTGAAAATGTTCCATGTGCATTTGAAAAGAATGTGTATTTTGCTTTTTTGGGATGAATAGCTCTGTGTATATCAATTAAGTTCTTTTGATCTAGGGCATTATTCAATGCCACAATATCTTTGTTGGTATTTTGCTTGAAAGATGTGCCCATTTTTGTCAGTGGGGTGTTGAAATACTTTAGTATAATTGTGTTATTGTCAGTATGTTTCTTGAAGTCCTCCAAGATTTTCTTGATGTATTTGGGTGTTCCAATGTTGGTGCATATACATTTACAATGTTTATGTCTTCTTGGTGGATTCTCCCCTTGAGTATTATGAAGTGATACTTGATAAGTGATACTGGGTCTCTCTTTATGGCTCTTTTTTTGAAGTCTATTTTGTCTGGTATGAGTATTGCTACCCTGGCTTTTTTTGCCTGTCTGCTTGCTTGGAATAATTGTTTCCAGCCCTTCACTGTCAGCCTGTGTAGGTCTTTTGTTCTGAGGTGGGTCTCTTATAGGCAGCATGTGTGTGGGTCATGCTTTCTCCCATCCAAGTACTAACCAGTCCTGACTCTGCTTAGGTTCTGAGATTAGATGAGATTGGGCACAGCCAGGGTGGTATGGCCATAAACTGGGTCATACTTTCTTATCCATTCAGCTATTCTGTCTTTTGATTGGAGCATTTAATCCATTTACATTTAAGGTTATTATTTATAGGTACTATTCATTGCCATTTTTTTTCATATGTGTGTTTCCTTTCTCTCTCACTCTTTTCCCTCCTTTCCCTAACGCAGTCCCTTTCACATCTCTTGCAGAGATGGTTTGGTGGAGGTGTATTCTTTTAGACTTCTTTTGTCTGGGAAACTCCTTATTTGGCCTTCCATTTTAATTGAAAGCCTTGGTGGATAACATAGTCTTGGTTGCAGGCCTCTGGTTTTTATTACTTGGAATATGTCTTGCCATTCTCTTCTGGCTTGAAGTGTTTCCATTGATAAGTCAGCTGCTAGTCTTATCAAGGCTTCCTTGTGTGTTACTTCCTGTTTCTCTCTTGCTGCCTTTAAGATTATCTCTTTGTCTTGGAATTTTGTCATTTTAATTATGATGTATCTTCAAGTGGGCCTCTCTGGGTTCCTCTTGGTTGGTACTCTCTGTGTTTCCTGGATTTCTGTGACTTTTTCTTTTGTCAAATTAGGAATGTTTTCCATTATTACTGATGTGGATCCTGGCCTGCAGGATCCCTGTGTTGTTGTTGCAAGACAAATACACACAGACTACAGATATCCTTTGGAGAAGAAGGGATGATATGGCCACTCTTTGAGATAGAGATAGAGATAGAGATAGAGATAGAGATAGAGATAGAGATAGAGAGAGGGAGGGCCCTGGCCCCTGCATGGACAGGATTTTATTTTTTTTCTGGGTACATTACATGGAGGGTAGTCCTCATTTACTATGCACAGTCCACTGCAGGGGATTACCTTTTACAGATAACAAAGGAAAGAATGCTGCTAATTACTTCAAAGAGAAAGATGCTGCAGACCAAGGGGAAAAGTGGTTTAACTGGTCACACTCCATACTTGGGAGTTTTAGCTCCAATTTTAAGAAGTTGCAGTAAGCACTTGATGCCTCAATTCAGGGTGAGTGAGTTTTAGCAAAAGCAAGTCTCATAGCAGTCTAGGTACAATGCACACCTGATTCTCCATGGGAAAACCTCTCCATGGGCATGGTCCTGCATACCACTCACTCCCCACTGATTTTCCACATGAAGGCTGAGCTAAATTTCCACACCATGTGAATGGTTCTCTACACATTACTTTTTCAAACAGGGTTTCTATGCCTTGCTCTTCTCCTTCTCCTTCTGGTATCCCTAATATACAGATATTGTTACATTTCATGTTGCCCTGCACCTCCGTTACCACCTGTTAATTCTTTCTCAATCTCTTGTCCTTTTCTTGCACGATCTGGATGCATTTTTTCTACCTTGTCCTCCAGCTTGTTGATCTGATCCTCTGCATCATCCTGCCTGCTTGTAATTCCTTCTCATGTGTTTTTTATTTCTAAGATTTAATTGTTCATTTCTTCCTGTTTTTATTTTGTTTATAGTTTCTATTTCCTTTTTCATGCTGATGTAGTTCTCATTCAGTTTCTTGTAGTTGTCTGTGAGTTCCTTGAACATCTTTATAACAATTATTTTGAATTTTATATCTGATAGTTTGGTTACCTCCATTTCATTTAGCTCTTTTAGTGGGGACTCTTCCATTCCTTTTGATTGCATGTTCTTTTTTATCTCCCCATTTTAGGTGAGTCTTTTTGTTTGTTTCTGCATTTCCTGACGTTTCACTTTGCTAGCTATCTTTGTGGGGTGAACTTCTATGGTAAGAATTCTATGGGGTTCAGTGGTGTGGTCTCTTTGATCTCATTTCCTTGACACTCTAGGTTTTCCCTTTCTTCTGCTTGTGTGGGCTCTCTTGTACTTGAGTTTTTACCTTTTGGTGGTTCCTTTGTTGGTGGTTTTTCTCCTCCATCAGGTCTAGTGATGTTTGCAGCTCCCATCTATTCTTGTATGTGATCAGTGGCAAGGGTTAGGCAAAATGGATGAATACAGCAGGAGAGTATTTTATGTGATTTAAAGTACCAGCAGGTAGAGAAGTGATAGGAGATTCTTTGGATAAGTTTAGCATTATCTGTGATGTTTCACCCAACTACCCTCTTTTTGTGAAAGGTGAAAGAGAGATAAGACTGTTGTTAGAGGGGAGGATGATTTGTGAGCTGAATCCAGAAAACAGAGCCTTGTGTAAGGTTAGAAGATGAGATATAGTGAGATTAAAGGATAGAAAGTGGGTATAGTGTGAGAGAGAATAGAGTTAACCACAACAATAGTAATGTTCAGGATTAAAGTGAAGTGGACTTAGTCAAGGAGGGTTGCATCTGTTTTTCAATGTCCTCTGCAATTTTTGGCCTCCAAAGTTCATATAAGCTGGGATTCCATTGGCTGTTTCCTCTGTTCCTCAGATGATCAGCTAAGTGTTCCAGCTGGGCACAGGTAGAACTGGGCTCTGCTACCACCTGCCTTACCATCATCTTCATTCCTTCCAGACTGTCATTACTTAAAACAAAGAATCTTACTCTGTGAGATTCCAGAATTCACCATTTAAAGCTTTCCTCTTGGAAAAAGTGGACATTTGCTATATTGTGTCTTCCTCAGATTACCAAATGGGACATATCTCCTCTAAAAAAATACTTGTGATCCCTGGCTGGTGTGGCTCAGTGGGTTGAGTACAGGCTTGTGAACCAAAGTGTCACTGGTTTGATTCCCAGTCAGGGTACATGCCTAGGTTGCAGGCCACATCCCCCATTTGGGGGTGTACGAGATGCAACCACATATCGAAGTTTCTCTTTCTCTTTTTCCCTTACCCTCTTTCTGAAAATAAATAAATAAAATCTTAAAAAAATTGAAAACAAGTACAATTATACTGTCACCACCACAACCCACATTCTTTCATTTCTTAGCACTTTGTATTGCATAACACATATTTTCACATATTTGTGTTTGTTACTTATCTCTTCCATAAAAATAGAAGTTTCCTGAGCACAAGCATTTCTCAATTGGTGCTTTACTATTGTAAATCCAGTGAAGGGAGAACTACCACACTAACACTGGACTTTAATCAACTCTTGTTCAGTGAATGAATGAATGAAATAAGTCATTTGTTATTTTTTAGTTTTTTAAATTGTTGTTCAAGTATAGTTGTCTGCATTTTCACCCCACCATGGCCCCCTGCCCCACCCATTCCTGCCTCCCACCCTCAAACCTACCCCCTTTGGCTTTGTCCGTGTGTCCTTCATACATGTTCCTTGATGGACCTTCCCCTATTATCCTTGTTCCCATCCAGTAACTGTCAGTTCATTCTTTAATTTAATGTTTCTGATTATATTTTGCTTGCTTGTTTCTTTTGTTGAATTGGTTCCACTCGTAAGTGAGACCATATGGTATTTGTCTTTCACTGCCTGGCTTATTTCATTTAACATAATGCTCTCCAGTTCCATCCATGCTGTCTCAAAGGATAAGAGATCCTTCTTTCTTGATTTAGATATGCTTTTGAACCTCTCAAAGTGTTTGAGAGATTCATATTATATTGGCATGTTTCCCCACATTATTGATGTTTATAAAATTTGAGACACTTGGTAGTGCTTTCCAAGAACACTGCTTTTGTTTATCTGCTGGGTAGTATTCCATTGTGTAAATGTACCAATTTATTTTATCCACTCATTTACTGATGGACACTTAGGTTGCTTCTAGCACTTGGCTATTGTAAATCATGCTGCTATGAACATTGGGGTGCATAGGTTCTTTTGGATTGGTGTTACAGGGTTTTTAGGGTATAATCCCAGCATTGATATTGCTGAGTCAAAAGGCAGTTTCATTTTTAGCTTTCTGAGAAAGTTCCATACTGTTTTCCACAGTGGGCTGCACTATTCTACATTCCCACTAACAGTACACTAGTGATCCTTTTTTTCCACAACCTCACTAGCACTTGTTTTTTGTTGCTTTGTTTATGATGGCCACTCTGACTCCTACTCTCCACTCTGAGAAGTGGTATCTCACTGTGGTTTTAATTTGCATCTCTCTGATGGCTAGTGATGCTGAGCATCCTTTTATATGTCTCTGGGCCCTCTGTATGTCCTTTTTGGGGAAGTGACTGTTCAAGTCCTTTGCCCATTTTTTAACTGGGTTGTTTCTCTTCCTGTAGTGGAGTTGTGTGAGTTCTTTATGTGTTTTGAAGATCAAAATTTGCCAATGATGCCATGTTATTTTTTATGTGTTTTTTACTGATGTTTGAATACAGTTGTTTTCATTTTCCCACCACCACTTTCCTTGGCCCTACCCACCCTCACCTCCCACCCTCAATCCTACCTCCCTTTGGATACCTCATTCTTAAGTATGTTCTCGAAAGTTCCAAGTGCCATTACCAAAACATATATGGAAATGTTTATTAGTAATTATGACTAGTAATCAAAACAAAATTAAGTAACACTTTGTCTTACCAACTGAGAATTGTATGAAGGACACCATAATTTCTTGTAGATATATTCAAGAGAATTTCATTACCTGCAAAAAAATTCATGGCTAACTAAATTGGATCTCTGAGGAAGCAACTATTTGTTTTAGTTGTAAAAAATTAGAAACTATGAATGATGACATCAAGAAGAAGTTGGACATTTAGAATGTTGCAATATGCTATTTGCCTAGAGTGATTATCCTACCATTTACTAAGACTTGATTTAGATATGCTTTTGAACCTCTCAAAGTGTTTGAGAGATTCATATTATATTGGCATGTTTCCCCACATTATTGTTGTTTATAAAATTTGAGACACTTGGTAGTGCTTTCCAAGAACACTGCTTTTGTTTATCTGGGAAATTATTAATATATTTTAAAACATGGAGTAAACTTCCTAATAATTTATTTATAGACTCAAAATATGTGATTGAGAAACCTTATGAAAACTAGAAGGCTTATGTGAAAGTGAATATCATCATTCTAGAAATAAGATAAAAAATTCATTGTCAACCAGACAAGTATTTAATAAAATAAGCATTAAATATGTATTAATTCCAGTGAATAACTCTTCTTCCAATTAAATACCCCCTACCTAATAGATACTAGACAATAGCAGAGGTCTGTGATCTATGAAATCATTTGTACACACTAAATCTAAGCATAACTCAGCAAAGCACCATCAAGGAGAAAAGAAATACATTACAAATTAATGCAAAAGCACTCCAACTCATATCTATAATGATTACTATATAGTAACACTAGTTTCATAATTATAAATTTGCCCACATATCATCATTAAGGCCGAGGAATATTAGCCTCTTCAGTGTCCAACTAATTTTTAGACGAACCTTTTCTAATTATAATACTGACATGTCATTAACCATGACTTAATTTTGCACAAAAAATAACTAAGAAGCAAATATTTGGCTCAAGTTGAAGTGAGTTGATGAATGAATGAATTCATTTATAATAAAATAACACTTGTCTTTGCAATTTGGCCTGCTGTTATAACAGAACTGCCATATATCAGGTGGCTTATTAGCAACAGATTTTATTTCTCACAGGTTTTGAGGGTGGAAATCCAAGATTAAAGTAAAGTATCAGCATAGTCAAGTGAGAGTCCTCATCCAGGTTGCAGGCTTCTCTTTCTATCATCAAATCGCAGAAGGGACAAGCTAGCTCACTGGGTCTCTTTTATAAGGGCCCTAATTCCAATCATCAGAGCTGTGCAGTTATGACAGAATCACATTTCAAAGGCTCCACCTCCCAATATCATCATCTTTGAGGATTGGGGTTTCAACATATGAATTTAAGGAAATACATTCAGACCACAGCAATATTCTTCTCCCCTTTTTATTGCATTTATTGGAGTTATACTGGTTAATAAAAGTGTATAGGTTTCAGGTGCACAATTCTACAATGCATCACCTGCACACTGTATTGTGTGTCACTCTCCCAAGTCAAGTTTCTGTCAATCACCTTGTATTTCTCCTATAGCTTCTTTCACCTCCCCCACAAGCCTGTTGTCTGGGTCCATGAGTTCTTTCTTTCCATTTTTCATTTTGCCCAATCCTTCTCTCCCCTTCCCAAATAACAGTGTCAGCTTATACTCTATGAGTCTGTCTCTATTTGGCTTTTAGTTTATTTTGTTCATTAGATTCTGCACAAGAGTGAAATCAATGTACTTGTATTTCTCTGACTGGTTTATTTCACTTAGCATAATGTCATCCAAGTCCATCCATGCTGTCACAAACAGTAAGATTTCCTTCTTTCTTACAGCCAAGTAGTGTTCCATTGTGTAAATGTACCACAGCTACAGCAATACTCTAATTTGTTTTTTACAAAGCATTTTTTTATCTTATCCTATAACACACTGTGAGACAGCGAACTGATTAGAGAAGACTCATTCTCTTTCTCTGTTGAAGAAATGGTGGCTTGGAAATGCATCTCAAAAATATCAATAAAATAATTATTAAAATTCTCTCAGATATTTAAAGGTCTTTTACTGTTATCATTTTATTTTTATTTTTTTAAGGCCCAGAAATGAACTTTCATTTATTTTATTATATATTATTGATTATGCTATTACAGTTGTCCAGATTTTTCCCCCTCCTCCCCCCTCCACCCAGCATTCCCCACTCATCAGGCAATCCTCACATCATTGTTCATGTCCATGGGCCATGGTTATAAGTCCTTTGGCTTCTTCATTTCCTATACTGTACTTTACATCCCCATGGGTATTCTGTAACTACCTATTAGTACTTCTTAAATTCCTCACCTCTTCACCCATTCCCCCACACCCTTCTCCCATCTGGCAACCATCTTATATCCATGATTCTGTCTCTGTTCTTGTTTCCTTACTTTTTTTTTATAGTCCATTGATGACATATATTTATTGCCATTTTATTTTTCATAGTTTTGATCTTCTTTTCTTCAATAAGTCCCTTTAACATTTCATATAGTAATGGTTTGGTGATGATGAAATTCTTTAGTTTTTTTCTTGTCTGGGAAGCTCTTTATCTGCCCTTTGATTCTAAATGGTAGCTTTACTGGGTTGAGAAATCTTGGCAGTAGGTCCCTGCTTTTCATGACTTTGAATATTTCTTGTCAATCCCTTCTAACCTGCAAAGTTTCTTTTGAGAAATCTGCTGATAGTCTTATGGGTCCCCTGTAGGTTACTAGCTTCTTTTCTCTTGTTGCTTTTAAGATTTCTGTTTATTTTTAACCTTTGGTATTTTGATTATGATGTGCCTTGGCATGGTCCTCTTTGTATCTATCTTGTTTGGGACCCTCTATGTTTCCTGGACTTGTGTATCTATTTCTTTCATCAAATTAGGGAAGTTTTGAGCATGTCAGTGGCACTGAGATACTTCTTCCTGGCCATGCACTGCTCCAGCTGTTGAGGCACTTGCCTGATATTCTCAATTTCATCCAGCAGGTTCAGGACATGCTTACATTCAATTCCTTAAATCCACAATTTCTGAAGCTCATCTTGTTTGCCATGCAACAGCATCTTGCATGAAAGCAGATTTTCTTTGACTTGCTTTATTTTGTTTCAGGAGTTGGTGGTGCACTCTGTGATGACCTGGTATGTGTGAATAGCTGTTGTTAATTCTGTGTAGTGCTGCACAATCAATTCAACCAGGCCACAGTCATATTTCTTGTAGGTATCTTCCAAAAGACCCTTCTCATTTTCTCTGTCTTCAACATCATCACTGGTAGACAGAGTCCTGATGACAGAGATGAGCAGTCCTGTTGAGTCTTTGATCTTGCTGATTGTGCTTCTGTACTTCCTACCAGCTGCTTCTGCCGCTGTCTTGATACTGGGTCTACTGTTATCATTTTAAATTACTATGATTACAGTTACATATTTTTAAGTATTTTATTATTTATTTATAGAGAGAAGGGAAGGGAGGGAGAAAGAAAGGCAGAGAAACATCAATGTGTGGTTGCCTCTTATGCATCCCTTATTGGGGACCTGGCCTATAACCCAGGCATGTACCCTGACTGGGAATTGAACTGGAAACCCTTTCCCTTGCAGTCCAATGCTCAATCCACTTAGCCACACCAGCCAGAGGTAGTATTATTACAGTTATATTTTATAATCTATGCCTGACTCTATATTTGTGGGAGGAGCTCCATCTCGCAGAGCCCTCCTGGCCACCCCGAATGAGAATAAATCTACCAAGACATGATCTACTTGGGGAGGAAAGGTGGCCAGTCTCTCTGAGGAGAAGGGCCTTGAGCCTCTTTCTCAATGGGCTTTTACTGGGTTTAGTTTGCATAGGAATACAGGGCATGTACATAGGGCTCATCAGTCATTGTCAGGCAGTAATGATCAAGGAATAGATAACATTCAAAGAACTATAAGGGCTTATTCTAAGTCAGGGTCAGATAGATAGAGTGATGCCAAAGGGCCATAAAACTTTGGGAAACAAACTTATTTTATGCTTGGACCTTTAACATTTAAATTGATGGTATTCTTAGCAAAGAAGGTTTCACAGGATTTTATCCATTCTTTCTTAGGCCTGAGTACCCCCCTGCCCCCCGACCAGGGACCGCCTATTCTGGCACAGGGCTGCACCTCCCTTTGCCATTGTTTTAGGCCTGAATCAGGCAGGCAATGCAGAAAGCCAATAGATTAGGAGACTTTTTATAGATAGAATGAGGACTCAAGCTATGACAAAGCCTAAGGGTGAGGGTCTTTTAAAAAAAATTTTTAAATATATTTTATTGATTATGCTATTACAATTGTCCCATTTCCCCCCTTCACTCCCCTCCACCCTGTACATCCTCTCCCACCCACATCTCCCCCTTTAGTTCATGTCCATGTGTCATACTTATAAGTTTTTTAGCTTCTACATTTCTCATACTATTCTTACCCTCCCCCTGTCTATTTTCAACCTACAATCTATGCTACTTATTCTCTGTACCATTTCCCCCTCTCTCCTCCTCCCACTTCCCAGTTGCTAACCCTCCATGTGATCTCCATTTCTGTGGTTTTGTTCCTGTTCTAGTTGTTTGCTTAGTTTCTTTTGGTTTTGCTTTAGGTGTGGTTGTTAATAATTGTGAGTTTGCTGTCCTTTTACTATACATGTTTTTCTTTAATCTTCTTTTCTTAGATAAGTCCCTTTAACATTTCATAAAATAAGGGCTTGGTGATGATGAACTCCTTTAACTTCACCTTATCTGAGAAGCCCTTTATCTGCCCTTCCATTCTAAATGAAAGCTTTGCTGGATAGAGTAATCTGGGATATAGATCCTTGTCTTTCATGACTTGGAATACTTCTTTCGAGCCCCTTCTTGCCTGTACGGTCTCTTTTGAGAAGTCAGCTGACAGTCTGATGGGAACTCCTTTGTAGGTTACTGTCCTCTTATCTCTTGCTGTTTCTAGGATTCTCTCCTTCATTTTTACCTTGGCTAATGTAATGATGATGTGCCTTGGTGTGTTTCTTCTTGGGTCCAACTTCTTTGGGACTGTCTGAGCTTCCTGGACTTCCTGGAAGTCTATTTCCTGTGCCAGAATGGGGACGTTCTCCTTTATTATTTGTTCAAATACGTGTTCAATCTGTTGCTTTTCCTCTTCCCCTTCTGGTACCCCTATAATTTGGATGTTGGAATGTTTAAAGATGTCCTGGAGGTTCCTAAGCTTCTCCTCATTTTTTTGAATTCTTATTCCTCCATTCTTTGCTGTTTGGTTGTTTTTTCTTTCTTCTAGTCCACTCTATTGTTTTGAGTCCCAGTTTCCTTCCCATCACTATTGGTTCCCTGTGCATTTTCCTTCATTTCTTTTATGGTAACCTGCATTTGTTTATCTAATTTGCAACCAAAATCAACCAATTCTGTGAGCTTCCTAATCACCAGTGTTTTGAACTATGCATCTGATAGGTTAGCTATCTCTTAGTCGCTCAAAAGGATGAGTTCTGGGGCATTGATTTCTTCTTCTGTTTGAGCCATCTCTCTCTCTTTTTTTTTTTTTTTGTTTTGTTCTGGTTGCTCCTGTTATGGTGAGGGTCGGAGCCTTAGTGGGCATCCCAGTCGCTAGATTGTGATAGATTGTGACATTGTATGTGGGGGCAGGGTCAAGAGGGAACAATGGCGGTAGCTCCATTCTCCATGGGACCTCAGTCCCTTCTCTGGGATTCTGGGTTGCATGCTCTGTCCTGGTCCACAATTGCCACCCCCTGGGTCTGCGAGCTGCCGCTTGCATGCTCAGGGTCCACCTACTGTGGTTTTGTTCACCCCAGATACCTTATGTACCCCCGGTTGCCTTATGCACCCAACTCTCTCTGCTCTCAACACAGTGACCCTGCAACACGACCCGGGACCTGCGCCTGGCTGCTGGTCTCCACCCCTCCTACTGGTCTGGATGAACGGGTCTACTTCAACTTCTTGGCTGTCTGACTTCCATTCAGATAAATTCTCTGTCAGTTCTGGGTGTTATTCTGCCTCTAAATTGTTGTTCCAATCTTGGTTGTGCGTGGAGGTATGGTGCATCCACCTATGTCTCCATCTTGGCTGGAAGAGGGTGAGGGTCTTTTGACCCTCCTCCATAATCCCCCAAGTCCTTCCCTGGTGGCCCCTTCACAAGTGCGTATGTCTTAGTTTGTTCCTCCCTTGAGGAATCTTACCTGCCTTTCTGCCTGTTGGTAGGGTTACAGATTCTGAAACCAGGCAGGATGGTTCTCAACATATATTGACTTCATTATTAATTCTATCATTAACATAATACATAACATTTTTAATTGTTTAATAATATTTCTAGTCTAAAACATTATCTTGCTAGAAAATCCTGATGTTGCCACTAAAATTCCTATTAAACTACTTGAAAATAAGAAACAAATTAGCTCTGGCTGGTTGTGGCTCAGTGGATTGAGTGCCAGCCTACAAACCAAAGGGTAGCCAGTTCAATTCCTAGTCAGGGCACATGCCTGGGTTGTGGGCCTGGTCTCTGATGGGGGGTGCACAAGAAGCAACCACACATTGATGTTTCTCTCCTGCTCTTTCTCCTTCTCTTCTCCTCTCTATAAAAATACATAAATAAAATATTTTAAAAAGAAACAAATTAAAATTGATAACTCCAAAAGGAAAGTTTGATACTTTTGAATATGAGTGGTATTTTCATTAATTATAAGGCAATGGTATTGAAGTCAGAATTCTTCTCAGTGGTGAGTACAGGTTTTACTATGAATTTTTAACAACTAATTCTACTTCATTCCCTTTCCTCAGCACAAAGTATGGTGAATCACCTACCTATTTCTTTCAAGTACTTGACATGTAAAAAATTAATTGTTTCTACTTGAAAATGATGGTATGTTCCACATTCCAGCATAGTGTTTGACACTTATTATGAGGAACAGAATGCATGAACATTTAAAGCTGGTAGCAAATTTCTGAAAGGTAAGGATGGCCAAATCATGGGACATGGGTATGCACTGGAGCCAAGGAAACACAATCAGAGTTCTCAGCAAGATAAAATGAGAGATTTGGTGTTCTCATGAGAAAAATAAAGAAGAACTAAAAAGGAGGGAAAAGAGAAGCATGAAACAGTCCAGTGAGTTCAGGCTACAGAAATTTATGTATTAAAAGGTGTCAGTGACCAAAGGGTTTTCATGAAATATGTTGTTGTATTTAATTTTAAGGTGTTTATATTGTTATAATATCACATTCACCTCCCCATCTTTTCCAAAATTCTCAATTACATATGATAATTTCATCTCTTGAGTGAAAAGTAGGTGTGTATGTGTGTGTGTGTGTGTGTGTGTGTGTGTGCGTGTGTGATGTTGTTTTGCATTAAGTCTCTCTTTTCCTCAAAAGAAAGAAACTCAAAAGAAAGAAGTAAATCTCTAAAGGGATTTTAGGAATTTGAGGGAAAATGAGCCTAAGTCTTTCTTTTCCTCAAAATGCTCATTTTCAAGTCCAGGTTGATAAGATGCAGGTCAGATATTATATACATAGAATGGCAGGAAAGCATGTCAACCAAGAAAGTAAATGAACCATAAAATATGAATCATTTTTTACTATTCTCAAAGACATATGGACAATTCAAAATATGTAGGAACAATTCTTGAATTTTGAAGCATAAAAATATCCATGTAAGTCAGTCATATCTAGCAATCAAGTGGAAAGAAGGATCTAGGACTCAGGTGGTATGTGAATTACAATAAATTAACTGATAAATATTTAGAGCATTCAAGAAACCAGAAAAATCATACAAATCATTTCTTCATTTTACACATAGGAAGGAGAAGCAAAAGTAGATGAAATGATCTGATTTAATACATCAGGAAGAAGGCAACAACACTGAAAATATAACCCAGGCTCTCTGCTTTTAGCATTGATGAGATTAGAGTTCTTTGTAATATTCCATGGTTTAAATCCTGGTTTAATAAGCTATGCATTCCGAATTTGCTTTAAATAAGAAATATTCTTGGGGAGAAAATGCAGACAACTGTAATCGAACAACAATAAAGTAATTTATAAAAAAAGAAAAAATATTCTTCAGGTTTCCTATATGAATATATTTGAATGTATTAAATGGATTTGACTGTAAGGTCACATTTCAAAAATCAAGCTCAGAGGTCAGTATTTTTTTTTCTTCCCATTTAACCTGGTACCTAATAAGATACATGCTTAATTATCATGTTAAGTTGGACAGAAATGTTCTTTGGGTCATTTGTTGTTTTTTTTTTAATTTTAATAATTTAAAATTAAATAATTTAATTTATTTATTTTAGAGAAACAGGAAGGGAAAGACAAAGAGAAGTAGAAAAAAATTGATGTTTGAGAGATACATTGATTAGTTGCCTCTCACATGCCCCCAACTGGAGATTTGGCTGGCAACCCAGGCCCTTACCAGGAATCGAACCTGCAGTGTTTTGGTTTGTAGGCCAGTGCTCAATCCACTGAGCCACACTAACCAGGGCTGGGTCTTTTGACCTATAGTGTTGAATAAAATATATAAAAACCAGCCCTGGCTGGTGTGGCTCAGTAGATTAAGTGCTGGCCTGAGAACCAGAGTCACAGGTTTCATTCCTGGTTGGGGCACATGCCTGGGTTGTGGGCTGGGTCCCTGGTGGTGAGGTGTGCAACAGGCAACCTCATATTGATGTTTCTCTCCCTCTCTTTCCCTACCTATAAAAAATTAATAACATCTTTTAAAATAAAATATATAAGATTAAAATAGCTTTCCTAATCTATTGCTTCCTAAATTTTAACTTATTACCTTCATTAGGCAAGAAAGTTATAACTAGCTGAAAAAAGGGAAGTTCTAGTACTAGAAATGCTGAAATATAGCTAGGACTATGATTCTTTTAGAATTACTCATTTTGTATTGTCCTCTTCTATTCTTTTTCTAAGCATTAGATTCAGAGATACTAAGAATAGTCATTAGAGCATTTCCATTATTAGATGGACCAAGTTCTATAAATAATGCAATTCAAAACAACTAGCTACAACACCCTTGTCCTGTAAAACCCTTCCTGGTCATGAGTTTGAGATACAAAATGTGTGTACAAAATGCAATCACTACTATGCATTACTACCACAAAAATTTATTCTCTTTCAGTTGTTTGCTATCTAGCTTACACTGGGAAATTTGCAGTGTGCTGTATTTATATTTCTCATGTTTGTAAATATTACAGAACCTTAATGATTTTTCCTGTAGAAAAGAAACACATGGTACCTGTTCTAAATCATTATACAGCCATTTGAATATTTTTAGTACAGTGAAAATTAAATCAAGATGAGGGTAGTGGATAAAACTGTGTCTATATATCATATTTAAAATAATAAATTTTGGGATTTATATATGATAAATATTTTGACTATATTTACTAGAAACTAAATTCTCAGAGACAAGAGACAAGATGATTTAACTATCACTTAATTGCTTCTCTCCTTAGGCTTCCAACCATTTTCTTTATACTTCCTATTTGTATTGAGGTTGTAAATTGTTTCTAACTTTGAGTAATCAGAGTTTCACATTTTTTCTATAAAGTAATAATTTAAAAGCTAAATTATTACAATACTTTTGTGGTCTAAAAGTACCTTGATTAGTAATATCTAATTTGATCATTATTATGATATATGCAGGTATGATATTGTGATTCATATTAAGAAATATATTTCTTCTTCATCCCAGTTTCTGGGTCTGAGCTCCTAAAATCCTTGTAACTTCCTAGGTAATGAGAGAGCTAAAGGTGTATTTTACATTAAGGAAGTAACTTTTGAACTGCCCCTAAAGATGAAGGATGATTTCTAAACAACCAACCCAGAAATCAGTCCCACCCCACTCCCACCTCTGGGAGCTGGAGCTGGAGCTCCTCTGGGAAGAGGAGCTGGAGGTTAAATAAATTGCCAATGGCCAATGTTCTAATCAATCATGCCTATGTAATGAAGCCTCTATGAAACCCCAAAAGGACTGGTTTTAGAGAGTTTACAGGTTGGTGAACACATGGAGATTTGGGGAAAGTGGAGTGATTGGAAAGAACATGGAAACTCTGTACCCTTTCTCCATGCCAGTCTTTATGCATCTCTTCCATCTTGCTGTTGTGGAATCATATCCTTTTATAATAACCCTGTAATCTAGTAAGTAAAATGTTTCTCTGAGGTCTGTGAGCCAATCTAGCAAATTAATTGAACCCAAGAATGGGGTCATAGAAACTTCTGATTTGTTACCAGACTTGGACTGGCATCTCGTATCCAAGAAAGGGGTTGTGGGAATCTCCACTCTGTAGCAGGTCAGTCAGAAGCACTGATAATAACCTGAGTTTGAGGCCAATGTCAGAACTGGGAGAAGGAGGAGCTGGCAGTCTTGCAGGACTGAGCCCTCAACCTATGGGATCTGAAGGTCTTTCCCAGATGATAGTGTCAAAATTGACACTATCAAAAGTTGAACTGTAGGACACTCAGCTGGTGTCTGGACAATTTCTTGTTGGTCCAGGGAATCCACCCATACCCCAAAACATACATTGGAATTGATTCTAAGAACCCAAAAGAGCATGACACGATTTCATAAATGTGAAAATCATTTTCTAGGGTTGTCAATAAATCTTTCATGTCCATGCAGTGACAGAGAGAAATTTCTGTGATTCTGAATCATCAAATTCCAACCAGTTTTTCCAGCTTTCTCAAGTTCTGTGAAGAAACATGTGAAAGAAAGACTCAGGAGAAGGGGTTGTTTTATTTCCACAGGGTTTTGGAAACTCATAACCTTGGTGTACTGGGTTGAACCACATATGAAGTCAACAGTAAATTTTAAGGTTCATCTTGACAAAAGCAGGCTAAACACTGTATCCTTCCCCAATTCCATAGTAGAATTGAAAGGCAAGTACTCTAAAGGCAGAAGATCAGAGTTAAAATTCCACCTCAAGCACTTTTGGGCTGTATGCCCTTGAGCTTCTTACTACCATCTCTGATTGCTATACAATGATTTGATGTGAAGGTTTAAGAAAATAAGGCTTGAAAAGCACCTACTGTCGTGAAAGTACAACATAAACATTCAACACTTGTTTTTGAGTTCATTTTTTTAGCCGTTAGTATTTGGATGGTAGAGTAGAAGCATAAAAAGAGAAACTGTTACAGAACAGACAAGGGGGGCCTGAGACAATATACTATTATTGAAAGAAGGCCCCGGGTCCGTTGTGTCCGCTGCCCTAGGAAAGACATCTCTCAATGCCAGAGATTCGTGAAAAGGAAAGGAAATGTTTATTTAATGCTATACAGACTTCAAGTAGTGACCTAATGTCCTCATCAAAAATCCCAAAGTCCCCCAAAACACCCACAAACAGACACAGTCCTTCCTTCCTTCCCCCTTTGCCCAGTCCAGAGTACCGTATCCCAGGGAAGGAAAACGAAGTCCATGGCTCAGACAGTCCTCTGGTTCTTAGTTAGTCCTCCTTCTCGACTGGGAGACCTCCCTGGGTTCCCGGCACACCCTCGGCTGAGTCGCCGGGATCTCTGCTAAAACCAGGTGGTGGTTCCCCTTCTAAAGCTGTGGGGGTCCCCACTCTGTCCAGGCCTCGTGGTTCTCTTTCTCAGGGCTGCGGGAAGGGGAGAGTCCCCACTCTGCCAAAGCCGTGTGGTTCTCGCTCTCAGGACTGTGGGAAGGGGAGAGTCCCCACTCTGTCAAAGCCGTGTGGTTCTCCCTCTCTGGGATGCGGGAGTCTCCACTCTGCTAAAGCCGTGTGGTTCTCTTTTTCTAATGGCCACCAAGTCTGGGTTTTAAATCCCCGCGGCCAATCTTCCTCTGCAGCCTCATTTCCGACTCCTCCCACACTCGGCTTCACGTGTTGGAACTCGTATCCTTCCAGCTTTACTGGGCTGCCATCTTGAGTCTGGGCAGGTGTGGCCCCATGTCCTGGAGCCAATCTTCTCCGAGCTCCCACGCAGGCGCTGTAGCTTGGGGGGATCTGCCCCCCAGTCACGTGTTGGTGGGGAAGTTACTTCCATTCCCCTGGCTCAGAGATGATCACAGCTATTTAACATATCCAAGTGACCAGCCAAAGGCTATAAATATGTTAAATGACCACGCCAGAGGGTAGCTGCAAGGCTGTTGCTATGCAAAACAGATCTCAATAGCCTTGCTCCATTTGTCCCTTCCCCCAACCCACACCCTGGGTGGGGGGATGGAGACATCTTAAAATCTCCTGGACACCTTAAGTTCTGGACCCCATTTCAAATGTCCATTTGGGGTCCCCCCCTCTTGGCTGCACCCTGTATCAAAACACCAATAAAAAGATCAAAATACAGATAAAATAACATGCAATTCTCCAGCCAGTTTTAGAATGGGTCTACTTCCAAGCATCCCCAAATAATCCTATGTTGGGAACCAGCCTACCTGGTATCAGAAGCTGTAACCCCTACCAAGGCTAAGGCTGAGGGAGCGACCTTGGACTGTAAGCCACCAAGGACACAAAAGCTTATCTCCCTGGCAGGAGTGTGGCTTCTGCTCCTTTTACTTCATCCATAACTGGCCCCCAATGCTTGGTCGGTTAGCCAATGATGTAAGATTCATGGGTAAGATTCCCCAAAGGGGGGAACCATCTAAGACAGGCATGACCACGTGGGAGACCCCCAAGGAAGGACTTTGGGGGCTGCACAGCAAAGAGGGGTGATGGACCCTCGCCCCTCAGCTTTGACATAGCCTGAGTCCTCATTGTGAGAAAATCTCCTAATCTCTTGGCTGCCTTACTTCCCTTGCTCCACCTAAGCCTGAAACAATGACAGAGGGTGGTACAGCCCTGTGCTGGAAAGGGCTGGTTCCTCAGGCAATCAGGCCTAAGAAAGAATATGTAAAATCCTGTGAAACCTGCTTTGTTTAGAATGCTCTCAATTTAATGATAAGGGTCCAAATAAGAAGTAAGTTTGTTCCTCAAAGTTTTACAGCTCTTTAGCTATCTGACCCTGACTCAAAATAGGCCCTCAGAGTTCTTTGTTATCCATGGTTTGATCCTTACTACCTGGTAATGATTAATGAGCTTTATCTATATTCCTGTGCAAATGAACCCAATAAAGGCCCATTGAGGAACAGGCTCCTGGC
This sequence comes from Phyllostomus hastatus, assembly GCF_019186645.2. NCBI lineage: Eukaryota > Metazoa > Chordata > Mammalia > Chiroptera > Phyllostomidae > Phyllostomus > Phyllostomus hastatus. Next base: position 15,297,814 of record NW_025334035.1, read on the forward strand.
TCTTCTTTGAGAGATCGGCCACCCTTCCTCCCCAAGCAGATCATGTCTTGGTAGACTTATTCTCATCTGTGGTGGCTGGGGTGGGGGGGGCCCTGCAGGCAGAACCCCCCCCCCGCCACCAGTCCTACAACACCCACTTTGGGATCCAAGGCTTAGACCGCAGCCCGCATCCTTGTGTGGCAATAGCAGTCTCCTGCCCTATACAAGACACCAGTTGATTGGGGGTAGGGTGTCTTCTCCCTACTCCACGCATGAGGGTGGAAGCCCCCAAAGATACTTTGGGAAATCAGTGCCCCTAACAAAAAGAATGAACTGCCTTGTTGCTAATGAAGATTCCCAGCCTCCCCTTAAACCCTGCAAGGCAACCCTGAGCTCTGGTTAAAGGTGGGGTTGCTGTGTCAAATCCCACCCCCTACACAGGATCCTCCTTTGGGCGCTCAAACCTCACATTTGTGCAGGGCACCCACTTTTAAGGAAGGAAGGAAACTGACCTTTTCAGAAGGTGCCTTCCTTTCCCTGCACCCTATCCACCCATCCTGGTATTGGAACCTGAAGGAAGTGGAGGATATGGCACTTGTAAGGCTGAAGGGGTCACAGACCTGGTCTGGGAACATGTACAGGAGAATGGGTCCAGCCAGGAAATGAAGGGATTGGGCCAGGAGCCCAGGCAGGGGCTCTTGAGGCACAGGGAACACACATTTGCCATTTAAAGTCATATAGCCCTGAAACTACCTTCCCCACATAAAGCCTGACCCAGAACACACCTACATAGACTCATCTCCAAAGCTAACCAAGGTCGGCCCTGGTAAAGTGTTAGATGGGAGACTGTGTTACAGAACAAACAAGGGGGGCCTGGGACAATATACTATTATTGAAAAAAAGCCCCCAGGTCCGTCATGTCCGCCGCCAGAGGAAAGACGTCTCTCAATGCCAGAGATTTGTGAAAAGGAAAGGAAATGTTTATTTAATGCTGTACAAACTTAAAGTAGTGACCTAATGTCTTCATCAAAAATCCCGAAGTCCCTTAAAACACCCACAAACAGACACAGTCCTTCCTTCCTTCCCCCCTTTGCCCAGTCCAGAGTACTGTATCTCAGGAAAGGAAATAGAAGTCCATGGCTCAGGCAGTCCTCTGGTTATTCCCAGTTAGTACTCCATCTCAACTGGGAGACCTCCCTGGGTTCCCAGAACTCTCAGCTGAGTCATCGGGATCTCTGCTAAAACCAGGTGGTGGTTCCCCGTTCTAAAGCTGCGGGGGTCCCCACTCTGGCAAAGGCACATGGTCCTCTCTCCCAGGGCCACGGGAGTCTCCACTCTGCCAGAGCCGCGTGGTTCTCCCTCTCAGGGCCGAGGGAGTCTTCACTCTGCTAAAGCTGTGTGGTTCTCTTTCAATGGCTGCCGTGTCTGGGTTTAAATCCCCGTGCCAATCTTCCTCTGCAGCCCCATTTCCGACTCCTCCTACACTCGGGCACACTTGCCCTCAATCTGCTGTCTTCTCCAGCTTTTCTAGTCGCCATCATGGATATGGGCAGGTGCAACCCCATGTCATGGAGCCAATCTTCTCTGACTTCCCACTCAGGCGCTGTTAACTTACAGGGGATCTGCCCCCCAGTCACGTCTTGGTGGGGAAGTTACCTCCATTCCCTTGTCTCTGAGCATGGCCACAGCTATTTAACATATCTAAGCGACCAGCCAAAGGCTATAGATATGTTAAATGACCACACCAGAGGTTAGCTACAAGGCTGTTGCTATGTGAAACAGCTCTCAAAGGCCCTGGGGGGGCCGGGGGGTGAAGACATCCTAAAATCTCCTAGACACCTTGGGTTCTGGACCCCATTTCAAATGCCTATTTGGGGTCCCCCCTCTTGGCTGCACCCTGTAACAATTGCAGTAGAATATGGATGCTGTAGAATTTTGCCAGCATTTACTTTTACACTCTGTCTGCCGGCTAGGTCTAGGGGGCTTTCTTTCATCTTCCTGCTGCTCAAGGAACCACTAGACCAGGAGGGTGACAAGCCCCTTCCCAATGCCCCTGGCCACTCCAGATATCCTGGAGGGACTGCTTCAAGGAGGATGAGGCCCCTTCTTGCCCTCCAGGCACCCTCACGGTTAGCTTTCCTTTTGAGTGGAGAACCGCCCCACCCCCAACTTCCTCACTTTAGCTAACTAATAAGAGAGCCCCACACTGGCAGGAGGACTGTTTGCCCCACGTATTGGAAGCTGAAGAGTTAGCAGAGTGTGCATGGGGAGGCTCCGTGAGAGCTTCCTAGAGATAGGAGCATGGGACGCAACGTGAGTGAGAGTGCCATGATGCCCCACACACTTGGGCAGCTAAGTGAAGAGAGAGTCCTGGATGGGCAAGGGCTCTTGAGGCTTCTAGAGGCCATTCCATGCGACTATAGCCAGAAGCACTCTGAACCAGCTGGTTATTGCCTGATCGCCAAAGCTAAGCAGGGTAGGGCCTAGTTAATACTTGCAAGGGGGTGCACCTGGGAATACCAGGTGCTGAAGGCATTTACCTGCCTCTCCTTTTGCTTGCCACCCATGGACTAGAGCCAGGGAGCTTTCTTTCATCTTCCTGCTGCTGGAGGGACCCCTAGCCCAGGAGGGTGACCATCCACTCCCCAAGCCACTGACCACTCTGTTAGAATATTCTGGGACATGAACCTAATCCACCACCTATGTCAGGACAAAGAAGGTGTACACCACTGGCTAAATACCTCACTAGAAGTGTCCCCATATCAGAAACAACTGAGGCATAGCTGCTGGCATCCTGCTGGAAACTGAATCCTCACTGCCCCCTCCCCTCTCTTGAGCTTTCTACAGAGTCAGCCTTCTATTTGGAACTCTCCTGCCTGGTATCAGAAGCTGTAACCTCCACCAAGGCTAAGGCTGAGGGAGCGACCTTGGACTGTAAGCCACCAAGGACACAAAAGCTTATCTCCCTGGCAGGAGTGCGGCTTGTGCTCCTTTTACTTCATCCATAACTGGCCCCCAATGCTTGGTCAGTTAGCCAATGATGGGTAAGATTCCCCAAAGTGGGAACCACCTAAGACAGGTATGATCATGTGGGAGGCCCCCAGGAAGGACTTTGGGGGCTGCAGCAAAAGGGGGTGATGGATCCTCGCCCCTCAGCTTTGACATAGCCTGAGTCCTCATTGTCTGTGAGAAAATCTCCTAATCTCTTGGCTGCCTTACTTCCCTTGCTCCACCTAAGCCTGAAACAATGACAGAGGGTGGTGCAGTCCTGTGCTGGAAAGGGCAGGTTCCCTGGGTGATCAGGCCTAAGAAAGAATATGTAAAATCCTGTGAAACCTGCTTTGTTTAGAATGCTCTCAATTGAATGATAAGGGTCCAAATAAGAAGTAAGTTTGTTACTTAAAGTTTTACAGCTCTTTGACCCTGACTCAAAATAGGCCCTCAGAGTTCCTTGTTATCTATTTTGATAGCATGCTATTTTGATAAGTTTGATCCATACTTCTGGGCAATGAGTAATGGTCTTTACCTGAATTCTTATGCAAACAAACCCAATAAAAGCCATTGAGGAAAAGGCTCTTGGTCCTTCTCCTTTGAGAGATCGGCCACCTTTCCTCCCCAAGCAGATCATGTCTTGGTAGACTTATTCTTATCCATGGTGGATGGGGGGCTGAGCCCCCCCCACAGCCTTCCCAGATCATACACCCAGGACACCTGGAGCAGATTAGCAGGGTGGCTCCCCTTAAGAGCCCTTCTACCCTTTCCCTTGGGGCTGCCATCCATTTCTGAATGGATGGCAGATCAAGCTCACCTGATCGCAGTGTCCTGCCTGGAATAAAAGCCCTTAATTAGACTTTTCTGGATCAGGGTCCTTTCTTAGCCACCTTGGATACCTAACATTTTGATGTCAAAACCTGAGATGTCAACTCCAGCCTCCTGAGGCTTGGGACTAGGGGAGCAGGGGGCAGTGGAAGCTCATCCTGGGCTAACCTGCTAGCCCTGTCTCAGTGAGATTTGGAGACCTGGGAGCCAGGTCAGTAAATCAGGGAGACCCACTTGTCTGGACATTACATCAACACTGACAAATATCTCATGGTAAGGAAATAAGACTCTGTTCCTTTCCGATGCTCTCTTTTCTTCACTGTTGTCCCAGACAACATTTCAGAAAATCTCAGTGTCAAGTTGGGAGTTGTCTGTGGGTCTGGTAATTTGAAGGAGATTGAGTCAAGGGGATGCCCTTTTCTTAGCCTCTTCCACTTGGCCGTGTGGGCCAGGACACCCTGAGGAAAGGATGCCCCCTCAGTGGTTCTTATCTTCCTTACCTTTATGTCCAGCATGGGGGTATCTCAGTCCCACCCTACACAAGACATTCTGCTGGGACGTCTCCTTCATAACCTTAAGAAATCAGACCTAAAGTCCAAAATCCAACCAAAGAGGCTCATTTCCTATGGTAATAATGCTTGGCCTCAATATAAATTAGACAACGGATCCATCTGGCCTGAAAATGGGTCTTTTGACCCTCAACTACTTACTGATCTTGACAACTTTTGTCATAACATGGACAAGTGGAGTGAAATACCCTATATTCAGGTGTTTTTGACCTGTGCAGGCACCCCTCCCTTTGTCAGTCCCGTTCTACTTACCAAGTCCTACTTCTCCAACTCCCTCTACCCAAGTCCTTGCACTCTGACTCTTCTGACCCTCCTTTTGATCCTGCTGATCACTTTTCCTTTGCTCCTGTTGTGCCCCCTCCCTACACCTTCCCCAGGCTCCTAAACCAACCCTCTCTCACCTTCCTCCCATTCCTCTACTCACCCCAGTCCCAGTTATCCCCCTCCTTCACCCCATTGAACACAGTCCCGGGGTAACCCTCTACCCCTGGGTATGTGCTCCATGTGCCCCCTTAGGGAAGTTGCTAGGCTCCAGGGTCCAATTTGAGTACATGTCCCCTTCTGCCTCTCTGATCTCTCAGGTCAAACAAAAATTAGGATCCTACTCCTCTGACCCTACATGCTTTATTAAGGAATTTGTATACCTTACTGTCTCTTATGACCTTACTTGCAAGGATCTGTATATCATTCTTTCCACTTGCCTGTTCTGGAGGAGAAAGAATGAATTTGGTTAGCAGCTCAGGCCCATGCAGATGCTTTAAACAGACAAGACCCTAATAGTCCAGTGGGTCTTCCCACGTGAAGAACCTGACTGGGATTATCAGGAGGAGAGACCAGGCAGGTAAACTTGTAGTCATATGATCACCTGCCTAATTGCTGGCCATAAGTCCTCAGTGAATAAGACAGTCAATTATGACAAACTTAAGGATCAGATGAAAATGCTGCAGCTTTTCTGTGCTGTCTCTGGGACATCCTCCAATGGTTTACTGTATTAAACCCAGACTCCCCAGAAGGCAGCCTACTTCTCCATATGCATTTTATCTCACAGTCATCACCAGACACAAGGAAAAAGCTTCAGAAGCTTGATGCTGGAGCCCACACTAGACAAACTGAACTAATGAACCTGGCCTTTAAGGTCTTTAGCAATAGAGATGAGTAACAAGTTCAAGAAGAGACGGAAAGAGAGGAGGCAAAGGCCAAATCCCATTGTCAGGCTTACCAGCTCTTAGCGTCAACAACAGAAGACACCCAATGGCTGCCCAACAGAAAAGGCAAAGGGAAACTAAGGCCTCCCCTGGGAGCTTGCTTTTAATGTAGCAAGCCAGGTCACTGGGCCAGGTGGTGCCCTCAACCATGGTCCCCACCACAGCCTTGGCCTCTCTGTAAACCAGAGGTCCATTGGAAGTCTGACTTCCCCCAGGCCTCTCAAGGCATGGGGATATTGGTTACCCACTCAGGTTGGACCCCTGGTTTTGAACTTCCAGACCTTTTGGGGTTAGCAGCAGAAGACTGAGGGTGCCTGGGAGCCGCCATAGGCAGAGCCTAATCATCTCTGTGGTGGAGCCACAGGTAATGCTATTAGTAGCAGGTAAGCCAATATCCTATCGGGAGATAGGCACGGGAGTCACTTACTCTGCTCTTCTCAAATATTCTGGAAGTCATGTTTGTTCCTCAGTTTCTATTGTTGAGGTCAGCAGTATAATTTCTCAACCCCTGACTGCTTCCCCTCTGAAACATTCCTTAGACGGCATTCCTTCACACACTCCTTCTTAATACTCCCTCACTGTTCAACACCAATTCTATGAAGAGACCTCCTAGACAAATTTAAAGCTCAAATACTCATTACTTCTCCAAATTCTCAAAGGCTCTTTTTGCTCTCTCTAGTTAGTTCCAAACCTCACAAATTGCTTCCCCTCCCAGTCACAGAAGTATATCCTATAGTTTGACACTGATATTCTTGTTATAGCTAAACACCAACCCCTGGTTTGGATCTCTCTCCAAGATCATTCCCACTTTCCAGCAAGGCCTCAATACCCCTAGCACATGAGGCCCTACAAGGAATAAAACCCATCATAAGCCACCTCTTCATGCAGGATTACTATGACTTACAAACTCCCCACACAACACCCCCATTCTCCCAGTCAAAAAACCGAATGGCACTTATCATTTAGTTCAAGACTTATGAATCATCAGCCAGGCTGTAATTCCCCTCTACCCAGTAATCCCTAACCCATATACTCTTCTTTCTCTTATCCCTCCAAACATTACCTATTATTCTGTCCTCCACCTCAAAGATGCATTTTCTACCATTCCTTTACACTCTGACTCTCAAAATCTCTTTGCATTCACTTGGACTGACCCTAATACCCAAATCTCCCAACAACTTACTTGGGCAGTTTACCCCAACAGTTTTGAGATATTCTGTTTCCTTTTTTGGGCAAGCCCTGACTAGGGATCTTAAAGCCACTGATCTCTCCCCATGAACCCTCCTACAACATGTTGATGATCTCCTACTCTGCAGCCTGACCCTAAAAGATTTGCAGACACACATGGCCCAACTCCTTAATTACTTTGGACAATTAGGTTACTGAGTTTTCCTCAGTAAGGCGCAACTATCCAAATCATCAGTAGTATTTCTAGGATTTACTCTTTCCCCCGAAAACAGAGATCACCCCTGACAGTAAGACCCTCATTGCCTCCATACCAATTCTTACAACTAAATGAGACCTCCTTTCCTTCCCTGGATTGGCTGGATATTTTAGAATCTAGATCCCCAACTTCAGCCTCATTCCTAAACCACTGTATGATGCTGCCAAGGGCCCACTAAACGAGCCCCTGCCACCAAATAAGTCAGTTTGCCAACTGGGTTGAAGAGCTGAAGAAAGCCCTAACAGAAGCTGTGGGTCTAGTCCTCCTTAACCTAGAAAGCCTTTTATTCTTTATACATATGAGAGGCCAGGAATAATGTTAGGATTACTGGGACAAAAATGAGGACCTAACCTTAAAGTAATCACCTACTTATCTCAGCAGCCAGACCCTACAGTTTGAGGCTAGCCTACATGCCTGAGGGCCCTGGCTGCCGCATTACGGCAGAGACCCAAGAATTAGAGGCTTACTTATTCTCAACCTGTAACTGTCTACTCCCCCCATGCAATAGCAGACTTAATTGCCAATCAGGAAGAAAAATTCTTGCACCCTTCAAGGCTACAGCAATTCTTCCTAACTTTACTCCAGGCATCTCATGTAAAAGTAGCTAGATGCACCACCATAAACCCTGCTGCACTCCTCCCCCTACCAGAAACCACAGGAGAGGAACATTCCTGCACTGGATTCCTGTCCACCATCATTTTGCCTTTTCCACATATTTCTGAATTGTCTCTTTTCCCCAGAAGACACCTGGTTCATACATGGGAGTTCATTCGTGAACATGAGTCAGCACAAGGCTCCATGTGCTATTGTATCCTCCACCGAAGTCACTGAGGCTAGCCCCCTTCCACCAGGGACATCCTCACAATGAGCTGAGCTCATCACCTTCATTTGAACCCCCAGCCTGGCAAAGGACAGAAAAACCAACAATACACTGATTCCAAATATGCCTACCATGTTTTATACTCACATACCTCCATATGGGCAGAGAGGGTTTTTTTTTTTTCACATCCAAAGAGTCCCCCATCACCAATGCAGACCTCATCTCTAAACTCCTCTTAGCAGCACAGCAAACTTCTGAAATAGCAGTCATTCGTTGCAAAGGACACCAGGGTGACACATCTGCCATCCCAATCGGTAATGAGTGGGCAGACAAACATGCTAAATAAGCAGTCACCTTTCCCACCTCTAAATACCAACTCCTAGCTCTCCCTACTCTAACACCAAGACATCCTCTGGAAGAAATTAAAAACTTGTACAAAAAGGAGCAGCCTGGGAAGGTGTGTGGCTCACCAAAGGAGGGTGATTAATACTTCCCCTAAATCAAAGAGAAGAATTCCTCTCTCATTTCCACAAGGCCCTCCATGTAGGATTCCAGCTTCTCCTAGAATTTCTATAACCTCTAATTATATGCCATGAACTTCCCTCACTTTTCCAAACCATTACTCAGCAATGCCACATATGCACACACACTACTACACAAGGGGTAGTTAAACCTACCCCATCCTTTCCCACCCACCAAGCCTGAGGCCATGAACCAGGACAAGACTGGAAAATTGACTTTACCTACATAGCCCCTGTTAAAAAATACAAATACCTGCTGACAATGGTAGACACCTTTTCAGGGTGGGTCAAGGCTTACCCCACCACCTCAGAAAAGGCAGCTGAAGTTACCTGGGCTCTCCTTGAATCCATCATTCCCTGCTTTGGTTTGCCAACAACTCTGCAGTCAGATAATGGCCCTGCCTTTATATCTTGAATCACTCAGGAGACAGACAGAGCCCTGAACATTCAATGGAAACGCCATATTCTGTACTGACCCCAGTCCTCTGGCAAGGTTGAAAAGGCCAACTCTATTCCTAAAACACACTTAATCAAACTAGTTCTAGAGCTCCATATAGACTGGATCTCTCTTCTCCCACAGTCACTAGCCAGAATAAGGTCCACTTCACAAGCCCCACATTCCTCAGCAGTTTTGAGTATGGCAGACCTTTTCTACCAGGAAACTTTCCTAACTCTCTGTCTCCCTTGGGAGATTACCCGTCCCGCCACTGTTGACCTGATAAGACAGCTACTGCGTGACCATGTGGACAGGGTACTACCCAAACCAACTAACAACACATTGGCTCCGACTCCCCTAGAGCCTGGGGATTGCATACTTTTAAAAACTCCCTTGAACTCAAAGGGGCCCCTTGTCCCTTGGTGAGAAGATCCCTTATGGCCCTCCTCACCACACCCATGGCTACCAAATTAGGAAGACTATGTCAATGGATTCTTTCTTCTAGGATCAAAAAGTCTTTACCACCTGTTACGAGTCCTGACACTAGCATCTCATCAAAGTCCAGTCTCCCGTAGTTCTAATCCAGCATCCTAACCCCCACATGCTCTGACTCATTTGAATACCAGAGGAAGACCAAAATAGCTTAGTATCCATGTACCCTCTGATCTTAGACTGCCTTCTCCTTGTCTTTCTCCTGACTGTTGTCATTATCATAATATCCTCTAAAGATTAATGAATCCCACTTCTTCTCTCTCCCCACTGACTTCCCCAACAGCTCCAGTAACCCTCCAGACATTCTTCTCCCTTGTCCTCAGTCTCCTTGCTCAATGCCCCACTCTCATCATGACAGAGAAGGACCTACTTACCTTTCTGTGGGATGCTTTTCTCCAGAGAGATTTCCAGAACTACTCCCCAAAACAGATTAAAACATGGCTTGAGCTCAGTTAGCCCTAACTGGTATTTCCCCCATTCTTCTGCCTAGATTTGTCTAAAACTCCCCTTGATCTGGTGGCTTGCTTTGCCCAATCCCTTGAACTAGTAGAATCCCGACTCCTGCTGGCTTTGCTTTTCTACCCGCAGCTGGGAACACATCCGACCCCTACTACCATCTCACTGCAAAAATATTTCTTGTAACCTCAGACTTGGCAACAATCATACACACATACATGGGGCCCTGGGATTCTTAATAGCTATGAGACCACATTATGGACAGGGCACTCCATCCCTAAATGACATCCTCCCCAGGGCCCAGTGTTTTCTTACATCATTAATCATCTGGAAACTACCTATCCCTTCTGCATCAGGAGTCAAAGGGACACAGGAGTCCCAGATGGCTTCATCAACCAAAAACTCAGTGGCATAAGAAAGATCTGGTCAGAAACAAAGCAAACACTAATTGAGATAGGAAACAAATTTTTCTACAATTAGGTCCATGTGTGTGTGTTGTGGTTGTCTGTTTATTATCTCACTAGACATATACATATATATTTTTCTTTAAATTTTGGTTTTAACCTAATACTATGTGCTTCCCCTCTCTTACTCCATTCTTCCTTCCCTCCTCCCCTTTTTAGTTATGAAGTAAATTTTAGTTTTTCCTGCTTTGCCTTGTCTCTATTCCATGCTCCTATTATTGTTCCTCCCTCTACCCTCAAAAAATATCTTCCTTTCAGTTAATCATCTCATATTTATTTTTCTTTTCTTATAATAGTCTTAATCTTTTTTAAACCTTTATTAATACTAGCTCAACTGCTGTTGATAGTGTAATTGTGGGTGGGGGTTATTTTTGTGGGTATAGGTCTGTTTCTTGGACTGTTTGGTTTTTGTTCTTACAGCACCTGTACAACATTATACACCAGAGAGCCCTTATAAAAGGCTTAAGGGACAGCACAAGAACATCAAGCTCAGGTGATAAAGGAAACTGCACAACTGAGTCCCACAGGTCTCCTAGGAAAGAAGATTGCACCACAAAGACAGTATCAAAGCAGATCAACTAACACACAGTAACAAGAAAGAAGAGTCCCATAAAATGGGCAGACAAAGAAACAACTCCCAATTGAAAGGAAAGGAAAGGAATCCCCAGAAAGACTGCTAAATGAAATCAAGGCAACCAAACAATTAGACATCAAGTTCAAAATAATGGTTATAAGGAGGCTCAAGAAGCTCAGTGAGAACTTCAAAGAACTCCAGGGAAGCCTCAAGGAATTTATTGAGAACTACAGCAGCATTAGAAAGGACATAGAAATTATCAGTAAGATCCAGGAGGAAATGAAAAATACAATATCTGAAATGAAGAGTACAGTGGAAGGAATTAAGAACAGGTTAAAGGAACCAGAGAGTTGAATCAACAAGCTGGAGGACAAGGTAGAAAGAAATACACAGGTAGGGCAACAAAATGAAAAAAGACTCAAAAAGAACAAAGAGGGGTTAAGGGAACTGCAAGACAACATGAAGCATAAAAATATTCATATAATATGGATATTAGAAGGAGAAGAAGGGGAGCAAGGAATAGAAAACTTGTTTGAAAAAGTAATGACAGAAAACATCCCTAATTTGATAAGACAAAAAGTCATGTGAGTCCAGGTCCCAATCAAAATGAACCAACGTAGCCCACACCAAGACACATAATAATTAAAATGGCAAAATTCAAAGGCAAAGAGAAAATCTTAAAGGCAGCAAGGGAGAAACAGGAAGTAACATACAAGGAAATCTCAATAAGGCTAGCAGCTGACTTGTCAACAGAAACACCATAAGCCAGAAGGAAATGGCAAGGAATATTCCAAGTAATGATAAGCAAAGGCCTGCAACCAAGACTACTTTGCCCAGCAAGGCTCTTATTTAAATAGAAGGCAAAAATAAGTACCTATCAATAATAACCTTAAATAGTTCTGGCTGTTATGGCTCAGTGGATTGAATGCTGGCCTGTGAACCAAAGGATCACTGGTTCAATTCCCAGTCAGGGCACATACCTGGGTTGTGGGCCAGTCCCCAGTAGAGAGTACATGAGAGGTACCACACATTGATGTTTCTCTCCCTCTCTTTCTCCTCTCCCTTCCTTCCCCTCTGTCTAAAAATAAATAAATAAAACATTTCAAAAAAAGAATAAATAAAAAATAATAACCTTAAATGTAGATGAATTAGGTGCTCCAATCAAAAGACATAGGGTGTTTGAATGGATACACATGACACACACATATGCTGCCTACAAGAGACCCACCTGAGAACAAAAGACCTACACAGACTGAAAGTGAAGGGCTGGGAACAAATATTTCAAGCAAATGGGTAGTAAAAAAAAAAAAAGCCATGGTTGCAGTCCTTAGACAAAATAGATTTCAAAACAAAGGCCATAAAAAGAGACACAGAAGGACACTTCATGGTACTCAAGGATACATTCCATCAAGAAGATATAAACATGGTAAACATACATGCATGCAACATAGAGCACTCAAATACATAAGGAAAATCTTAGAGGACTTCAAGAATGATATAGACAGCAACACACATGCTAAGGGAATTTAATGCCACACTGTTAACAATGGACAGATCATCCAAAGAAAGAATCAGCAAGGATATTGTGGCACCGAATGACACTTTAGATCAAACTTTAGACTTAATTGATATATATAGAACCTTTCATCCCGAAGGGGCAAAATATACATTCTTTTCAAATGCACATGGAACATTTTCAAAGATAGACCACATGATAGTACACAAAACAAGCCTCAACAAATTCAAGAAAATTGAAGTCATTTCAAGCATTTTCTGAGATCATAATATCTTGAAACTAGAAACCAACATCAAGGAAAAACATAAAAACAGTCAAATTCATGGAGATGGAATAGCATGCTATTAAACAATGAATGGATTAATAATAAGGTCAAGGAGGAAATCAAGTTTCTGAAAATAAATGAAAATGAACACAAAGCAGTTGCAAACCTATGGGATACTGCAAAGGCAGTACTGAGATGGAAGTTCATAACAATACAGGTCTATCTAAAAAGGATACAACCCTGGCTGGTGTGGCTCAGTAGATTGAGCACTGGCATATGAAGCAAAGGGCCGCTGGTTTGATTCCCAGTCAAGGCACATGCCTGGGTTGTGGGCCAGGTCCTCAGCAAGGGAGGCAACCACACATTGATGTTTCTCTCCCTCTCTTCCTTCCTCCTCCCCCTCTCTCTACAAATAAATAAATTAAAACTTTAAACAAGTGTTAAAAAAGATAGATACATTTAATATAAACAACCTAACCCTATATCTATAAAAACTGTAGGAACAACAACAAATAAAGCCCAGAGTGAGTAGGAGGAAAGACATAATCAAGATTGGAGTAAATTAAATCACATAGAGACTAAAAGCACAATTCTAAGGATCAACAAACCCAGGAGCTGGTTCTCAGAAAAAAAAAAAAGAAAACAAAACAAAGAAAATCAACAAGGCTTTAACCAGACTCATCAAGAAAAACAGAGAAGACCCAAATAAATAAAATCAGAAATGAAGGAGGAGAAATTACAGCTGATACCACAGAAATACAAAGGATTGTAAGAAAGCACTATGAACAACTACATGCAAAGAAATTTGAAAACCTGGGCAAAATGGACAAATTTCTAGAAACACATAATCATCCAAAACTGAATCAAGAAGAAGCAGAAAGCCTGAACAGACCAATAACAGCTGATGAAATTGATTCAGTAATAGAAAAACTTTTATTTATGATAAAAACACTTAGCAAAGTGGGAATAGAGGGAGCATACCTCAACATAATAAAGGCCATATATGAGAAACCTACAGCCAACATCATATTGAATGGGCAAAACTATAACTTTCCTGCTAAGATCAGGAACAAGACAAGGGTGTTCACTTTCACCACTTCTATACAACATGGAATTGGAAGCTCTTGCCTCAGTGATCAGACAAGAAAAAGAAATAAAAGGCATCCAAATTGGAAAGGTGGAAATAAACTGTCATTGTTTGCAGATGATATGATAGTGTGCATAGAAAACCCTATAGACCACCAAAAAACTACTCAACTTAATAAACGTGTAATACAGAAAAGTGTAATTGAGCAACAATAAAATAATTAAAACAAAACAATATATATATTTTCATTTAAAGATAGACATTGTTATCCATTTGCAGAATGTCACATCCTGTGACTTATTCTAAAGGTAAATTTTGAACATATGCCTTTAAATAAGACAGGGACTCATAGGACTCTAAGGAACGACTGAATTGGTAGCAACCTAAGTGCCTCATCCTGTGCTCATCCAGTGCCCCATGTCAGGAACTGGAAGCCTTGTGCTGGGTCATCAGCTGTACTGTCAGGAGCCACAACCTGAGACCTATGTTTGTGAACCCATCAAGGACCTCAAACTCCTCTTAGAAACTCATGTTGCAGATAATTAAGATAATAAGTGGGCTTTAATATAATTGTCATTCTCATATTTCTGATACTCTTTCTACCAGCTGTAAATATGCTCAGCCTCCTCCCCAGGAAGAAATTTCCCTATACCTGTTGGATTTAACTCTTATTGGATAAAGTCTCAGGTCCTCCAATCCACTAATCTGGTCAAATTTGTTGCCTCTAGGATACAGTAGTTACTATTGACTCCTGGGACCTCTTGCTCTGGATCCTATCATGAACCGATTGATGGATACTTCCCTCCACCTCCTCCAACTGACAGTTAGCAAGGAGATTGAGCACAAAGAGCCCTCAATGTCCCCTTTATAGCAGGAAGCAGCCAGAATGGTTGTCACCCCAAATCCCCAAAGATTCGGGTTCTGAATGCTTGAGGGGAAAATGTTAGGTAGGATAGATAGTAAACCAAGGCAGGGAGGAGGAGGGAGACATGTCTCACCCCCTACCTAAGCACTCCTGAGCCTGGTCCAATTATTGTCAGGTGTTCCAACATCACAAGAAACAGCAGGATAACACCTTGAAATTTTATGTATTGTTTCCACTATCTGGTAAAGAAAGACTTTGAAATTGTGTATTCATTCCAAGGAAGGTGGGAGGGGGTCCACAGCCCTCAAAGAAAGGGCCCCTAAGACAACTTTGGTTAGTTTCCTGCCTCTCGTCACTATCTATTTATTAGAGGGCTCCTAGTGCTTATAAAAAGAGCCCATAAATAACTTGGGGTAACTGCCTCAACTTTAAGTAACTCCCTTTTGTCATGTATCTGTTTTACAATAAGATGAACAAATGTGATCTGGAGCAAGATAAGAACTCTGGACTATTAGACTCTCCCACACACCTACGTTTGGGTAGTCATATTTGCTCCTCTTCCCTGGAAGCTGGCATCACCTTTACCCATCAATCAATATGTAACTACCTCCCTCCCATCCTGCCAACTATAGAAGTCATCAGGATGAAGAACCAGATGATTTTGATGCCCTTACCAAGCCCTGCCCTGAACCTATGCCTTTCACTTCCACCTTAGCAAGGCCTGTTCTCTTCCATGAGAATGTATCACACTAATAAACCCTGCTAACAGACTTGCTGATCTGTAATGTCCACAAGAGGAAATGAGTTTCTCCCATAAGAATAAGTTAATTAATAATTAAATGAAATAGTAACAGGATTCTTAGCATTTTAAATGAGTTCAGGACCTGGAGCAATGGTGTTCTAGAAATCAGAAGTAGTTTGTAGGTAAAATTGTGCCTCTTGTAGATTATCTGAGGAAGTTACCATATTGCAAATGTTCACATTTTCAAAGAGGAGAATGTTAGATGGTGAATTTTGGAATCTAGAGGAGTAACATGATAGATTCTAAGTAAGTTTAGGAAACAGTTATTGAAGAGTGATTAATGGGCATTGAAGAAGAAGCAGTGACCCTTAGATGTGTGCTGTGATTTATGCCAGTAAAACCCTCACTAACCCCGTCCTAATGACAATCTGAAAAGGTCTCCATACAATGTGGCAAATGTCCCATTGGGGGAAAAATTAACCTTTGGTTAAAAACCACTGATCTTGGAGGAGAATATGGTGGAGAGGTAGGTGGGAGCAGAGTCCACTTCTCTCTGTGTCCAGCTGGAACACCTAGCTTATCTGAGGAACAGCTTGAACAGCCAACAGAATTCCAGCTTATGTGAAGTTTGGAGGCCAAAAATTGTAGAGGACATTGAAAAACAGATGGTGAGGAGACAGCCTGTAGGACCAAGGTTGCTGTGGCCTCTGGCCTGGCACCTGTTGCAGGTTATGGGGAGGAGAGTTAGACACCAGTTCCCTCCCCTACCAGAGCAGGGAGGGCAACCTGGCACCAGGACATACCTGGATGCTGGAAGTCACTGGGGGGAATAGACACGAAGTGGAAGACACACAGAGGATGTACGCATTGATGGGACTGTGGACGCTGGCACCAGAGAAATTGAGGAGTTAGGCTATGTTAGACCCTGACTCGGATGGTCTCCAGACTGGTTGGAAATTTGGGCTGTGTGAAAAGCCATGTGCTTGTTAAGAACGGCAGGCAGCTGCTTTGTAAGGAACTCTCAAGTAGCAGATGGCTTGCCAGGGGGTGATTTGAGCTGTGCACACCCATTTGTCTCATGCTGCACTCCCAGAGGCTGAGTGGCTGATGTGAGCCTGGCAGCTCACAGAGGACCTGGGCTGGAGGCTGGGAAACTGTGAAAACTGTGACTCAGACCTGGTCCCCATTCCCTCAAAACCATAGGAAAGGAGAAAAGCAAAGCCCAGCCCCCCTCTTCCTGTGGCATCTAGGACGGTCAGTAGATCAGCTGAACAGGTTTAAAGTCAGCAGGGGCTCATTATAACTTTTTTTGTTTCTTTTTTTTTCCTCTCTCTTTTTTTCCTTCCCCCAAGTAACACCATAAGACATGGAGTTATGAAGGGTCCAGAAACAGATACAAAGGGGGAGCACAAGGTTAACCCCCAAAACTGAGAAATTGAGACAAATGTCAGTTCCTTATCCACACAACTGGCATCTTATTGTTTATGGGTATCATTATTATTTTTTCATTATTTCTACCACTTTTATTTTATTAGTATTTTTTTATTTCTTTTCCTTATGTTTAGTTTTCCTCATTTTATTTTTCTGTTTAATTGCATTGTTTGAGTGGTTTCCCTTATTCTCTCTTTATTGTATCTTGATTTTCCTTCTTTTACTTCATGCGTGTTCTAATAACACACAACTCTTGATTGGGTACTTTCTGTTCTGGTTATCCAAATCTTATATTTCTTGTCATATTATTGTTGTACCAGTACTATTGTAAATAATTGTTGTTCCACACAATTGTACATACTGTTACAGGGTGCAGCCAAGAGGGGGGACCCCAAATAGGCATTTGAAATGGGGTCCAGAACTCAAGGTGTCCAGGAGATTTTAAGGTGTCTTCACCCCTTCCCCCACAGGTGTGAGTTGGGGGAAGGGGCACACAGAGCAAGAACCTGCAGGGCAGCTTTGCAGCTAATCCATGGCATGGTCATTTAGCATACCTATAGCCTTTGGCTGGTCACTTAGATATGCTAAATAGCTATGGCCATGCTCAAGGCCAGGGGGATGGAAAGGGATCTCCCCACCAAGATGTGACTGGGGGGCAGGTACCCTCAGTTACAGGGCCTGCGTGGGAGCTGGGAGAAGATTGGCTCCAGGACATAGGGTGACACCTGCCCAGACCCACGATGGCGACCAGAAAAGCTGGAGAAGACAGCAGATTGAGGGCAAGTGTGCCCAAGTGTAGGAGGAGTCGGAAATGGGGCTGCAGAAGAAGATTGGCACGGGGATTTAAACCCAGACACGGCAGCCATTGGGGGGGAACCACGCGGCTTTGGACAGAGTGGGGACTCTCCCTTCCTGCAGCTCTGAGGAGGGAGAACCACGCGGCTTTGGCAGAGTGGAGACTCCCGTGGCCCTGGGAGAGAGGACCACGTGCCTTTGCCAGAGTGGGGACCCCCACAGCTTTAGAAGGGGGAACCACCACTTGGTTTTAGCAGAGATCCCGGCGACTCAGCCGGGACGATAATTGTCTGTGGCAGACCGACCCCCTCAGGTGCGAGAGAGTGAGACTTCGGAGTTTTCCCAGTCTCGAGGATTCCTCTGCACTCCTCCTGAGGGCATCGGCCACCTATCCTGCCTGGAAAGGTGAAAAGGAAACGAAACGGGGAGGGAGCAGAGATGTGAAAATGTTTTCGTTGAAAACTTGGTTTCTGAGTGCTTTTTTTGGAATAATGGAGCTGGAATTGTGAGTGATAGCTGGGAAAATACCTGGTCTTTACGCCGTCTGTATTCTCCTAGCTTTGAATTTTTGTTTGCTTTGTTGGAACTGTGTGAGTAGTTCTGAGCGGGTGCCTAAGTGCAGCCCATTGGGTAGGATCCTAAGGGATTGGGAGAACTACTGTGCTAAGTCAACATACAAGAATCCCTTGACTAAGCAGTTAATGGTTTATTATTGTAACACAGTGTGGCCTACTTATGTTTTGGGTGATGAGCTGAGATGGCCAGTGAATGGTTCTTTGAGTTACTGCATTATTGCTAGATTAAAACAGTATTGCAGGCGGTATGAGCTATGAGAAGAGTTACACTATCTTAATGCATTTATAATATTGCACAACAGCTTTGTGCCAGAGACAGAGAAGCGTGTGATGGTCCAGAAGGGAAAAGTGGTCTCCGAACCCCTCCCTGATAGTCGAACACAGGAAGAGAGAGAATGAGGAGATAAACCTCATTAATGCTCTGAACCCAGGGAATGGGAGCTCGCAGACAGGGGGAACTCCAGTGGTGCTGCGATCTCCCCAAGAGGTAGGGGCCGCCCGGACTCCCCAGCCCTTGCAGGTGGGAGAGGTCTCCACCACAGATCCTCGAGTTGGCTCCTCTAGCCATCCCCACCAGCAGGTGGGAGGGAGCCCCTTGGCTCTCGAAACCAGAGCCGAGGGGCCGTCGCCATCTTTACAGGTGGATGCATCCTGCGTTCTGCCTCCACCTTCACAGGTGGGAGGGGCCTGCGCACTGCCCCCGTGTGTGGCACCGCAGCCCCAGTGGGCGGGGGCGGCTCTGGAGTCCCCGCACCCCAGCAGGTGCACGGGGCCTGCGCTTGGCTTGCTGGGGCTGCAGCCCACCCTCCGCGGTGGGTGGGGGTTAGCCCCCCCCCCTGCCCTGCCGCTGCCCCAGCAGGTGGGCGGTGCTTTCCAGTCCTCTTTGAGTCCCTAAGCTGGAGCCTCGCTACCCCAGCAGGCGAGCATGGCCTACGCTTGGCCTGCTCTGGCCACAGCCCACCCGCAGGGGGTGGGGGTCAGCCCGGGAGCCCCACCGCAGCCACCTTCACAGTGGGGAGGGGCCTACGCACTGCCGGCCTCTGGGGCACCCCAGCCCCAGTGGGTGGGGGTCAGCTCTGGAGCTCTGCCACCACCCCCACAGGTGGGCGGGGCCTGCACTTCAGCTTTCTCTGCCCGCAGCCCAGCCGCAGGGGGTGCGGGTGGGCTCTGGAGTTCCGGTGCCCCAGCAGGTGGGAGGCGCCTGTGCTTTGCCTCTGCCCAGCCCCCTGCGGGTCGGGGGCGTGTCTGTGGGGCACTGCCCTCCGCAGGTGGGAGGAGCCTGGCCCCCTCTGCGGGGTGAGGCCTTGGGGCACCACCCTCCGTAGGTGGGAGGGGCCTCTGAGAGGGCACCACCCTCATAGCTGGTGGAGGTTTGTACACCTCCAGCCTCACTCGGGATGAGAACTACCACTGCTGGGGTACCTCCCCCTGCACAGGCGGTGGGAGCCACCTCAGTACTGTCTCCTCCCACAACTGGCCCTGAAGTGGAGATTGCAGAGCCAACTGCTTCACCTCCACCTGCTGAGGAATGTGTCTCACCCCCCAGAACTCTCCAGGGCACCTCCTATAACTGGGGAGCCTCCAAAGCTGTAGCCAGCCAGTGCCCTTTGAGGCCATATCCGATAGGCAGAATAAATGAACAAGGCCAGCCCGCTGGTTACTATTGGGCTCATACTCCGTTCTCCACTTCCGACTTGCTGAACTGGAGGAATGCCAATCCCTCATATAGGAGTGATCCTCCGAAGATGGCAGATCTTATTGCCTCTATTTTTGCCACTCACCACCCAAACTGGGCAGACATACAGGCCCTCCTGAACATTTTGCTAACAGCAGATGAAAGATGGTTGGTTCTAAGTAGGGCTGATCAGGAGGCCCAGCGTCTCCGTGATGAGGACACCGAGGGAATTCTTAACCCAGTGGAGGCAATTCCTTGGGTAAACCCTAAGTGGGGCCCGAATAGCAGAGATGGCTTAACCTCTTTAAGACACTATAGAAGGTGCATATTGGAAGGACTTAGGAAAGGAGTGCCCAAGTAGAGGAGTCTGAATATGATACAGGCTCTCCAACAGAAGCCAGATGAGGATCCTTCTGAATTTTTAGAAAGGATCTATCAGGCATATAGGAAGTACACTGATGTTGATCCAGAGGCACCAGAGAATGTGAGAATGGTAAACATGACTTTTATTAGGCAGAGCGCTCTGGATATCAGGAACAAACTTCAGCGTGTAGGCAGAGTACTGGGGATGAGCTCCTCCTAGCTAGTGGACATAGCCTTTAAAATCTAGAATGCCCGGGAAGCAGGGAAGGCAACACAGGCCACAGTGTTTTTGGAGTTAGCCCAGGGAAACCAAAAGAAGTGGGGCCCTAGGGCAGAAAAGGGAAACTCATCGGGTGCCCGCCCCAGGGCCAGAGGCAAAAGGGGCCCTATGGAGAAGAAAGGTGCACTAGGCCATAATCAATGTGCCTGTTGCAAGGAAGAGGGGCACTGGAGGAATGAGTGCCCACATTGCAAAAGGAAAAGTAAGAATCCAAGTCAAATGATGGTGAAGCAAGAAATGGAGGATGACAAGGAATGAGGAGGCCCAGGGGGCTCCACTGGACATCTCAAAACCCCTCCGAATTTCTGCTTTAGGTACACCCCCTCTGGATTTGGAGCACGAGGCATGAATTAAGCAATATGTACAGCATTTAGGGCAGACACTAACCATTTTGCACAAGTTTGCTCACTGCAGGTCTGTCTACCCATCTGATGAGCCCTTGCACCCATTCCAGTCAGGGGACCAGGTCCTACTAAAGACCTGGAAGAGTCAAGGCCCTGAACAGCAGCTGTCTGAACAATGGACTGGTCCCTATGATGTCCTGTTGACAACGCATTCCTCCCTGAAGCTGATGGGAATTAAGCCCTGGATTCACCACACACGGGTAAAACGGGCACCGCCGAAGGGAGACGAAGACCCTACTGCTGCAGCTGAGGCAGAAAGGGAAAGTTGGACCTGCACTCTGGAGGAAGGTTTGAAATTCCTCTTCCGAAAAGAGACAACAAGTCCCGGTACAGGGTGACAGTGTTTGTCATGTCATAGAAGTGTGTGTGTAAAGCTAGAGACTTTTAGCTGCCATGTACTGAGTTTAAGTATAGTCCTTCCCAGTGTGGGAAAGAAACCAGGATTAAAAGAGAATGATAGTTAAATCTGAGTAAGTAAAATTATGTGTAAAGGTTGTGAAAGTTTTAAACCTGGAGTAGAGGAAACCTAAACTACTTGTTTTATGGTTTCATGGGAAAAAAGCAAATTTCTCACATTGGTTTTGTTTCTGGATCAGAAACTTTCTGTACTTTAAGACCTAGGAAAGTCATCTGTAACCAGTTGGGGAGAATGCTTTTGCTACTCGGGACCCAGGAAGGGTCATTTGGGGCTGACAAGTGCTTCAGCCAGAGGCAAAGGGGGCATGTCTCTGCCAAGAGACCAGACCTGAAGGAGCATGTCTCTGTGAGGCACCAATGGATGCATTGGTGCAAGAGAATGCTTCTACCTGTGTATTATTCTGGAACTCTATGTTTGGATTTTGCTCTGTATCTGCTCTGCAAAGGAAATTGAGGATCCCAGGGAAGGTTGAAACTGTACACTCTGCAGGAAAGTGCATAGGGGAAAGTGCATAGGGGTAAGATGTGTAAATGAAGAAGACGTATGAAAGAAAGATAAGAGGGTTTGTGAATGTTGCAGAAGGTCAGTGGAAGTGAGGGTTTTGAGAAGCCTGGTGGATATCAGGAGGAAAAGGATTTCCATTTTCCTTCACGCTTTGTATTTTTCTCCCTACCTGATCCCTCCAGAATTTGGCATTCTGAAGGAGTGAGTGATAATATAAAGTTTCTTTGCATAAAACCAATAAGACCGGTCCTTAATAGTGGTTTTGTTAACTGAGACTTTGACTGGAATGTCACGCCTGAAGGAGGCATGTATGGGTTCTGGTCGTCACCAGAAAGCCCTAAGGAACTGGGATTGACTTGTGAAGCTAGCGTAAGCCCACGGAAAGCCTGGTACTTTGGTTGGTTGTGTGGTTCATGGCAGTCTTTCCAGGGAAGGAACAAAGGTTGCTTTCCTGAAAGATGGCCAAAAAGAACCTGTAAGCACAATGGAAGCCTCAAAGATTTGAGTGAAACAACTGGTACAGGAGAAGCCAGATGGCAGATGTGTGGCTCTGCTTCGGTGCCCCAGGGGCGGACTGAGAAGTCAATCTAAAGGCTGCCTGTGTGAGTTCCAGCAAAGTAGACTCAAGGATCATAAGTGATCCAGGCTGCTCTTGGTGTGTTTATGCAGATGAACAGTCAAAATTAAAAGTGGGACTCAAAGTAGTCCCCGTAATAACAGTGAGGGTGATCTTAAGGAGAAAAATTGTGGTTCAAGGAAAATCACAATGCTTAGTATTGGGCATCAGAATGGTGCAGCTAACTGTCTTAAAAGTTTGTTTTCATTTGAAAGTTGAAACTGAGTTTGTAATATCACCAAAGATGTACAATTTACAGGTATGGAGGACCTGTGAAATTGCTATTGCTAAATGTTATTGCAGGAAGAACCTTGCAATTGAATGTCTTCCCAAAAGACAGTCTCACAGGCACAGAGACTGGTTTGGGGATTGTTGTGTGAATTAACCTGTGTGTTCTTCTGTTTTCATAGGGCATATGCCTATGACTTCATTACCTGAGTAATTGGTTGAATGAGTGAGTGAATATAAACCTTGCTTTAAGGAGCCCATTTTCATCATCACCCCCTGAGACTCAATGGTTTGGCTGAACTAAGTGGTTGGGTTGGTGAATGCTTTGGGGGGTCTGTGGGCTTCACTTTAGAACTAATTTTGCCTTTTCTGTCTTGATGGCTTGGACAGAAAAGGCCCAAATATCTGAAAGGAGGGAAATCCTAACATATTCCCCTCAGCCCGAGTAAAGTATAGTGGGCCACAAGAGTTTCGGACAGGTGTAGCATGCCTTGTACACCTTCCTCCAGATAAGCCATTCTTTACTTAAGTCCCTGCCTTTGTCATTTAGTGGTTATGATTTAATTGTGCCTTCCAACTCTTTCCAAATCTGTCACCTCCAGAATATGACCAGGATGCTAACGGGCCAGTAATGCCAGCCTTTGGACACCGAGCCTGTGACTTCCTGGTGACAGCCAACTGACCAGGATTCTGTAAGGTCCTTCCCCTTACAGGAAGGACTCCTTCCGTGCTGCACTGCCCCCCCTTTCAGGGCATCCCTGACCCATGGGTGGGTAAAACAATGTCCATTTTCCAGCCAGAAGCAGTTACAAGAGGATAAGACCTTCGCCCATTGTCCTTTAAAAGAATTTAAAGTGGGTGTATATCTGAAAGGAGGCATTGTTACAGGGTGCAGCCAAGAGAGGGGACCCCAAATAGGCATTTGAAATGTCTTTCCTAGGGCGGCGGACATAATGGACCCGGGGCCTTCTTTCAATAATAGTAAATCGTCCCAGGCCCCCCTTGTTTGTTCTGTAACAATACTACACAGCAACTCTTCCTGATATTAGACCACTTCACTTTATTCTTGAGCATTATTATTGTCGTGGTTAACTATTTTCTTTCATACTATGCCTACTTTCTATCCTTTACTCTCACTACATCTCATCATCTAACCTTGCACAAGTGCTCTGTTTTCTGGATTCAGCTCACAATCATCCTCCCCTCTAACAACAGTCTTATCTCTCACCTTTTATGAAAACTGGCTAGTTGGGTGAAATATCACAGTTAATGGTATACTTACCCAAAAAAGCTCTTATCTCTTCTCTACTTTCTGGTACTTTAAATCCCATAAAATACTCTCCTGCTGTCTTAATCCATTTTGCCAACTCCCTGCCACTGATCATGTACAAGAATAGGTGGGAGCTGCAAACATCAGCAAACCTGCTGGAGGAGAAAAACCACCAACAAAGGAACCATCAAAAGGTAAAAACCAAAGCACAACAACAGAGCTCACACAAACAGAAGGAAGGGAAAACCTAGAGCATTCAGACAAGAAGATCAAAGAGACCACACCACTGAACCCCACAGAATTCCTACCATAGAAGTTCACCCTACAAAGACAGCTAGCAAAGTGAAACATCAGGAAGCATGGAAACAAACAAAAAGAGTCACCTAAACTGGGGAGACAAAAAAAGAAGTGGTGTGAAGTGGTATCTCAGTGTGGTTTTAATTTGCATCTCTCTGATGGCTAGTGATACTGAAGCATCTTTTCATGTGTCTCTGGATCCTCTGTGTGTCCTCCTTGGAGAAGTGTCTGCTCAAGTCCTTTGCCCATTTTTTAATTGGGTTGCATGTCTTAGAGTGGAGTCATGTGAGTTCTTTATATATTTTAGAGATCAAACCCTTGTTTAAGGCATCATTGGCAAATATGTTTTCCCTTATGGTTTGCTCTCTTTTCTTTTTAATGCTGTTGCTTTAGCGGAAACATTTTATTTTGATGAGATTTCAATTTGTTTATTCTTTCCTTTATGTTCCTTTCTCTAGAGGACATATCAGTGAAAGTATTGCTGCATGGAATATCAGAGATTTTCCTACCTATGTTCTCCTCTAAAACTTTAATGGTGTCATGACTATATTTAAGTCTTTTATCCACCTTGAATTTATTTTTGTGTATGGTGTAAGCTGGTGACCGAGTTTCATTTTTTTGTACGTAGCTATCCAGCTCTCCCAACACTATTTGTTAAAGAGGCTATTTTTGCTCCATTTTGTGCTGCTGCCCCCTTTGTCAAATATTAATTGACTGTAGAGACTTGGGTTTATTTCTGGGTTCTCTGTTCTGCTCCATTGGTCTATGTGGCTGTTTTTATGCCAGTACCAGGCTGTTTTGATTACAGTGTTTTTGTAATACAGTTTGATATCAGGTATTGTGACCCCTCCTACTGTGTTCTTTCTCAAAATTTCTGCAGCTATTCCGGATCATTTATGGTTTCACATAAATTTTGGAAGTGCTTGTTCTATGTCTGTGAAATATGCTATTGGTACTTTAATAGGCATTGCATTGAATGTGTAAATTGCTTTGGGTAGTTTGGACATTTCGATAATGTGAACATGGTACATGTTTCCATTCGTTTGTGTCTTCCTTAATTTCTTTCTTCAGTGTTGTGTAGTTTTCTGAGTACAGGTTTTTCACCTCCTTGGTTAGGTTTATTCCTAGGTATTTTATTTTTCTTGTTGCTATATCAAATAGGATTTCCCCCCTGATTTGTGTTTCTGATATTTCCTTGTTGGTATACAAAAATGCCTTTGATTTCTGGATATTGCCTTTGTATCTGGCTCTTTTGCCAAATTAACTTATTAGGTTGAGCAGTTTTTTGGTGGAGTCCACAGGATTTTCTATGTACACTATCATGTCATCTGCAAACAATGACAGTTTTGTTTCCTCCTTTCCTATTTGGATGTCTTTTATTTCCATTTCTTATCTGATTGCTGTGGCTAGGACTTCCAATACCATGTTGAATAGAAGTGAAAGTGGACAACCTTGTCTTGCTCCTGACCTTAGTGGAAAAGATTTTAGTTTTTGCCCATTGCATGTGATGTTGGCTGTAGGTCTCTCATATATGGCCTTTATTAGGTTGAGGAATGCTCCCTCTACTCCCACTTTGCTGAGTGTTTTTTATCATAAATGGGTGCTGTATAGTATACAATGCTTTTTCTGCATCTATTGATATGATCATGTGATTTTTGTTTTTTGTTTTGTTTATGTAGTGTATTATTTTTATTGATTTGTGAGTATGGTACCATCATCCTTTTATCCCTGGGTTGAATCCCACTTGATCATGGTGTATGATCTTTTTTAAAAAAATTTTATTTTAATTGTTGTTGCAGTACAATTTTCTATATTTTACCCCCATCCCAACCCACCCACCCAGCCCTCCCCTCCTCCTTCTCATTTCCACCCACCCCTAGTATTTATCCATGTGTCCTTTATACTTCTTCCTGTAAACCCTTCCCCTTTTCCCCTGAAATTCCCCCTCCTATCCCCTCTGAACATTGTCAGACTGTTCTCTATTTCAGTGTCTTTGACTATATTTTGCTTGTTTCTTTGTTTTGTTCTTTAGGTTCCTGTAAAGGTGAGATCATATGGTATTTGTCTTTCACTGCCTGGCTTATTTTGCTTAGCATAATGCTTTCCAGTTGCATCCATGCTGTTGCAAAAGGTAGGAGCTCCTTCTTTCTTTCTGCTGCATAGAATTCCATTGTGTAAATGTACCATAGTTTTTTGATCCATTCATTTAGTGATGGGCAGCTAGGTTGCTTACAACACTTGGCTATTGTAAATCGTGCTGCTATGAACATTGGGGTGCACAGGTTCTTTTGGATTGGTGTTTTAGTGTTCTTAGGATATAATCCTAGCAGTGGAATTTCTGGGTCAAAAGGCAGATCCACTTTTAAATTTTTGAGCAAATTCCATACTGTTTTCCATAGTGGTTGTACCAGTTTGCAATCCCACCAACAGTGCACCAGGGTCCCCTTTTCTCCACAACCTCTCCAACACTTGTTGTTTGTTGCTCTGTTTATGATGGCCATTCTGACTGGTGTGAAGTGGTATCTCATTGTGGTTTTAATTTGCATCTCTCTGATAGCTAGCGATATTGAACATTGTTTCATGTGTCTTTCGATTTTCTATATGTCCTCCTTGGAGAAGTGTCTGTTCAAGTCCTTTGCCTATTTTTTAATTGGTTGTTTGTCTTCTTAGAGTGGAGTTGTGTAAGTTCTTTATATATTTTGGAGATTAAACCCTTGTCTGAGGTATCATTGACAAATACATCTTCCCATACAGTTGGTTCCCTTTTTATTTTTATACTGTTTTCTTTAGCCATGCAGAAGCTTTTTATTTTGATGAGATCCCAATTGTTTATTCTTTCCTTTATGTCCCTTGCTCTGAAGGACGTATCAGTAAAAATGTTTCTGAGTGAAATATCTGAGATTTTCCTGCCTATGTTCTCCTCTAGGACTTTAATGGTGACATGGCTTATATTTAAGTCTTTTACCCACCTTGAATTTATTTTGGTGTATAATGTAAGTTGGTGCTCAAGTTTCATTTTTTTTTTTTGGATGTAGCTGTCCAGTTCTCCCAACACCATTTGCTGAAGAGACTGTTTTCACTCCATTTTATGTTGCTGCCTCCTTTGTCAAATATTAGTTGACCATAGAGACTTGGGCTTATTTCTGGGCTCTCTGTTCTGTTCCATTGGTCCATGTGCCTGTTTTTATGCCAGTACCAGGCTGTTTTGATTACAGTGGTCTTGTAATACAGTTTGATATTAGGTATTGTGATCCCTCCTAGTTTGCTTTTCTTTCTCAAAATTGCAGTAGCCATTTGGGGTCATTTATGTTTCCATATAAATTTTGGAAGTGTTTGTTCTATGTCTGTGAAATATGCCATTGGTACTTTAATAGGTATTGCATAGAATCTGTAAATTGCTTTGGGTAGTATGGAGATTTTGATGACATTAACTCTTCCAATCTATGAACATGGCATATGTTTCCATTAGTTTGTGTCTTCCTTGATTTCTTTCTTCAGTGTTGTGTGGTTTTCTGTATACAGGTCTTTTACTTCCTTGGTTAGATTTATTCCTAGGTATTTTATTTTTCCTTTTGCTATATTGAATGGGACTTTTTTCTTGATTTCTGCTTTTGCTGTTTCATTGATGGTGTATAGAAATGCCTTTGATTTCTGGATATTGACTTTGTATCCCACTGCTTTGCCAAATTCATTTATTAGGGCAAGCAGTTTTTTTGGCAGAGTCTATAGGATTTTCTGCATATACTATCATGTGATCTGCAAACAATGACAGTTTTGTTTCCTCCTTTCTGATTTGGATGCCTTTTATTTCCTTTTCTTGTCTTATCATGGTGGCTGAAACTTCCAGTACTATATTGAATAAAGTTGTGAAAGTGGACAACCTTGTCTTGCTCCTGATGTTAGTGGAAACGATTTTAGTTTTTGTCCCTTGAGTATGATGTTGGTTGTAGATCTCTCATATATGGCCTTTATTATGTTGAGGAATGTCCCTTCCATTCCCGCTTTGCTGAGTGTTTTTATCATAAATGGGTGCTGTACCTTATCAAATGCCTTTTCTGCATCTATTGATATGGTCATGTGCTCTTTGTCTTTGCTTTTGTTTATGTGATGTATTACATTTACTGATTTGCGAATATTGTACCATCCTTTTATCTCTGGGATGAATCCTACTTGGTCATGTTGTATAATCTTTTTAATGTATTGTTGGATGCTGTTTGCCAATATTTTGTTGAGGATATTAGCGTGTATGTTCATCAGCAATATTGACCTGAAGTTTTCTTTCTTTGTTGTGTCTTTATCTGGTTTTGGGATTAGGAAGATGCTGGCTTCATAAAAAGAATTTGGGAGTCTTCCATCATTCTGGATTTTTTGGTATAGTCTGTGGAGGATGGGAATGAGCTCTTCCTTAAATGCTTTGTAGAATTCTCCTGTGAAACCATCCAGACCTGGACTTTTGTGTGTCGGGAGTTTTTTGGTTACTGCTTCAATTTGATCTGCTGTCATTGGTCTGTTCAGGCTTTCTGCTTCTTTTTTATTGAGTTTTGGGAGATTATATTTTTCTAGAAATTTGTCCATTTCACCTAGGTTTTCAAATTTCTCGGCATACAGGTCTTCATAGTAATTTCTTGCAATCCTTTGTATTTTTGTGGTGTCAGTTGTAATCTCTCTTTTTTCATTCCTGATTGTGTTTTTTTTTAATCCTTTCTCTTTTTTTCTTGACGAGCCTGCTTAAAGGTTTGTTGATTTTGTTTATCTGTTCAAAGAACCAGCTCCTGGATTTATTGATCCTTAGAATTGTGCTTTTAGTCTCTATGTCCTTTAATTCTACTCTGATCTTGGTTATTTCCTTCTTTCTGCTTGCTCTGGGCCATCTTTGTTATTGTTCCTCGAGTTCTTGTAGATGTAGGGTTAGGTCATTTGTTTGAAATGTTTCTATCTTTTTTAGGTAGGCGTGTATCGCTATGAACTTTCCTCTCAGGACTACCTTGGCTGTGTCCCATAAGTTTTGGGTTGTTGTTAGTTCATTTTCCTTTGTTTCTAGAAACTTTTTGATTTGTTTCTTTATTTAATTCTTGAGCCATTCATTATTTAATGGCATGCTATTCAACTTCCGTGATTTTGAGGATTTTGGGTTTCTTCCCTTGGGCTTGGTTTCTAGTTTCAGTGCACTTGTGGTTGGAGAAAATGCTTGGTATAATTTCAATTTTATTGAATTTGATGGGGCTTGCTTTGAGTCCTATTATGTGGTCTATCTTTGAAAATGTTAGTTTGAAAAGAATGTGTATTTTGCTTCTTTGGGATGAAGGTCCCTGTATATATCAGTTAAGTCCATTTCCTCTAGGGTATTGTTCAATGCCACAATATCTTTGTTGATACTGTTTTTGAAGATCTGTCCATTTTTGACAGTGGGGTGTTAAAATCCTTTACTATAATTGTGTTGCTGTCAATATCTTTCTTGAAGTCCTCTAAGATTTTCTTTATGTATTTGGGTGCTCCTATGTTGGGTGCATATATATTTACAATGTTTATGTCTTCTTGATGGATTCTTCCCTTGAGTATTATGAAGTGACCTTCTGGGTCTCTCTTTATGGCCTTGTTTTGAAGTCTATTTTGTGTGATATGAGTATTGCTACCCTGGCTTTTTTTCCCTGCCCATTTACTTGGAAAATTTGTTTTTAGTTCTTCACTTTTAGCCTGTGTATATCTTTTGTTCTGAGGCGGGTCTGTTGTAGGTAACATATGTGTGGGTCATGCTTTCTTATCCATTCAGCTATTCTATGTCTTTTGATTAGAACATTTAATCCATTCACGTTTAAGGTTATTGCTGATAGGTACTTATTCATTGCCATTTTCATACCTGTGTTTCCCTCTCTCCCTCTCTCTCTTTCTCTCCTCCTTCTTTTCCTTAAAGCAGGCCCTTTAGCATCTCTTGCAGAGCTGGTGTGGTGGATTCTTTGAGGCTTCTTTTGTCTGGGAAGCTCCTTATTTGGCCTTCTATGTTGATTGAGAGCCTTGCTTGGTAAAGTAGCCTTGGTTGCAGACCTCTGTTTCTCATTACTTGGAATATTTCTTGCCATTCTCTTCTGGCTTGGAGTGTTTCCATTGAGAAGTCAGCTGTTAGCCTTATTGGGGCTCCCTTGTATGTTACTTCCTGTTTCTCCCTTGCATGTTACTTCTTGTTTCTCCCTTGCTGCTTTTAAGATTCTCTCTTTGTCTTGGTATTTTGCCATTTTAATTATGATATATCTGGAAGGGCCCTCTTCAGGTTCCTCTTGTTTGGAACTTTCTGTGTTTTCTGGATTTGTGTGACTTTTTCTCTCATCAAATTAGGGAAGTTTTCCATCATTACTTTTTCAAATAGGTTCTCTATCACTTAGTCTTCTTCTTCTCTTTCTGGTATCCCTTTTTATACGGATATTATTGTGTTTCACATTGTTTTGCATTTCTCTTAATCCCTCTTCATTCTTCCTGAGCCTCTTTTCCTTTTCTTTCTCTTTCTGGGTGTTGTTTTCTATTCTATTTTGTCCTCTAGCTTGCTGATCTGATCTTCTGCTTCATTAATCCTGCTTTTGATTCCTTCTACTGTGTTCTTCAGTTCAGAAATTGTATTCTTCATTTCCTCTTGGCCCCTGTTGATAGTTTCTATTTCCTTTTTCATGCTGATATAGTTTGCAGTGAGCTCATTGTAGCTTCTCTGTAGTTTCTGGTAGCTCATTGTGAGCTCATTGAGCTTCCTGCCAATCATTGCTTTGAACTCAATATCTGATAGTTCAGTTGCCTCTATTTCATTTAGCATTCTTTCTGAGGCTTCCTCCTTTTCTTTCATTTGGGGATTGTTTCTTTGTCTTCCCATTGTTTGTGAGACTCTTCTTGTTAGCCTCAGCTTCTTAAATTGATCTGTTCTGGTCCTTGGGTTTGTGGTTTGAACTTCTGTGGTAGAATACCAATGAGTTTCAGTGGTGCCATTTCCTTTATCTCCAGAGCTCACTGGTCTTGGGTTGTCATTTAAATTGGCTCTGTGTTTGTCTTTTGGTTTTGATTGTTGTTGGGTCTTTCTTTAGTGGTTTCTTCCCACCAGCTGTTTAAATAGGGTCACTTTGTCTACCACCTCTTGTATTTTGTTGTGTTGTTGAGGGCAGGTTTTGTTGAAGCTGGTTTTTCTGTGTGTATAAGGTTTTGAGGATTCTCTCTTGCTCTTGTTCAGTTGTTTGTACTGGGCAGTGTCTCTACTGTTTAGTTGTATTTCCAGATAGGTCCTGGATTGAGGTTTGTGTGGTTTCTACTCCCTCCTTCATCATCTTTTGTTGTTATCTGTTAGTGTTTCCTCTGTTGTTGGGTTTCCTCTTCCAGCGGGTGTCCTGGTGTTCACTGCTTCCACCTACACTTTTTTGGTGATCAGTTGGAGAGGGAAGGCAAAATGGTTAAAAACAGCAAGAGAGTATTCTATGATATTTACAGTAGCAGCCAGTAGGGAAGAGATAGGAGATCCTTTGGCTATGTATAGTATTAACTGTGATTTTCCACCCAGCTAACTGATTTTTAGAAAGGATGGAAAGAAGATAAGACTCTTGTTGGGCAAGGGAGGATTGTGAGTTGGATGTAGAAAGCAGTGAGGGTGTGGGAGGTCAGATTCTGAGGTAAGGTGAGAGTAAATGATAGTAAATAGGTGTAGTGTGTGAGAGTATAGAGTTAACCACTACAGTAATAGAGTTCAGGAAACCATGAAGTGGGCTAAGACCTGGAAAGGGTGCTGTGTAGTATTTACAACTATAGGAACAACTATTATTTACAATAATAATGTAGCAACAATCATATGACAGAATCTATGAGATCTAGATAACAAGAATAGGGAGTATAGAACCTTGAATAGTGTGCTAATGGGACACAGGTGAGGTGAAGGACAGTAAATTAGCAATACACTATGAAAGAGATATCAGGGGAAACCTGTCAAGTGATATAATATAACCAGCCTAGCTAAGCAGACTATACGGAAAGAAGAGGAATACAAAAATACTATTAAAAAGAGATGTAAGAATAATGGAAAAATAATAATAATAATACAGATATGCAACAACTTGCAGGTTCTCTGTAATAACGGAGTGAAATTTGTCTCACTGTTGCAGCTGTTGTGATGCCCCTTCTTTGGGTTCAGCTCTGGTCTTTTCACATTTCCAGGTTTTTGTCTCATTTGTAGGTATTAAAAAAAGGCATACAAAGGAAGGAAGAAAAGTTAAAATTGGAGGAAAGAAAGGAGGTAGGAATAAAACAGAAAGCAAGAAAGAGAGGAAAAAGAAAGTGAAAGAGAATAAAATTGGTAAAAATTAAAAAATTAAGAATTGTTAAAAAAATAGAATAAAATTAAAAAGTCTCTTTGTTTCAAAGTGGCCAAACTAGTTTTCCTGGTCTTGCTGGCTGTGGCAGGCTGAGGGGTGATTGGTATGGCTTTTCTTTCTTCCCAATCTGTACTCAGTCAGCCGTGTGCACTGTCTGCAGAGCTATCGTGGCACCTCTCCCCTGTACCCTGGGTGTGGGAACCAGGCTTTTCCCCAGGGTTACTGCTGTGGGCTGGGGTGTGGGGATGTGCTCCCGGGCGCACACCCTTGCCCAGACTGCTTCACCCTTCCCAGGGCTATGGGGGTGTGCAGGGTCCTCCACACAAGCACAACCTTCCCTGCAACCTTGCGATCGCTGCCCGGCTGGGTGGCAAGGAGGCTGGAGTGATTGCTGTAGGAGAATTCCCCAAATAGTGTCTGTCTTTTCACTCCTTCCTCTTGAGAAATTCCTCCTATTCAAGCCTGCCGCTCCATACAATGGACTGCCTTCTCCTGCAGCCCAACTTTCTAGCCAGACCCGTGACCATGGGGGTCAGGGCCCATTGCATGACCCAACCCCGCCGGTGTCCACAGACTCTGAGGGTGCTCACAGCCCTTGTGTGTTTGCCAGCAAGTGGGTTCCTTCTGGTGCTGTTCAGACTTTGTTTGCCTGGGGAGGGAGCAGTTTCCCTGGCTCTCTCCCAAGGACTCTGTGGCAAACTGGGCAGCAGGTGCTGGGCCTGGGGCTGCAGCCCCCCTGGACCAGGCACTAGTCCCTGGGACCCTACTGTATTGCAACACTCCTCTCACCATCTGGTTTTTCTGTTCTGCTACAATTCTTGGTCCCTTATTTTCATATATGTTGAGGTACATTGGTTGCTTGCTCTTTTACTCTGTAGATCAGCCAGGATTTTCTCCCATGTGTAGGGGAAAGTAGAATCTGCTCTCTCCTACTGTGATGCCATCTTTCTTCCCCTGTGCTCTCCTCTTGAGAGAGTGGCTATTCCATCCCTTTTCCTCCACAGGATTTGGTAGTCTGTGTGAATTCGTCTCATCTCAGCCAGAACACCATGGACACTGTGAGCTGGAGTCCCAGTCATATGTGTACTCCTCAATCCCTTCACCTCTTCACCAGCTCCCCACAACCCCCTGCCAATTGGAAAATTCTTTTTGCTTGTTTTGGTATATTTTATGGCTTATGCTATTACAGTAGTCCCAACTTTTTCTCTTTGCCCTCCCTCCAACTGGTACTCCGCTTTCCTCCAGCAATCACCTCTCCCTTAGCTCATGTCCATGAGTCATGCCTGTGAGTCCTTTGCCTTCTACCTTTCTTGTAGAATTCTTTATTCTTAAGGTTTTTAAAATTTTAAAAAATATTTATTTACTTATTTTTAGAGAGAGGGGAAGAGAGAGAGAAAGAGAGGGAGAGAAACATCAATGTGTGGTTGGCTCTCACACAATCCCACCAGGGGCCTGGCCTGCAACCCAGGCATGTGCCATGACTGGGAATCCATCTGACAATCCTTTGGTTTGCAGGCCAGTGCTCAATCCACTGAGTCACACCAGCCAGGGCCCTTTCCTATACTATTCTTAACATCCCATTGTTTATTTTGTTCCTACCAATTATGCTTCTTTTTATATGTTCTATTTTGTATATTTATTTTTAATGTATATTTTGTTGATTATGCTATTACAGTTGTCCCAATTTTTTCCTCCTCTTTACACACCTCCCAACCTCCAGCATTCCCCCCCTTAGTTCATGTTCATGGTTTGTTGACCAGTTAAAGTGATCTTAAGAATCCTTCCCATTTATGCCTGAGCTGTGACCTTCATTGTAAGAGTGAAATATAGGCCTGCTATCTCCCAGGAAGACCTGGCCTTTCTCCCTGGGGAGATTAATACCTTTGATCTTTAACTGTTCCTTTGGGGAGAATTGGCCCTTCTCGCAGAGTGACTGGTTGGTTAGTCAAGTCACATAAGGCCTTTGGCATGTAGCCACTTTTGTCTAAAACATGTTTAGTCATAGCCCCCAAAGTGAGACTTGGGAATCTCACCTGAGGGAAGGATGCCTTACTCTGAATTTTTCCCAGTTGTACCCAAAGTGCTGTCTCCAGGAATCCCCCACATCTATGTTGGGGTGTTGGTGATTTCCTGTCTGGTGATGTATGCTCTTGATTCTTGCTTTTCTCTTTGCTATCACTTAATGAAGTGCTTAACTAATTCACCTTGGACTTGGGTTTTTTATGCCTGTGAATCTGAACCTCCAAATTAAGTGGCCATGATCTCATATGTGGCACATATCCCCTTCGTGGCACAGTTGTGCATATAAGGTCTTTGGCTTCTCCATTTCCTATTCTATTCTTAACACCCCCTGTCTATTTTTTTCCTACTAATTATGTGTTGGGAACCACCCTGCCTAGTATCAGAAGCTGTAACCCCCACCTAGGCTAAGGCTAAGGGAACGTCCTTGGAACTGTAAGCCAGCAAGGAGACAAAAGCTTATCTCCCTGGCAGGAGTGCTGCTTCTGCTGCTTCATTTATTACTGAATCCCAAAGCTTGGTCGGTTAGCCAATGATGGGTAAGATTCCCCAAGGGGGGAACGACCTAAGACAGGCACGATCACATGGGAGGCCCCCAAAAGAAGGACTTTGGGGGCTACAGCAAAAGGAGGTCATGGACCCTTGCTCCTCGGCTTTGACATACTCTGAGTTCTCAGCATCTGGGAGAAAATCTCCTTATCTCTTGGTTGCCTTAGTTCCCTTGCTCCAGGTAAGCCTGAAACAATGACAGGGTGGTGCAGCTCTGTGCTGAAAAGGGTGGGTTCCCCGGGTGATCAGGCCTAAGAAAGAATATGTAAAATCCTGTGAAACCTGCTTTGTTTAGAATGCTCTCAGTTAAATGAGAAGGGTCCAAGGAGGAAGTTAGTTTGTTCTTTAAAGTCTTATAGCTCTTTGACCTTGATTCAAAATAGGCCCTCAGACTTCCTTGTTATCTATTGTTTGATCCTTACTTCCTAGCAATGAGTAATGAACTTTTACCTGAATTCTTATTCAAACGAAACCAATAAAAAGCCTTTCCAGAGGGGGAACGATGTGCTTTCCCCACCAGGGAGGGTGGCCAAGTGGCGCACTCCCTATGTGAGGAGTGGCCCTGCTGTTCCTATTCCCCCACAGGACCTGGTTGTCTCTGTGTATGTTTTTCTCGAATTTTGATGAGCCATCTGCAGCGTTCCGTGATCACTGCTGGCCGGTGACCCATGCATCAATTATGCTTCTTAGTCCCTATACCTTTTCCCCTGCCTCGCCCCACTGACAACCCTCCCTGTGATCTCTATTTCTGTGATTCTGTCTTGGTTCTAGTTGTGTGCTTAGTTTGTGTGTGTGTGTGTGTGTGTGTGTGTGTGTGTGTGTGTTTAGGTTCAGTTGTTGATAATTGTGAGTTTCTTGTCATTTTACTGTTCATATTTTTTATCTTCTTTTGTTTCTTAAATAAGTCCCTTTATCATTTCATACAGTAAGGGACTGGTGGTGATGAACTCCTTTAACTTTACCTTATCTGGGAAGCATTTTATCTGCACTCTCATTCTAAATGATAGCTTTGCTGGATAGAGTAATCTTAGATGTAGGTCCTTGCCTTTGATGACTTTGAATACTTCTTTTCAGGCCTTTCTTGCCTATAAGGTTTTGAGAAATCAGCTGATAGTCTTATGGGCACTCCTTTGTAGGTAACTCTCTCCTTTCTCTTGCTGTTTTTAAGATTCTTTCCTTATCTTTCATCTTGGGTAATGTAATTATGATGTACCTTGGTGTACACCAAGAAGAATCTTGGAGCCAATTTCTTTGGGACTCTCTGAGCTCCCTGGACTTCCCGGAAATCTATTTCCTTTGCCAGATTGGGGAAGTTATCCTCATTAGTTTTTCAAATGAGTTTTCAATTTCTTGCTCTGCCTCTTCTCCTTCTAGCACTCCTATGATTCGGATGTTGGAGTGCTTAAAGTTGTCCCATAGATTTCCGTCTATCCTCATTTTTTTAAATTCCTTTTCTTCATTCTGTTCTGGTTGGATATTTATTTATTCTTTTTGTTCCTAATAATTGATTTGAGTTCTGGTTTCCTTCCCTTCACTGTTAGTTCCCTGTATATTTTCTTTTATTTCACTTTGTATAGCCTTCATTTCTTCCTTCATTTTGTGATCAAATTCAGTAATTTCTGTGGGCATCCTGATTACCAGTGTTTTGAACTCTACATCTGAGAGGTTGTATATCTTCTCATAATTTAATTATTTTTCTGGAGTTTGACCTGGTCTTTCATTTGGGACATATTTCTTTTTCTCAGTGTGCCTGTTACGTTGTAAGAGGCAGCTCCTTATGAATTCATAAGGGCAGGGAAATCCTCTTTGTTGCCTTGTGGTACTGTATGTGGGGAATGGGTCCAAGAGGGAACAATGTTGCTTGCTCAGATCTCACCTCACTTTCTATCACTTCCTTCACTTCCCACAAGCCCACTGGACCCTTTCAGGTGCCAGTTTCTAGGTGGGTGGGTTTGTGTACATTCTAGGACCCCATGAGCCTCTCCAAGGGACTCTCCTGTGAGACTGAGAGTTTCTCCCACCTTTGCACCTCCCACAGATTTTACAGCCAGAGGTTTTGAGTCTTTAGTTTCCTGCGCGGAAACCCTGGGTTTCACAGTCTCTTGTGTTCCCCAATTTTTCCTCTTGGCTTATCTGCATGCAAATATAGGAGCACCCGATCCACTTGCCACTGCCTCACTTGTGCAGTCTACTGCCTTGCCATGCTTCCTCTTCTCCTGGGTGCCCATCTTCCCCTGCGCTTCTACCAGTCTGAATGTTACAGAACAAACAAGAGGGGCCTGGGACAATATACTATTACTGAAAGAAGTCCCCAGGTCCATTATGTCCACCGCCAGAGGAAAGACGTCTCTCAATGCTGGGGATTTGTGAAAAGGAAAAGAAATGTTTATTTAATGCTATACAAACTTAAAGTAGTGACCTAATGTCTTTATCAAAAATCCCAAAGTCCCTTAAAACACCCAGAAACAGACACAGTCCTTCCTTCCTTCCCCCTTTGCCCAGTCCAGAGTACCGTATCTCCTAAAGCTGTGGGGGTCCCCACTCTGGCAAAGGCACGTGGTCCTCTCTCCCTGGGCCACAGGAGTCCCCACTCTGCCATAGCCGTGTGGTTCTCCCTCTCAGGGCTGCGGGAGTCTCCATTCTGTCAAGGCTGCGTGGTTCTCTCTCTCACGGCTGCGGGAGTCTTCACTCTGCTAAAGCTGTGTGGTTCTCTCTTCTATGGCTGCCGCCTCTGGGTTTAAATCCCTGCGCCAATCTTCCTCTGCAGCCCCATTTCCGACTCCTCCCACACTCCGCTTCACATGCCAGAACTCATACCCTTCCAGCTTTACTGGATTGCCATCATGAGTCTGGGCAGGTGTGGCCCCATGTCCTGGAGCCAGTCTTCTCCAAGCTCCCATGCAAGCGCTGTAGCTCGGGGGACCTTCCCCCAGTCACATCTTGGTGGGGGAGTTACTTCCATTCCCCTGGCTCAGGGCATGGCCACAGCTATTTAACATATCTAAGCGACCAGCCAAAGGCTATAGATATGTTAAATGACCACACCAGAGGGTAGCTGCAAGGCTGTTGCTATGCGAAACAGCTCTCAATGGCCCTTCTCCATTTGTCCCTTCCCCCAACCCACACATGGGGAGTGGGAATGAGGACATCCAAAAATCCCCTGGACACCTTGAGTTCTGGACCCCATTTCAAATGCCTATTTGGGGTCCCCCCTCTTGGCTGCACCCTGTAACATGAATGAATGTTTCTTTATCTCCTTGGTTGCCAGAGTTCCATGCAGTTTGATTTTCTGTCAGTTCTTCTTGATTTTGTTTTTAAATTGGTTGTTATCCTTCTTTTGGTTGTGCAAGGAAGCAAAGCGTTTCCATTTATGCCTCCATCTTGGCCAGACTTCCCAAACTTTTCTTAAATAAGTCCCTTAACATTTCGTATAATGATGATTTGGTGATGATGAACTCCTTTAGTTTTTTCTTGTCTGAGAAATTCTTTATCTGCCCTTTGACTCTAAATGGTAGCTTTGTTGGCTAGAACAATCTTGGCAGTAGGTCCCTGCTTTTCATGATTTTGAATATTTCTTGCCAATCCCTTATGATCTACAAAGTTTATTTTGAGAAATGAACTTACAGTCTTGTGGGAACTTCTCTGCAGGTAACTAACTGCTTTTTTCTTGCTGCTTTTAAGAGTCTCTCTTTATCATTAACCTTTGTCATTTTCTTTTTTAAAAAAGATTTTATTTTATTTTTAGATGGGGGAACAGCAAGCGAAAGAGAGGGAAAGGAACATCAATGTGTGGTTGTCTCTCACATGCCCCCAGCTGAGGACCTGGCCCAAAACCCAGGCCTGTGCCCTGACTGGGAATCAAACTGACAGCCCTTTGGTTTGCAGGCTAGCACTGAATCCACTGAGATACACCAGCCAGGAAAAACTTTGGCATTTTAATTATGATGTATCTTGGAGTGTGACTCTTTACATTCACCTTGTTTGGGACTTTCTGTGCTGCCTGGACTTTCATGTTGATTTCCTTCACCAAATTAGAGAAGTTTTCTTTCATTATTTTTTCAAATACATTTCCACTTCTTGCCCTCTGCCTTCTCTTTCTGGCACCCCTACGATGTGAATGTCTCCTTTTGTTTCCCTGTAAATTAGTGTATCCATTTAGTATATTGTTCATTTCTGACTGGATCTTTTTTATGCTCTCTTTTATCTTTTATCTTATTTTGAGATCCTCACTAAATTTCTTGAGCATCCTTACAACCAGTGATTTGAACACTGCATTTGACACATTGTTTATCTCCACTTTGTTTAGCTCTTTCTCTTGTTCTTTCATTTGGGCCACGTTTATTTGACCCCTCATTTTGGCAGCCTCCCTGTGTCTGTTTCTATACATTAGGTAGAGCTGCTTTGACTCCATGTCTTTGTCATGGCCTAATGTAGTAGGTGTCCTATACGGTCCAGTGGCATAGCTTCCCCTATCACCGAAGCTGGGTACTCAGCCTGCACCCTTTGTGTGGGAATACACTTTCCTCCTGTAGTTGAGTCTTGATTTCTGTTGGCCTGTCAGTGGAATGGATTTATCCAGGCCACTCAGCTGCAAGGAACGGCTGTGATCACTGGCCACCAAATTCTGCTCTCCTTAGAGGATCAGCTGTGCAGTGTCAGGGTGCAGTGCTCCAGTGTGGTCTGCAGTTGTCCACTGGGTGTGCAGTGTCTGGGGTTTCCTGCATGATGCAGGTCAAGGTCAGCCCCCATCTGTGTTCTGCCTGGGGCCAACCTGCATGAGCTATAAATTGATCTATAGATCACTGCTACTTTTGCTGAACTTGGAAGTTTTCAAGTGAAGCTGAGTTATGAACCTAGGCTGGTTGCTGCTAGTGCCCAGCCTGTGGCCACTTAGCAAGGATTACTAGGGGTTTAGGAATTATTGAACCATAAGCAAAGACCAAGCATTTATATAGAAAAGCCACTGTTGACAACTTCAATGGGCCCATAATTTGCGCGATGGAATCTCAGGTGATCTCCAGGGCAGGGGAAACACTGTTAGACAGGTTCACAGCATCTGAGATATAGCACCCACCTGCCAGCTC
Source organism: Phyllostomus hastatus (assembly GCF_019186645.2). Lineage (NCBI taxonomy): Eukaryota > Metazoa > Chordata > Mammalia > Chiroptera > Phyllostomidae > Phyllostomus > Phyllostomus hastatus. The sequence continues at coordinate 15,337,909 of NW_025334035.1, forward strand.
TGTGACTCTGTGAAATGAGGGTTCAGAAGAGGGACAGTGAGTTCTGTTCACCTTTCCACATGAGAGAATGCTCTCCCCCCAGCTCTCAGTTTGATGCCAGACACTTCAAACTGAGCTGTGGGGAGAACCATGGCCTGTGAGCTGTTTGACACTGGTGACTTTCTAGCTGCTACGCCAGTGCTGGAGCTCAGAGGGATTGAGTCTGTGTAAGTCCATGTGTGCATTTTTTAAGAGGAACTGCCTGGAAGTCCAGAAGTTTCTTCCACTGACTCAATGCTTGCTGCTTTTTCAGCCAGAAGTTAGGGAACCTACATTCCTGGCACTGGAGCACTGGGCTGGGGGCCCTGAGTTTGAGGTGAAACTCTTGTTCCTGAAATATTTCTCCCCCAATTTTTCAAACACATGTGAATGTGAGACCAGCATGCTCCATGTGTCTACCTCTCACCAGTATGGATTTATGTGGTTTCTTTAATTCCGCAGAAGGTGGGCACTCTTGCGTCTTCACATAAATCATGTCTGCTTTTGTTCTGTTGTCAAAGCAGGTCTCTAATTATGTTAAGCTCAGTGTGAGGGCTCTGCACATGTGTTAGGAACAGTGTATAAGGGAGATCTGTAGTTCATTACCATGAAATCAGCACCATTTGTGTGATTTACTGAACATTAAAAAAGTGTAGTGGGATTAGGGCCACTTGCAGAAATACTCAGATGGGACCTTGAAGCATAGGAACCTGAGGACATTGGAAGCCCCAACACTGGTGACAGCTTTAGGGCTTATGGGTGTCGGCTGATTCACTGCATCTGGATGCTCCAGGGAAAGGGCTCCTTGGTGGGTTCACAGAGCTCTGGCTACAGGGCTCCTTGAGTTTAGTAAGGCCAGTTCTATACATCCTGAAATCTCTAAGCACAGGATGTCCATGAGGGAGCATTCTGAAGATTGGGCACAGTCTCTAGTTCTGGACTAGAGGTGCTAAGAGGTCCATGGCCTGTGAGCTTACAGAAGACCCTCCCCTGAAGGGCATGGGCTGGGCAGCAGGGGGGCACAGAACCTACAAGCTCAGGACTGCTGTGCAGGACTGCTGGTGGCAGAGGGGGCTGGAGAGGGGTTTTCTGTGAGGGCCTGGGTCTTCCTCTTTTAATGAAAACATCTAGAATAAGTGTTAGACATGAGGTGACTGTAAATATCTTTTTTTAAAAAAGATTTTATTTATTTATTTTTAGAGAGGGAAGGGAGGGAGATAGAGAGAGAGAGAAACATCAATGTGTGGTTACTGGGGGTCATGGCCTGCAACCCAGGCATGTACCCTGACTGGGAATCGAACCTGCGACACTTTGGTTCTCAGCCCGCGCTCAATCCACTGAGCTACGCCAGCCAGGACTGTAAATATCTTATACTATCAGAGAATTTACCACTTAATAAGACAAGAGAACCACAGTCAATGGGGGTATTTCTATGGCTTCTTTATATCTGATTGTAAGGAGCTAAACACAGGGATGGTTTTATTAATTCACTAGGTGCAGCATTTTAGGGGCACACTGATCTAGAAATAAGACTTTTAGACATTAAAACTCAGAACTGGTCCAAGTGGTCTCTGTGTCACCCAAAGTTGGGTTCGCAATGAGGAGCACGTCCTATAAGGGCTGGTTCTTCAGTGGGAAGAGTGATGTCAGCACAGGCCTCAGGTTCCTGCCAGGGGACACATATCCTCACATATGGATTAGGACTTTGACCCTCACACTCCCTCAGCATGGTCACTGTGTCCTCTATCTTCTCTGAAGTGGGGACAAGTCTTCAGCTCTGAAACACTCTATCTTTTGAATATGTAAGTGAGAAGAGGTAGACTAGGTTAAATGTTGGTCTGTCTGTGTCTGGAGAACATCACCCACACCCACACCCTCTCCTACAGAGGTCCTCAATGGCATGGGCCCTTACTATAGAATGGAGCTGGAGAGCCCTCTTCCTGGTGGCAGTGGCTACAGGTAAGGGGTTATCCAGTCCCTGGGTTGAGGAGGGGACCAGGGATAGTCAAGGGGGATTTTCACACATTCCTGTCTCCTCTCCACAGGTGTCTATGCCAGGTGCAGCTGGTGCAGAATTGGGCTGAGGTGAGGAAGCCTGGGTCCTCAGTGGAGGTCTCCTGTAAGAGGGAGGAGTGTGCCTCTGGATACACCCTCAATGACTACTATATGCACTGGGTACACCAGGCCCCAGGCAAAGTCCTTGAGTGAATGGGGCACATTTACCCTGAGTATGATAAAACAAACTATGCACAGAAGTTCCAGGACAGAGTCACAATAACTGCAGACAAATCTGCAAGCACAGCCTACATGGAGCTGAGCAGCCTGAGAGCCAAGGACACCAGTGTGAGCCCAGACACAAACCTTTTTGGGGGAAACAAAAATGCTGGTCTGTAGGGGGCGCTCAGGTCCCACCAACCACAGAAAATAAATGCAAGGGGGCAGTTTTGAGCCTCTTAGGGGAAGGAAGGGCCTTCCTCTTGTGGGCAGGAATTTCCTCTCAGAGCTCTCAGCTGCATCAGGGACACCTCTTCCTTCTTTGTGGCTTTGATTTCCCATTTTCTCACTGCAGAAAGCAAACGAAGAAGTGATACTGTGTGTCTGCAGATGAGATGCCACCCTGTGCCTGGTGACCTTTCCTGTACCACACTCCTGTCTGTCCTTTTTGTTCCTTGACAGTGAACCACCCTGAGCGCTTTCATATTCTCCTTGGTTGGAAACATTTCCCAACAGGGGTCCAGCCCTGTTTAGGCCACTGCATGCTGAGCTCAGGCTCTCTGTCCCCCAACATGCACACAATGTCCTCACACATCTCCTTCCTTCTGACATAAACACCCTGTACTGCAGGTTTGTGATCATCCCCCAAGACATCCACCCCTCAGGTCTTTGTCCTCCCTGCCATAGATTACCCTCTTGCCCCTCATTTACTGGGTAGAGGTGAATTGCACCCCAACATCTGTTTAAACTATCACAGTATTGCTACTCTAATGTCCTGACACTCTGCCATCTGTAGAACATCACAGATGACAGGACCTTGGTCATCTGGCAACCAGGTAGAGGGCTGGGTGTGCTGGTGTCCCAGGGTTGCTGGTGTCTGCAGTGACCAGTGCTTACATGCATGGACAGATATCTGTGGATGTGGAAGTAACACTCGAAGCAGGTCTGAGAGAGAAATCCAGAACTGGGATTATGTTAGAGAATTCTCAAAACTTAGTAAATATCAGTAGCAGAATTGTTTATGTAAGAAACTGAAAAAGGAGCCCAAAATGGGAACTCCAACTGAGTATAATTCAGCACACATTAAAACTAGTGATTTTCTGACTTTTCTTTATACCCGCTCACACTATCTACAAGTACAAACTGACTTGTTTGCACTTGAAATTGATGACCACGGAAAATTGCAAATATCAAATGAATAACATACAGTGCCATTTTGTAATGAAAAGAAAGTGGAAACTAGCAAGAAATGTTCAGGTTCTGGGTCCTCACGTTCCTCTCCTCTTCAGAGATGAACCCCGAACTTAAAGCTGTCGCCTTCCCAGTCCAACCCTTTGCTGGACTGAAAGACACAAGGAACAGGCTGCATTGGAGACTCAGGGTGACCAATAGAATATGCATGACCTCCATATACCTGTCCTGGGGCATTTCCTGAGTGGTTTATCAGTGACCTTCACTGAAGAATCTTCTTTAAAACTTTCACTACTGCTCAGATGGAGCTCATTCACCTTTCTCCCTGGAGAAGCTGGGGGGTCTTGCAAGTTCCATTCTCTTTGATTCGTTCTGCCTTCTATTCACACATGCAACCCCACATGCTGCTGTCCTGGTGTAATAATCCTCAGCCATGTCAGTCCCCACACTCTGCTGCACAGCACACTCTGCACAAACATTTGTATCCTTAGTTGTTGGTGGCCACATTCATCTTCTTGAAATAATCTTTTCCCATTTAATCTGGCTCATCTCTGTGGCAACTCCATTCATACCTTTTATCATCTTCTGCAGCTTCCTGACATTTAATGTTATAACCTCCTTAAGATCACTTTCATGATCTGTTTTACAATCTGTCAGAACTATTAACACTGTAAAGTACAAGCCAGTGTATTAATTCATAAAATGAGTACTCACTTCCATGCTAGGAAAATGAGTTCATTGGGTCAGAAAGTCCAGGAAGTCAGTGGTCCCGAGAAAACAGTATTGCCTTACATGCTCCAGTGCCCACTGAGTTCACAGTAGGTCTTCCCCTGCATCTGACCTTGAAGTTCGACCAAGGTTGAAACAACCCTGGGTGAAGGTCCTCTCCTCAAACATAATCAGTTAGGCTCCTCTCCATATCTTCCTGAGGAGGATGCCAGTTTTTGATGTTAAGGTCCATTTTTACACAGCCCAATATTGGCATCAATCCTGTTAGGTTGTTTGGGCTAGAATCTCCCATTATAGATATTTGATCACCCTCAATGCTTAATTTTTATGCTAATATCACCATTTAAAGTATTTTAAACCATATAATTTGGTATTTCTTAATTTAGTCACATGGCTGTCTTACTATCACCACATCATACAAAAGCTTACATTGTTCTGTCCATCACTTCCCATTCCTGTGTCCCCACCTCTGCAAATCACTCATGGCCCTTCCATCTCTATGCATTTGCTCTTTAAGATATTTTCTACAATTGAGTGATATACATGCAGCTTTAGTTTCTGTTTCTTTCAATCAGCACACTTTTCAAGGTTTCCCACTGAGGGGAAGCAGAGTTTGCTACCCTCAGATATGCCTTTTGGAGTATTATTTTATTTTGGTTATTTTTTAATCTTCACCCAAGTATATGTTTATTGATTTTGGAGAAAGAGGAATGGAGAGGAAGAGAAACATCAGTGTGAGAGAGAAACATCAATGGATTACCTTCCATATGAGACCAGACCAGGGATTGAACCAGAAACCTAGGTATATCCCCTGACTAGGACTCAAACATGCAACCTTTCAGTATATGAGACAATGGTCCAAAAAACTGAGCCACCCTGCCTGGTCTAAGTTGGTTATTTTTAAGAAACAAAAGAGTCAGCAAAAACTTCTGAATTTTCTGTTTAGTGACTAAAATAGTTTAGATAGAGGTTCTTCTCCAGGAAAAGACCTATCATCACAGATAACTATAGTGTAATATGAACTAGTGTGAGTAGACAGAGAAGAAATGAACAAAGCTCATTTGTTCAAAGTCCTTTGTGTGTCCATTTGTTAAATGTGGTCTAGCATATGTTTATATACCAAGTACTTGCCTTTCCTTCCCATGTGAATAGCTTTCCCTGCCTTTTAATGTCCCAATCCACAGCCCAACACCTTCCTGGGCTTTAGATGGTAAAGAAGCCTCAACCTCCCCACCCTGGGGTCTTATATTCTCCTCTCACCCCAGCATGTACATGTTTAATAGATTTAGACATTTTCTCCTGTTAACCTATCTCTCATGTAAATTTGATTATTTCCCCAGCTAGAAAAATTTAGAAACTTGGGAGGAAACTTATCCTTTGCTTTCACACCATGCTGTTATTGGGAATTATTTCTTAAGAGAGAGTTATGTCTTTACCTGATTTGATTTATGTATTCAATAATTTATTGATGTCAAAAGCAAAAGAAGAATTTTTTAAAACAGAAAATAAAAAAAATAAAGATAAATATCATAACCAAAGCCCTGGCCCATTGGCTCAGTTGGTTGAGGTGTTGTCACATAAATTGAGAAGATTGTGGGATTAATTCCTGGTCATGGCACATACCTAGGTTTCAGATTTGATCCCTGTTCAGGCATGTGCAGAAGGTAACCAATTGATGTTTCTGTCTCACATCAACACTTGTTCTCTCTCTCTCTACCCCTTCTATTTTCTCTAAAATCAACACACATGACCTCATGTGAAGATTTATAAAAACCAATTTTTTATTTTTATATTTTCCTGTTAATTACTGTTTTATTATTTTAATGTTCATTTCTAATTTAAAGTATACTTTATTGTTTATGCTATGACAGTTGTCCCAATTTTCTCCTTTGCCTCACTCCACTCAGACCCCTCTCCACTCCCTCAGGCAATGCCCACTCCATTGTCCATGCCCATGGATGATGCATATATATTCTTTTGCTATCTTCCTTATGCAGTACTTTACGTACCCATGAGTATTGTGCAACAGCCAATTTGTATGTTTTACTCCCTTCACCTTTATACCAATCCTCCCAACACCCCTCCCATCTGATAGCCATCAAAATGTTCTCTGTATTTATGTATCTATGACTCTCTTTCTGCTCTGTTTCCTTTTTTATTTTGCCTTTAGATTCAATTATTGATTCAAAGTTTAGATTCAATAAGATATCTTATTGAACTTATTGCCTCCTTATTGTTCATTATTTTATCGAATACACTTAAAGCACACCCTTTAACATGTCATTTAATATTGGTTTAGTGGTTATAAATTCCTTTAGCAATTTCTTGTATAGGAAGATTTTTATGTGTCCTTGATTTGAAATGATAGCTTTGCTGGATAGACTAATCTTGGTTCCAGGTCCCTGTTTTCACTGCTCTGAATATTTCTTGCCAATCCCTTCTAGCCTGCAAAGTTTCTGTTGAGAAATCAACTGACAGTATTATGGGAGCTCCCCTGCGGATAACTAATTACTTTTCTCCTGGTGCTTTTAAGACTCTCTGCTTGTCTTTAACATTTGGGATTTTAATTTTGATGTGTCTTGGTGTGGGCTTCTCTTTATATTCATCTTGTTTGGGACTCTTTGCACTTCCTGTATGTATATGTCTATTTTGATCATGAGTTTAGGAAGTTTCTGTCATTATTTTTTCAAATAGGTTTTCAATTCCTTCCTCTGTATCTTCTTCTGGCACTTCCTCAATGTGAATGTTGATGCACTTGAAACTGTCCCTCAGGCTATTTACATTATTCTACTTTTTGGGGGATTCTTTTTTCTTCTTGCTGTTATGATTGGTGTTTTTTCTTCTTTATATTCCAAATCACTGATTTGATTTTTAGGTTCATCCACTCCACTGCTGATTCCCTGTAAATTCTTCTTCATTTCAGTTAGTGTATACTTCATTTCTGACTGGTTCTTTGTTATGGTTTCCATGTTTAAAAAAATTCATTTTATTTTTCCACATTTTATTGTTGTTCAAGTACCGTTGTATCCATTTTCCCCACCACTCCCTCTCTTTCAGTCATCCACACTTCCCACTCTTGATCCTACCTCCCTGTGGTTTTGTCCATGTGTCCTTCATGCATGTTCCTTGATAGCCTCTCCACTATTATCTCTGATATTCTCTCTCCCTGCTCCTTCTGGTTACTATCAGTTTGTTCTTTATTTCAATGTCTATAGTTATATTTTGCTTGCTTATTTCTTTTGTTGATTAGGTGAGATCATATGGTATTTGTCTTTTACCACCTGGCTTATTTCACTCAGTATAATGCTCTCCAGATCCATCCATGCTGTCCCAAAGGGGATGATTTCCTTCATTTTTCTGCTGCATAGCATTCCATTGTGCAGATATATCACTGCTTTTTTTGATCCACTAATTTACTGATGGGCACCTAGGTTGCTTCCAACACTTGGCTATTGTAAATTGTGCTGCTATGAACATTGGGGTGTATAGGTTCTTTTGGATTGGTGTTTCAGGGTTCTTAGGATACAATCCCAGCAGTGGAATTGCCTGGTCAAAAGGCAGTTCCATTTTTAGTTTTCTGAGAAAATTCCATACTGTTTTCCACAGTGGCTGCACTAGTCTGCATTCCCACCAACAGTGCACTAGGGTTCCCTTTTCTCCACATCCTCTCCAACACTTGTTTGTTGCTTTGTTTATGATGGCCATTCTCACTGGTGGGAGATGGTGCCTCATTGTGGTTTTAATTTGCATCTCTCTGATGGCTATTGATGCTAAGCATATTTTCATGTGTCTTTGGGCCCTTTGCATGTCCTCCTTGGAGAATTGACTATGTCCTTTGTCCATTTCTTAATTGGGTTGTTTGTCTTCCTGGAGTGGAGTCATGTGAGTTCTTTATATATTTTGGAGATCAAACCCTTGTCCAAGTTATTATCGACAAATATGTTTTCCCATATGGTTGTTTCTCTTTTTATTTTAATGTTTTTTTTCTTTAACTGTGCAGAAACTTTTTATTTTAATGAGATTCCACTTGTTTATTCTTTTCTTTATGTCCCTTGCTCTAGGGGACATATTGGTGAAAATATTGTTGCGTGGAATGTCTGAGAATTTCCTGCCTATGTTTTCCTCTAGGACTTTTATGGTATCACAACTTATATTTAAGTCTTTTATCCACCTTCAGTTTATTTTTGTATGTGGTGTAAGTGGTGCTCAAGTTTCTTTTTCTTTCTTTCTTGGTGTAGCTATCCAGCTCTCCCACCACCATTTGTTGAAAAGGCTATTTTTACTACATTTTATGCCTCTGCCCCCTATTTTGGATATTAATTGACTATAGAGACTTGGATTAATTTCTGGGCTCTCTATTCTGTTCCATTAGTCTATCTGTCTGTTCCTATGCCAGTAGCAGGCTTTTTTGATTATAGCAGCCTTGGGGTACAGTTTGATATCAGGGGTTGTGATCCCTCCTATTTTGTTCTTCCTTTTCAAAATTGTTGTGGTTATTCAAGGTCATTTATACTTCTATATAAATTTTTTGAAGTGTTTTTTCTATATCTGTCAAATATGTCATTGGTATTTTAATAGGGATTGTGTTGAATCTACAAATTATTTTGGGTAGTAAGGACATTTTGATGACATTAACTCTTCCAATCTATGAACATGGTATATGCTTCCATTTGTTTTGTGACTTCTTTAATTTTGTTCTTCAGTGTTGTGTAGTTTTCTGAGCACAGGTCTTCTACCTCCTTGGTTAGGTTTATTCCTAGGTACTTTGTTTTTCTTTTTGCTATATCAAATGGCATTTTTAAAAATTTCTGTCTTATATTTCGTTATTGATGTACAAAAATACCTTTGATTTGTGAATATTGACATTGTATCCCACTGTTTTGCCAAATTCACTTATTAGGTTGAGTGGGTTTTTGGTGGAGTCTATAGGATTTTCTGTGAAACCTATAAGATTTTCTATGTCCACTACAAACAATGACAGTTTTGTTTCCTCCTTTCCAATTTGGATGCTTTTAATTTCTTTTGCATGTCTGATTGCTGTGGCTAGGACTTCCAATACTATGTTGACTAGAAGTGGTGAAAGTGGACATCCTTGTCTTATTCCTGATCTTAGTGGGAAAGCTCTAAGTTTTTGTCCATTGAGTATGAGGTTGGCTGTAGGTCTCTCATATATGGCCTTTATTATGTTGAGGAATGCTCCCTCTATTCCCACTTTGTTGAGTGTTTTAATCATAAATGGGTGCTGTATCTTATCAAATGCTTTTTCTGCATCTATTGATATGATCATATGATTTTTGTCTTAGCTTTTGTTTATGTGATGTATTACATTTACTGATTTGCAAATATTGTACCAACGTTGCCTCTCTGGGATGAATTCCACTTGATCATGGTGTGTGATCTTTTTAATATATTGCTGGATGTGGTTGGCCAACATTTTGTTGAGGATTTTAGCATCTATGTTCATCAGCAATATTGGCCTGTAGTTTTCTTTCTTTGTTGTGTCTTTGGTTTTGGGATTAGGATGATGATGACCCATAAAAAGTGTTTAGGAGTCTTCTGTTGGTGTACTGTTATTTCTATTCATGTTCTCAGAACTACAGTTTCCCAGAAGCATATGGTTCAGTCAGTTCTGTAGGTAGTACTGGGAAGCACATGAAAACAGTCAGAACAATTTGTGCAGTGATGTTTGTTAAGTTGTGCTCTTATGTTTTTCTAGATTGTGTGGTAATGTTACTTGTAGAGTTGTGAGAAGCTTACAAATAAAGTTCTCTTTTGAAGTAAGATATGGTTAACCCCATATCTCTTAGGCATGGTGTTGTAAAGCTGGGTAAATGCTGTTTTTCATGCAGAGCAAGTAAGGTAAGGAGACTGTTGTACCAAGTTTTTAAAAACAACCTGTGTAACAACTGTATACCTAAAAATGGCCTGATATATACTGAAATTTTTGTGAAGGAAGCTTTTGTCCACTCTATTGAGCAATGTACAGTGGCAAGGAGAGAAACACATTGTAGTCAATAAATGTGAAAATACTCTCTTAAATTATTTGAAATCTGGAAGTTGCTTAAGTTTATGAGGAAAATGCATGCTGGAGACTCTAATGATCACTGTCAGCCTTCCTGTCCTGCACAGAAAGCCAGAGTGCAGTGTTTGAACATGCTTAAGTTTGATGCATACCAGATGAGATTTGGGAGTGCTTACCAGCAGAGACTACAGTTTGTAAATACAAACTCACCTCATTATGTAATATAAGTGTTTGCCTTTAGAGAAATTAAATCATCTTCTTTTGGAACAGACTTGACAGTGCCAAAAGGAAAGTTGAATAAACAAGGGCAATGTCTGTGTAAAGCCATTTACATAAGCTTTGTTCAATGAAACACTATAGAACTGAGAATGGATTGGGAGATAAAATGCTGGTTACTTCTACACATGAGAATATTGATAGAAAGACTAAAATATTGGCAGCATGGGTTTTCTTTGTAAGATTTAGAACACAGCTAAAATTAATTACTGAGTTCTACTTCATATACTCTTATTTCTCTTCATGTCATCAGAACTGCAGTTACACAAAAGCATATGGTTCAGTCAGCTGTGAAGGTAATACTGGGAAGAAAACGAGGACAGAAACAACCATTTGGGCAGTAATGTTTATTGTGATGTGTTTATGGTTTTCTAATTTGTGTGGTGATGTTGATACTTGAGGGGTTGTGAGAAGATGAGAAATAAAGGTCTCATTTGAAGTCAGATATGGTTAACTTTACATCTCTGAAACATGGTGTTGTAAAGCTAGGTAAACCCTGTTTTTTCATCTAGAACAAGTAAGTTATGGAAACCTCTATACTGAGTGGTTAAAACACAACCTGCATAACAAGTGTATACCTGAAAATGGCTCAATATTTATTGAAAAATTTTTGACAGAGGCCTCATATTCATATCCTCCTCCAGACCCAATACCACTCTGTTTCCAATGGGCAATTACTCTATGTTCCTTTTTGGACAAATGTATATCCAGATTATATGGGCAGATAATTTAGTTTTCCTTATTTATCTTCTTTTTAAAGTGAGATTGGAATAGTAATGATAATGCTAGTCCTTGTAGTAGATACACCTTGAGATCTAAATAGCTTAGCAACACAGAAACTTATTTCTTGTTTATATAAAGTTCAATCATCATAAGTGGAAGGGAGGAATTCTGCTCCCTGTAGTCACTCAGTGACACTCAGGGACTCAAGTGACACAGGCTTTATCATCCTCAGCACATGGTTTCTGAGGTTGCCTTCAGTGTCATAGGCAAATTCCCAAATACCAAAGAAGGTAAACAAAGGGGGAAAGAGGAAACAGAAAATTTTACTATATTGCAACTCATTGGCTAGAACTTGGTCAGCACATGGCCAGACACACTGAAAGAGAGGATGGGGAAAGCAATCTAGCTATGTGCCTAGGAAGGCATGAAGAGTAGTTTGGTGGATACCGCCAGATTCTGCCATGAAAATCATGATCTAAATATTGTTTTTTAAAAATAAAACTTAAAAAGTTGAATGTTTTTTCTTTACTTTCATTTATAACATATCTTGGGGATGTTTTATTATACATAGGTAAAGCTCAGAAATTTTAATGAGAGAAGTTCTTAGTGTAAATAAATCACAGTATATTTAATCATTTCCCTTATAAATGCTTATGAATATCTACGAAAATCTTATGAATATATTTGAATTATAAATATCTAGAGGTGAAAATTATTAGGTGAAAATAAATATGCCAAATTTGCATTTCAACGTGTATGTCATAAAAGTCTGTACAAAATTAAATTTCCCAAGGAGTTTCTGATTACCAAATTCCTCTGTCCCTCACCAAAATGAAATATCATCTTCATTAATTGGTTATATATCTGATGAATGAGAATTGTGAGAATTGATAATCTCGTTGCTGTTTCTTCTATTACAATTTTTTACTATATCATTTGTCATTTACATTTTATCTAATTTCTTTATTTTTTTAAAATCTTTATTGTATTGTTAAAATCATTGGAATATATACATTCCTCACTTTTGGGGCTATTTGTTTTTATATATCAACTTACAGGAAATAATTTTATATGATGAATATGATCTATTTTATGTCTTTTAAATAAAATTTCTTGGTCTTTCTGAGTGCTTTGTAATGTTTTCACTCATGTTTTTCCTGTTGAAAATTAATTTAAGTCCAATTATCCTTCTTTTGTAGAAAACTTGTTTTTTTTCCTCTGGATAATATTTTTTAAAAGATTTTCTTTATTTTTTGGAGAGAGGAGAAGGGAGGGAGAAAGAGAGGGAGAGAAGCATCAATGTGTGGTTGCTTCTCTTGAGCCCTGCACTGGGGACCCAGCCCGCAACCCAGGCTTGTGGCCTGAATGGGAATCAAACCTGCAACCTTTTGTTTTGCAGGCCCTCACTCAATCCACTGAACCACACCAGCCAGGGCTCCTCTGGATAATTTTAAGAAGCTTCCTTTGTCTTCATTAGCCAGCAGTTTTTCAGTGTGATGTGTTAAATGTTTAGAATCATTTTTATTCATCCAGCTTAGAATTTTTTTTTTTACTCGTAGGTTTTCTATTTAAAAGCTTTATGTTTTTCATCTATTCCGGAGAAATCACAGATGTCATCAGGTAGTTCAGTTGGTTGGAACATTGTCCTATACATCAAAAGGTTACAGGTTCCATCCCTGGTCAGAGCACATATCCAGGTTGCAGTTTTGATTGTGGTCAGGGCGATTATGGGAGGCAGTGGATCAATGCATGTCTCTCACATCAATGTTTCTCTCTCTAAAATCAGCAAACATATCCTCAGTGAGGATTATAAAAATATTTAAAAAATGATTGCTGTCTCACATTCACTCTATTCTCATGTTAAAACATATGTTACATGAAACAAGTTCATGTTTTATTCTCCATATTCTCAGTTCGTTTTGCATTATGTCTGTCTCTTGATTCATAGTAATTTCTTCAGCTATATTACCTTGTTGATTAATTCTCCTTATAACTGATTGTTGTTTGACTTGTCCATTTGTAAAAATTCAAATGTTACATTTTTACCTTTTTAAAGTTACATTTGCTTATGTTTTAAAGCACTCTGGTAAATTTTCATGATAATTTTTCTTAAATATATTTTGAATTCCCTCTTTTATTTCTTAAAATTATAAGCTTGAAGTTCTTATTTATATGTGGCAATAACGAGATCTGGTCTTTGCAGAACTAAGTCATCCTCTCTTCTTTGTGTGGACTCATCTTTCATGGTGTTTTTATCCCCCTCAAGTGCTTTGCCATTTTTACTGCAGGCTTTACAACATAAAGGTTTCCAAGATAACCTTGGGAACTGTATCTGTGAGGATACTTTGAGGCCAAGCATAAGGTGTTCTTACAAGGAGAACTTGTGCTTGCTTTGTCCATCTCATGAGGCAATTCCAACCAGGGAACATTATAATTTTTCATTAAGCTTTTACATAAATAAGAATTGGCACATTTACATTGTAGTTCCTGGTACCAAGTCATTGTTCAATAAGTATTTTGAGTAAATGAATGACATACACATGGGTTTGGACCACAAACCATATTGGGAAAGTTTGCTATTATGGTACTATACATAATTGGGGGAGATTTTTCCCTCCTATCTAAAAGTGAGGCATAGTCAAAAAAACTTCCTAGAAGATCATTTTTCTTTTCTTTACTTTTTTCTTCCATTTTTTATTTGTAAAAATTTTTCTCATTATTTTGGCATTTTATTAGTGTATTTAAAACCATTTTTCTAGTATATACTTATGTCTGTCTTATAACTGGAATTTTTTTTCAGCTGTCATACTATCCAAAGTAAAAGTCACCATGATTTTTCTTCAGTCTTCTAGGAATTTCTCAAAATGTGTTTGTTAAAAAATCTATTGTTTTTCAACACTGATATATATGAATTTAGCATGTAAATGTGTATATGTGTATGTATATGGTGTTTGTGCATATTTATGTTTTTGTATTTTCCATAATTCTAGATGGGAGTAGACTTAGATATGTTTACAGTTTTTAGACTTTAGAATATGCCAGTATTATTTTGTGTAATAATATTAACTGTACTGCAGAACATTTAATTGTTTTTGTTTTTATGATTATCTCACTTTTTAGGACTTAAAACCTTAACACAACTTTATTTATATATTTATTTAAATAATCAGTACTTCATATAGTTCTGACAATAGTCATTGCTAAAGTTGTATTTTTTTATTCTATAAATTTTCAAATCCATAGATAAAGTCTGAGACACAGCATAGAGGAAATAGAATATTATAAAATATCAGTCAGTATTAAAAATGTGTGATTACTTATTAACTGGAAAGTGCATACAAATTAGAGAAAAACAAGTCAACCATCAAGGTGTCATGATTAGTCACATGCTTAACCTCATCCATAAGAATATGTGTGATGACAAAAACAAATGCAAATTTGTCTTCTAGTCTTACAAAGGGAGAAAAACTCTGTTTTGTAGACACCCCAGAATAGTTATTTCACAAAGAAAATCTGTTTTATGGAATCTAGATCTATATATTTCCAGACTAAATTTGAAAAATAAAGATGGATCAAAAAAGAAGTCATGTCAGTCAACCTAGAATTCATTCATTCATTCATTCTAAAAGGACTTACAGAATTCTCTCTATGCACCAGAAACTCACTAATCTAGACTACGTGGTGATCAGTGGAACCTGGGCCTTCCTTTTAATAATCTTTAAGTCTTGTGAAGTTAAGGGGGAAAAAGGCAATTACAGAACTGCAAAATACATCAAGTGCTAACTTTAAACCTAACACTACCATAAATGTTTCAAAAGTGCTAAAATAATTTAATTCTCACAAGAATATAAAAACATGATTGTTTTTGCTTTCCTAGATTTAGACAAGAAAACAGAGATACACACTTCATAAGCTCAAAAGGCAAATATATTGATGGAAGTGGATTTGAACCCATATTGTTGAAACCTTGACTAAAACTTATCAACATTTGTACACTACTGACAGGGGATAAAATAGGACTTACCTATAGAAGAAGAGAAGAGAAGAACACCTGTGGTGTCCAGAGGGCACTCAGCAGGTTGTCAGTGGATGTTGCATGTTTAAAGACAATGCATATGCATGGAGAACTGCAAGTAGTCTGGCATGGAGGAGTCTACTCTGAGTGTGTGTGTGTGTGTGTGTGTGTGTGTGCGTGCGCACCAATAGCTGAGTCTTGGCATACAGGCAGGGACTGGTTAATGGGAAGATTTGTTAGATGCATTTTAAGGTAATGTGAAGACATCGAAGACTTAAATAGGAAATTAGTAACTCATGTCTGTTTTTCAACACCATTCTTATTTTAGCATGGAGAATGGTTTGTGAAAGGAGAAATAGCTGGAAGTAATTGAAGTATTATAGAAGTAAGAAGAACCAGATTGGGACTTGAAGTAAGAAAATATTGAGAATTTAGAGAAGTGAAGAGATTTGGAAGGAATTTAGTGTTGAGAGGTTAGCTAAACTACTCCATCATATTACTAGCTAAACATTCATTTTGTGTGGCCAAGTGGCCTGCAGGGTCCTTGAGCTGATTGATGCTAGCCCCTCCCATCAGCATGTGCTTTAATAGCAGTCTGCAGAGTCACAAGTTAAATGTTTCAAGTTCCTGATATGACTCCCCAACTGCCTTTGTGGTAAGCAGTCTCCCCTACCACTCAGTGCTTGTTCCTTGCATGCCCCTTAGAAAATAATCTCCATGAAGTTTACCAAAACTCCTTTTAGGTCTGAATTAACCAATATGGCCTTGGCCCAGGGGCCCCAAAGCACTCCCCACAGGTACACTAATAAAAGTATGTGCCCCAGATCATGCTTCTCTCTCAGCCTTCACCTGCTTTGGCCTCCCCACATGGCCACTAGAAGCTTATCTTGTACTTCTCACAGGTCCTGTGCATGATAAACTTCTCTATTTCAATTTCACTGTAAAATTGCTTAATTCCATTGTGGTCTTTTGTTGAATCACAGTACATCATCCAACATTTGGATCTCTACTTAAGAACTATTATTTTAACATTTAGTTTTACATTTAGTTTCCAAAAGGACTTTGTAATCAATTTCATATACAATGTGTGTATCAGTCAGGGGCTGTCAGGAAACAGAAGCACATTTAGAAGGGGTAACTGAAGTGTGTGGAGGATACCAGCCAGCAGTATCCATCATGGCTGTGGATGTTCATCAACACGCAAGAAAAACATACACAGAGACAACCAGGTCCTGTGGGGAAATAGGAACAGTAGGGCCACTCCTCACATAGGGAGTGCGCCACTTGGCCACCCTCCCTGGTGGGGAAAGCACATCGTTCCCCCTCTGGAGAGGCTTTTTATTGGTTTCGTTTGAATAAGAATTCAGGTAAAATCTCATTACTCATTGCTAGGAAGTAAGGATCAAACAATAGATAACAAGGAAGTCTGAGGGCCTATTTTGAGTCAAGGTCAAACAGCTGTAAAACTTTGAGGAACAAACTTACTTCTTCCTTGGACCCTTCTCATTCAACTGAGAGCATTCTAAACAAAGCAGGTTTCACAGGATTTTACATATTCTTTCTTAGGCCTGATCACCCGGGGAACCCGCCCTTTTCAGCACAGAGCTGCACCACCCTGTCATTGTTTCAGGCTTACCTGGAGCAAGGGAACTAAGGCAACCAAGAGACAAGGAGATTTTCTCCCAGGTGCTGAGGACTCAGAGTATGTCAAAGCCGAGGAGCGAGGGTCCATGACCTCCTTTTGCTGTAGCCCCCAAAGTCCTTCTTTTGGGGGCCTCCCATGTGATCGTGCCTGTCTTAGGTCGTTCCCCCCTTGGGGAATCTTACCCATCATTGGCTAACAGGCCAAGCTTTGGGATTCAGTAATAAATGAAGCAGCAGAAGCAGCACTCCTGCCAGGGAGATAAGCTTTTGTCTCCTTGCTGGCTTATGGTCCAAGGCCACTCCCTCAGCCTTAGCCTTGGCGGGGTTACAGCTTCTGATACCAGGCAGGGCAGTTCCCAACAGAAGTGAGTTTAATGAAGAGACTATTTCAAGTTGAGAAAGTTTAAGAGAATCGACAGAAGGAACAGAATCTGTTACTGGCATTGGACCTGGATGAGAAAGTAAATTTTCTGCATTATGGGCAAGGATGTAGGTACAGGAGAAAGACCATCTGTAGTGTTGGAGGGAGGAATGTAACCACCACAAACTTACATTCAGCTGAGAAAAAATGGAGAAAAAATCAACTTGAACTCTTGTTCTTTCTACATTTTTAATGCCATGCCATTCCATTGGCCAAACAATGCTGGTGGGCAGAGGGCAAGAGGGAACTGAACAGCAATGGTTCATAGCAGTCAGCCTCCCAAGATTCCAAGCAGTGTGGAAAAAGATGGAGAGTAGCTCTGGATGTGAAGAAGAAAATATCTAGCCCAGGAGAAAGAGTAAAGCATAGGTGGGTTTCCAATTTTACATTTGGGTAACTAAGTGAATAGCACCATATCTTAGTGATAAGAAAGATATAAATGTCATTCATGTTGGGCAAAATTCTCTTATATCTTGGTCTATCTGGATGCTAGCTTCAAAATTCCCAGTAGTACCTATACCCTTTTCCAGAACTTATTTATTTTTTTGACTTAAAAATATTTCTTTGGCAATTTGGGAGAGAAGAAAATTGACAACATGAACTTATATTACCACCTTGCATGAGAAATCAGTAAAAATATATCTTTTACATATAAACATTGAGCTATTTAATTTTATTCTTGTTCAGTTTGGTCATGAAACCATAACCCACTATATCATCATTCACCCAAGGGCAGCTAAAAAAACTTTAGGCAATGTGGTCAAGGGGCTATAATCATTTCTCCAAAGAGAGCATGGTACAGTTATTACAAATGCCTATTGCATCAAGGAAATTATTTAAGACATTTATTTTAACATATTAGGCCTAATACAATAGAGTCACAAATAGCTAAATCAATGATGGAAAAGATGTTCATTTCAAATTTCAAAAGGTTAAAGAAATAATAGATGCAATAATTTTACTTTCACAAAAAGACAGCTTACATTAAAGGGCAGTCATTGGTTTCTGACTACTGTGAAGATGCTGATAAATTAGTTTTTGAAATCTTAGAAAAATATGCAAACAAAAAACTAAATTCAAATCCCAGTGTAAAACCATTACTTAAAATTATATTATATTACAAAGAAAAAGCTTATGCACTCAACACCCCAATCTATTTCTTTTTAAGTTCTAAGAAAACATCCAAAGGAGCTAAATCTTTCCTTAGTTTTAGAAATGTTTAAAAGTTAGTATTATTTTTCCTTTATACAAACGTCAGAGTGGAAAAGAATGCTATTCTTGTAGATTAACCTATAAAAAACCCCCAAAACACTAGATTAGGGTTCCAGCCAAGATGGAGGCATCAGTGAAACCTTTTGCTTCTTCACACAACCAAACGGAGGATAACAACAAATCTAAAATTAATAAACAACCAGAAGCACCAGAAAAGCAAACTGCATGGAACTCCAACAACCAAGGAATTAAAGAAAAAAATCAACCAGAACAACCAGACTGGTAAGGTGGTGGACCGCACCAGCTGACTCAGAAAAACCAGGGTGAGGCGGACAACAGTAGGGGCAGGGCTGGCTGCCAAGCTTGGTGGGCTGTGCAGGAGGGGCTGACTTAAGGGGAAAACTGAGACTCAGAGGTGGCTGTGGACTACAGTGGTTGCGGTGGTGGGAGAAACTCCCAGTCTCACACGAGAGTCCCTTGGAAAGTGCGCTCGAGTTGAGAAGGTGAGCTGCACTGTTCCCTCTCTGGCCCCTCCCCCACAGGCAGCACTGCAGTGCAGCAAAGAGGGTAGCCCTGCCTGAGTGAATACCTAAGCCTCTGCCCCCTTACAACTTATCAGGCCCCCCCCCCAAAAGAAATAGGGCCAAAATGAAAGAACAGAGCAAAACCTCAGAACTAAGCAATGAGGAGATTGCCAACCTATCTGATGGAGAATTTAAAGCCCTGGTAATCAAAATGCTCACAGAACTGTTGGAGCTTGGTCAAAAAATGAAAAAAAATAAATGCTTATTGCATCAGAGAAATGATTTAAGACATTTATTTTAACATATTAGGCCTAATACAATAGAGTCACAAATAGCAATGATGGAAAAGATATTCATTTCAAACAAAGCATTCAGGGAACCAACAGTGACAGGAAGAAAACCAGGAGTCAAGGCAATGATTTGGAACAAAAGGAAAAAATAAACATCCAACTGAAACAAAATGAAGAAACAAGAATTCAAAAAAATGAAGAGATTCTTACAAACTTCTGGGACAACCTGAAACATTCCAATATCCAAATTACAGGGGTGCCAGAAGGAGAAGAGCAACAGCAAGAAATTGAAAACTTATTCAAATAAATAATGAAGAAAAACTTCCCCAATATGGTGAAGGAAATAGACTTCCAGGAAGTCCAGAAATCCCAGAGTCCCAAAGAAGTTGGACCCAAAGAGGAACATACCAAGGCACATCATCATTAAGTTACCCAAGATTAAATATAAAGAGAGAACCCTAAACAAAGCAAGAGGAAAGGAGAGAGTTACCTACATAGGAGTGCCTATAAGGCTATCAGCTGATTTCTTAAAAGAAACCTTTCAGGCAAGAAGGGGCTTGAAAGAAGTATTTGAAGTCATGAAAAACAAGGACCTACATCCAAGATTACTCTATCCAGCAAAGCTTTCATTTAGAATGGAAGGGCAGATAAAGTGCTTCCCAGATAAAGTCAATTTAAAGGAGTTCATCATCACCAAAATTATATGAAATGTTAAAGGGACTTATTTAAGAGAAAGAAGATAAAAAATGCGAACAGTAAAATGACAACAAATTCACAACTATCAACAAGTGAACCTAAAAGAAAAACAATGAAAACAAAAACTAAGCAAACAACCAGAACAGAAACAGAATTAGAGAAATGGACATCACATGGAGGGATTTCAGTGGGGAAGGGGAAGGGAGGAATATGGGGGAAAAGGTACAGGGAAGAAGAAGCATAATTAGTAGGCATAAAATAGATGGGGAAAGGTTAAGAATTGTATAGGAAGCAGAGGACTCTAGGAACTTATATGTACAACCCATGGACATGAACTAAGAGGGTGTGCTGAAGGGTTGGGGGGCCAGGGTGGAGGGGGGATAAAGGGAGAAAATTAGAAAAATCATAATAGCATAATCAATAAAAATACTTAAAAGAAAAATAACCAATAATTGTTAATAATGATAAAAACCTAAGCTTTAGGCAAAATTAGAGTTCAGAAAAACTTATATCTCTCACCATGAATTGGATGCCTCCCTCCAATTTAAATACATTTCTTATTTAAAGATATTAGTGGTGATATTAACTACTGTGGTATTTTGATATTGTATAATGAAGTGTCTTAACATGTGGAAGTTGCTTGACTCGTGAACAAATGTTTCCTAATTGACCAAAGGATCATGTTGCAAAAGAACATATGAGAGAACATTCCATCCAAAATGTAAGATAGACCAGTAGATTTTAATCTAACAGAATAGGTAAAGTTCATTAATATGGCTTCAGATTCCACATTGCAACTAACCTCTCTTTTTGAACTATTAATACATACCTGTAGCCTTGGTTGGTTTGGCTCAGTGGATTGAGTGACAGCCTGCGAACTGAGGTTGCTGGTTCAATTTCCAGTCAAGCCACATGCCTGGGTTGCAAGCCAGGTCCTCAGTTGGGGGTGTGAGAAAGGAAACCATTTGATGCATCTCCCACATTGATGTTTCTCTCCCTCTCTTTCTGCCTCCCTTTTCATCTATCTAAAATAAATAAAATTTAAAAAGAAAAAGAAACACACTAGATTACTTAAGAAAATTAGATCAAAAGATGCTGAAGCAAAGGATTGGCACAAATATTAAAGCACATTATGTATCTCATCTTGTTCTTAAATACTCAATATTATATTACTTAAGAAATGGATTTAGCCTTGTCTAATATGAATGTCTATTAATGGCTTGTCTGTGTGAAGCTGGCCAATTGCTTGGCTTTAACCTGCAATATTCTTAAGATAGCTGAAATAGTTTATGCACCATCACTTCCTGTATATTCAAACATGATGCCTTAAAATAATCTTTATAATCTTTCAGTTTATCTCAGGAAAGGGATATACTTAATAATTGTATCAGTGGCTTAACTTCATAATATCTATGCATTTTAATATCATTTGTTAAAGGATTACTCATGGTAAGAATAAATGGATCTCAGAGAATTATTGTATAGCAGTTGGCAATAACCAGTAATAAAATAGGATTTCATCTGAACCCATGCAGGTGATCTTATTTTACTGAGTGTGTTAAAGTATTTTCAGGAATGCCAAGAGGAATTCACTTTTAAGGAGAACAATGTGGTATCACTACTGAGGCACAATGAAAGAGAAATGATAAAGAACTAATTTCTCAAGTTGTTACTTTTCTTCTAATCAAGGATGCAAAGCATATTGGTAGTAAAACTCCATTTATTATTCTATTTATAGAGCTGTTATTATGAATATGTTTGGAAGAACTAGTAAAGTGTATTCATCGACCCCATTAATATTCATTGTATGTCTACTATGTGCCAGATAGTGAATATGCAAAGATTATCTGCTCAGACATTAGGAACCTTTAGTGAGGTGAGTAAAACTGATAGACAAATAAAGTAAGTTAGGCTAAGATTCAGAATGGAAGCCATAGCCAAGTAGCTCAGGTGGTTAGAGCATTGTCCCAATATGCCAAGATTGTGGCTTTAATCCTCAGTCAGGGCACATACAAGAATCAACCAATGAGTGTGTGGATAAGTGGAACATCAAATCAATGTTTCTGCATCTCTCTCTTTCTAAAATCAGTAAAAACATATAAAAAAAGATTCAGAATGGAAAGGGCTATTAAAACCAGAAAAGACACCAGTGTTCAGGCTGCCTGTCACTACCAAACCTAATAAGCAATTACAGTGATTGAATTTTTATGGGTGCTTTATTCAGATGGCTCATGATCCAAGAAGATGGCAGGTTCATACTCTAACAGACCATCTTGTCTTTTCTTTCTAGGCCAAGGTTTTTATAGCCAGGGATAAACAAGGTGCAGTGAGGGGTTTTGGAGTTCAGGAAGGATTAGGTGAAAGAAACTGTAACATTTCTGTCCTGGGCCATTAGCTGTTCCCAGGGGCCGGTGGTCATCTTTCTCTCTCTGCAACATAAAGGCCTGGATGCTTCCACTTGTTCCTAGGTGGTGGTCTTTAGCAGTGCCTCAGGAGGTTGGCTGTTTTCTTGGGAGCAAGGATGGGCTTTATCTATCTGTAGTTTCTGAAACAAAAGCTTTAACATATACATTACTTGCTAGGCTTATAACTTTTTACCTTAAACTAAAATTTTCCAACTCTCGAGTCCCCTATCACTATGACCATACACAGAAGGGAGATATTAAGTCTGTATCAAGAATTTAAGAAGGCTTTACAGAGATATCAATTAACCTAAATCCTGAAAAATAAAAAAGAGGTTCCCAGATGGCAACTGTTATCTTGGTTATCTTTTAACATGCTGAAGAAACAGCATGTTAAAAAGTGCAAAATATTTCTATGATTGGTAGAGTGGGAAAATTTTATACATTTTAGAAAATGGATTTGGAAGCCAATATAAAATTGTGATGGTATTACAAGTTGAATATTCTTAAATGTCAGCTTTTGAACATTATGTATAATATATACATTTTCCCTATTTTGTTGAAAAGTTTCAATTTCTCTTTAGAGCTGGTCAGAGCCATACATGCAACCCCACAACTCCCTTTGGGGGTCCCACAGGCACCAGCTTTCACCTTTCCACCCCCCAAACTTCATCCTCTTTCCTGACAACTCTCCCAATCAGCCAAAATTCAAATTAGAAATCTGAGCCTAATCATTTTTACTCCTTTTTCTTGGGGCCAAACATCCACTCTATCACCACGATGTATTCAATTGCTTGATATATATCTGTGGAGTCAGCCTTCTTTTCACTATCAGCACCTCTTGCCTAAGTAATTGCAAAAGCTATCCTCCTGGCTTCCCTGCTTCTGGTCTTGATCCTATTTCTAATTTTTAAAAAAATTTATTGTATTTTTCATTACCATTTAACCTCCTATTTCTTTGCCACAATGCAGTGACAGTGATCATGTTAAAACGTGAAGTTGGGCACATTACTCTACTCCTTAGAACATTCAGAGAATCCCTGGTGCTTTCAGTATCAAAGTTAATCTGATTACTATGGCAAACTGGTTCAGCCTCCTGAGGAAGCTCATCTCTAATCTCTCAGCATTCAGATAATTTGTTCTCCTTTCCTTTTTCTTCATTTTTTAAATATTTTAAAAAATATTTTATTGTTGTTCGAAGGAAGAATCCAACAAGAAGACATAAATGTAAATATATATGCCCCCAACATAGGAGCACCCAAATACATAAGGAAAATCTTGGAGGACTTCAAGAAACATATTGACAGCAACACAATTATAGCAGGTGTTCTTTTCTTGATTGACTCCTATTTGTACTTTAATTCTTTTTTAAAAAATATTTTATTGTTGTTCACATACAGTTGTCTGTGTTTACCCGCTACCACTCTCCCCGACCCCAGCCATCCTCACCTCACTCCCCTGCTTCCACTCCCCACCTTGGTTTTGCCCATGTGTCCTTCATAGTTGTTCCTGAAAACTCTCCTTTTTCATTTTCCCCTCTCAGTTCCCCTCTGGTTACTGTCAAATTATTCTTAATTTCAATGTCTCTGGCTATATTTCACTGGCTTGTTTGTTTTATTGATTAGGTTTCTGTTAAAGGTGAGATCATATGGTATTTGTTCCTCATCGCCTGGCTATTTCACTCAGCATAATGCTCTCCAGATCCATTCATGTTGTTGCAAAGGGTAGAAGCTCCTTTCTTTCTGCTGCATAGTATTCCACTGTGTAAATGTACCATAGTTTTTTGATTCATTCATTTACTAATGGACACTTAGTTTGCTTCCAGCACTTGTCTATTGTAAATTGTGCTACTATGAACATTGGGGTGTGTACTTTAATTATTAATTTAGCAGATGTTTCTTCTAGGAAGCTTTGCCTGACAAATCTAGTTCAGACACACGTCCTATATATTTAGTCCTGGTACTTCTTTTTTTTTTTAATTTTATTTTAATCATTGTTCAAATACAGTTTTCTCCTTTTTACTCCCAATCCAGCCCCCCCCCCAACCCTCCCCACTTCCCTCCCATTACCACCCTCCCCCTTAGTTTTTTGACCATGTGTCCTTTAAGTTTGTTCCTGTGAACCCTTCCCACTGTCCCCTGAGATTCCCTCTACTCTCTTCTGTGGGCACTGTCAGCCTGTCCTCTATTTCAGTGTCTTTGGTTATATTTTGCTTGTTTCTTTGTTTTGTTGTTTAGGTTCCTGTTAAAGGTGAGATCATGTGGTATTTGTCTTTCACTGCCTGACTTGTTTCGCTTAGCATAATGCTTTCCAGCTCCATCCAAGCTGTTGCAAAGAGTAGGAGCTCCTTCTTTTTTTTCTGCTGTATAGAATTCCACTGTGTAAATGTACCATAGTTTTTTGATCCATTCATTTACTGATGGGCATCTAGGTTGCTTCCAGCACCTAGATATTGTAAATTGTGCTCCTGTGAACATTGGGGGTGCAAAGGTTCTTTTGTATTGGTGTTTTAGTGTTCTTAGGATATAGTCCCAGCAGTGGAATTGCTGGGTCAAAAGGCAGATCTATTTTTAGTTTTCTGAGGAAGTTCCATACTGCTTTCCATAGTGGTTGTACCAGTCTGCAGTCCCACCAACAGTGCACCAGGGTCCCCTTTTCTCCACAACCTCTCCAACACTTGTTGTTTGTTGCTCTGTTTATGATGGCCATTCTGACTGGTGTGAAGTGGTATCTCATTGTGGTTTTAATTTGCATCTCTCTGATAGCTAGCGATATTGAACATCGTTTCATGTGTCTTTGGATCTTCTGTATGTCCTCCTTGGAGAAGTGTCTGTTCAAGTCCTTTGCCCATTTTTTAATTGGGTTGCTTGTCTTCTTTGAATGTAGTCATGTAAGTTCTTTATATATTTTGGAGATTAAACCTTTGTCTGAGGTATCATTGGCAAATATATTTTCCCATACAGTTGGTTCCCTTTTTATTTTGATACTGTTTTCTTTAGCCATGCAGAAGCTTTTTCTTTTGATGAGGTCCCATTTGTATATTCTTTCCTTTATGTCCCTTGCTCTAGGGTACATGTCATTAAGAAAGTTTCTTCGTGAAATATCTGAGATTTTCCTACCTACGTTCTCCTCTAGGACTTTAATGGTGTCATGGTTTATATTTAAGTCTCTTATCCACTTTGAATTTATTTTTTATAAGGTGTAAGTTGGTGCGCAAGTTTCATTTTTTTTTTTTGCATGTAGCTGTCTAGTTCTCCCAACACCATATGTTGAAGAGGCTATTTTTACTCCATTTTATGTTGCTGCCTCCTTTGTCAAATACTAATTGACTGTAGAGACTTGGGTCTATTTCTGGGCTCTCTGTTCTGTTCCATTGGTCCATGTGCCTGTTTTTATGCCAGTACCAGGCTCTTTTGATTACAGTGGCCTTGTAGTATAGTTTAGTGTCAGGTATTGTGATCCCTCCTACTTTACTCTTCTTTTTCAAAATTGCAGCAGCTATTCGGGGTTGTTTATGGTTCCATATACATTTTTGAAGTGTTTGTTCTATGTCTGTGAAATAAACCATTGGTACTTTAATAGGAATTGCATTGAATGTGTAAATAGCTTTGGGTAGTATGGACATTTTGATGATATTAATTCCTCCAATCCATGAACACGGTATATGTTTCCATTTGCTTGTGTCTTCCTTGATTTCTTTCCTCAGTGTTATGTAGTTTTCTGAATACAGGTCTTTTACCTCTTTGGTTAGGTCTATTCCTAGATACTTTATTTTTGTTTTTGTTATTTCAAATGGGATCTTTTTCTTGATTTCTGCTTCTGCTGTTTCATTGTTGGTGTACAGAAATGCCTTTGGTTTCTGGATATTGACTTTGTATCCTGCTGTTTTGCCAAATTCATTTATTAGGTGAAGCAATTTTTTGGTAACGTCTATAGGATTTTCTATGTATACTATCATGTCATCTGCAAACAGTGACAGTTTTGTTTCCTCCTTTCCTATTTGGATGCCTTTTATTTCTTTTTCTTGTCTGATCACTGTGGCTAAATCTTCCAGTACTATATTGAATAGAAGTGGTGAAAGTGGACAGCCTTGTCTTGTTCCTGATCTTAGTGGAAAAGATTTTAGTTTTTGCCCATTGAGTATGATGTTGGCTGTAGGTGTTTTACATATGGCCTTTATTATGTTGAGGAATGTTCCCTCTATTCCCACTTTTCTGAGTGTTTTTTTTTATCATAAATGGGTGCTGTACATTATCAAATGCCTTTTCTGCATCTATTGATATGGTCATGTGCTCTTTGTCTTTCTTTTATTTATGTGATGTATTACATTTACTGATTTGCAAATATTGAACCATCCTTGCATCCCTGGGATGAATCCCTCTTGGTCATGGTGTATGATGTTTGTAATATATTGTTGGATGAGGTTTGCCCATATTTTGTTGAGGATTTTAGCGTCAATGTTCATCAGCAATATTGGCCTGAAGTTTTTTTTCTTTGTTGTGTCTTTATCTGGTTTTGGAATTAGGATGATTTTGGCCTCATAAAAAGAATTTGGAAGTCTTCCATCTTTTTGGATTTTTTGGAATAGTCTGTGAAGGATAGGGGTTAGCTGTTCCTTAAATGCTTTGTAGAATTCTCCTGTGAAACCATCCAGTCCAGGGTTTTGTATGTTGGGAGTTTTTTAATTACTGCTTTGATCTCTTTTGCTGTTATTGGTTTGTTCAGGCTTTCTGCTTCTTTTTCATTGAGTTTTGGAAGATTATATTTTTCTAGAAATTTGTTCATTTCACCTAGGTTTTAAAATTTCTTGGCACACAGTTCTTTGTAGTTATTTCTTACAATCCTTTGTATTTCTGTGGTATCTGTTGTAATTTCTCCTCTTTCACTTGATTGTGTGTATTTGGGTCTTCTCTTTTTTTTTTTCTTGATGAGTCTAAGCAAAGACTTGTTGATTTTGTTTATCTTTTCAAAGAACCAGCTCTGGGATTCATTGATCCTTTGAATTGTGCTTTTAGTCTTCATGTCATTTAATTCTGCTCTGGTCTTGGTTATTTCCTTCCTTCTGCTTGCTCTGGGCTGTCTTTGTCAATGTTCCTCTAGTTCTTGTAGACGTGGGATTAGGTTGTTTGTTTGAAATGTTTCTAACTTTTTTAGGTGGGCCTGTATCGCTATGAACTTTCCTCTCAGGACTGCCTTAGCTGTGTCCCATAAGTTTTAGGTTGTTGTGAGTTCGTTTTCAATTGTTTCCAGAAACCTTTTGATTTCTTCCCTAATTTCATTCTTGACCCATTCATTGTTTAATAGCCTGCTATTTAATCTCCATGATTTTGAGTGTTTTGGGTTTTTTTCCTTGGGGTTGGTTTCTAGCTTCAGTCCCTTGTGATCTGAGAAAATGCTTGGTATGATTTCAATTTTCTTGAAATTCTTGAGGCTTATTTTCCGTCCTATCACGTGGTCTATTTTTGAAAAAGTTCTGTGTACATTTGAAAAGAATGTGTATTTTGCTTCTTTGGGATGGAGGGCTATGTATATATCAGTTAAGTCCATTTTATCTAGGGTATTATTCAATGCCACTATATCTTTGTTGATATTTTGTTTCGAAGATCTGTCCATTTTTGATAGTGGGGTGTTAAAATCCTTTACTATAATTGTGTTGCTGTCAATATCTTTCTTGAAGTCCTCTAAGATTTTCTTTATGTATTTGGGTGCTCCTATTTTGGGTGCATATATATTTACAATATTTATGTCTTGGTGGATTCTTCCCTTGAGCCCTATGAAGTGACCTTCTGGGTCTCTCTTTATGGCCCTTTTTTGGAAGTCTATTTTGTCTGATATGAGTATTGCTACCTGGTTTTTTTTCTTCCTGTCCATTTGCTTGGAAGATTTGTTTCCAGCCCTCCACTTTCAGCCTGTGCAGGTCTTTTGTCCTGAGGTGGGTCTCTTGTAGGCAGCATATGTGTGGGTCATTTTTTCTTATCCATTCAGCTATTCTATGTCTCTTGATTGGAGCATTTAATCCATTTACATGGAAGGTTATTATTGATAGGTAGTTATTCATTGCCTTTTATGTACATGTGTTCCTCTCTCTCTCTCTCTGTTCTTTCCTTTCCTTAAAGCAGTCCTTTTAGAATCTCTTGCAGAGCTGGTTTGGTGGAGGTGTATTCTTTTAGACTTCTTTTGTCTGGCAATCTTCTTATTTGGCCTTCTATGTTGACTGAGAGCCTAGCTGGGTAAAGTAGCCTTGGTTGCAGACCTCTGTTTCTCATTACTTGGAATATTTCTTGCCATTCTCTTCTGGCTCGGAGTTTCCATTGAGAAGTCAGCTGTTATCCTTAGTGGGGCTCTCTTGTATGTCACTTCCTTTTTTCCCTTGCTGCCTTTAATATTCTCTCTTTGTCTTGAAATTTTGCCATTTTAATTATGGTGTGTCATGAGGTGGACCTCTTTGGGTTCCTCTTGATTGGGGACTCTCTGTGTTTCCTGGATTTGTATGGCTCTTTCTCTAATCAAATTAGGGAAATTTTTCATCATTACTTTTTCAAATAGGTTTTCTATCCCTTGGTCTTCTTCTTCTGGTATCCTTATTATACGGATATTATTACGTTTCATATTGTCTTGCATTTCTCTTAATCCCTCTTCATTCTTTCTGAGCCTCTTTTCCTTTTCTTGCTCTTTCTGGGTGTTGTTTTCTACTTTGTCCTCTAGCTTGCTAATCTGGTCTTCTTCTTCATCAATCCTGCTTTTCATTCCTTCTACTGTGTTCCTCAGTTCAGAAATGGCATTGTTCATTTCCTCTTGGCCCTTGTTGATAGTTTCCATTTCCTTTTTCATGGTTATGTAGTTTGCAGTGAGATCATTGTAGCTTCCCTCTAGCTTCTAATAGCTCATTGTGAGTTCATTGAGCTTCCTGATAATCATTGTTTTGAACTCACTATCTGATAGTTGAGTTGCCTCTATATAATTTAGCAATTTTCTTGAGGCTTCCTCCTTTCCCTTCATTTGGGGATTATTTTTTTTTGTTTTCTCATTGATTGTGGGATTCTTCTTGTTAGCCTCTGTTTCTTAAATTGATCTGTTCTGGTTCCCTGTAATTATGGTGTGAACTTCTGTGGTAGAATACTTGTGAGATTCAGTGGTGCAGTCTCCTTCATGTATCCTGGTGTTCACAACTTTCCCCTACTCTTTTTTGTGATCAGTTGGTGGAGTAAGGAAAAATGGTTTAAGACAGCAAGACTGTATTCTATGATGTTTACATTAGCAGCCAGTAGAGAAGAGATGGGTTATACTTTGGCTCCTTATAGTGTTAACTGTGATCCTCCACCCCACTATCCATGTTTTAGAAAGCATGGAAAGAAGGTAAGACTCTTATTGGGGGTGCAAGGATTGTTAGTTGGATCTAGCAAGCTGTGAGGCTGTGGGAGATCAGATTCTAAGGTAGTGTTGGAATAAAGATTAGTAAATAGGAGTATTGTGTAAAAGAATAGAGACAACCCCCACAATAGTATAGTCCAGGAAACTGCAAAGTGGGCTGAGATCAGGTAGGGGTGTTGAGTAGTATTTACAATTATACGAACTAGGTCTTATTAACTGTAATAGTAAAGCAACAGTCTTGTGATAGAATCGATGAGACCTAGATAACAAGAATAAGGAGTATAGAACCTTGAGAGGTGTATTAATGGAACACAGATGAAGGACAGTAAGTTATCTACACACTGTGACTGAGATACCAGGGGGAACCTATCAAATGACAGTATAACCAGCCAAGCAAAGAAGATTATACAGAAAGAAAAAGAGTACCAAAATACAATAAAATAAAAAATGTCGGAAGAGTGAGAAAAAGATAATACAAATTTACAGTAACTTGCAAGATAAAAAAAAAGGGCAAAAAAGCAGAAGATGAAGTGCAGGAGAGATAAATTTGGAGTGGAAGGAATAATACTAGGATGAATGGAAGAGAAACATAAGGGATTGAGAGATGTAAAAATAATAAGAATTGGAAAATAAAATGTCACTTAAAACACAAGATAAAATCAATCAACCAACAACAACCACAAAAACAAAACAAAACAAAACAAAACAAAACAAAACAAAACAAAACAAAACAAAACAAAACACCTCTTGTTGGTTTCTAACTGGCCAGACCAGTTTTTCTGATCTTGCTGGCTTCAGCTGGCTGAGGGACATTTGAAATGCTTATCACTCTTCCCAGCCAAATCTCAGTAAGTCTCTCAGGGACTTTCCCCTACAGGACCCAGGGCGCTCCCAAGCACGCTGGCTCTCCGGAGCTCACTGATGCATTCTTCCAGTTTCCAGGGTCCTTGCAGGGTTCCTGTGACTTTTTGGTTTCAGGATGCAAGCTCCCAGAATTGCAAGGAGACTTGCCCTTCCACCAAATTATGCCATGGTGAGCTCTATGATCTCAGAAAGCACACGGGATGTTTTGGGATTCACTGTGCCATCTCAGGGGATCATAAAAGGGCGCACCTATCCACTAAATTTTTGAGTTTTGGGGTCTAGGAATGCACTAAGCGCCGTGTCCTTTCGGGGTTCACAGTGCGAGAGTCAGGAGTCCTGATGGGGCACGCCCTTCCACCAGTTCAGCACTGCAGGCTCCAGAAACACAAGATAAAATCAACCAACCAACAACAGCCAAAAAAAAGCAAAACAAAAACAAAAACAAAACAAAACAACAACAACAAGAGCAACAACAAACCTCTTGTTGGTTTCTAACTGGCCAGACCAGTTTTTCTGGTCTTGCTGGCTTATCATTTGAAGGGGTGTTTGAAATGCTTATCACTCTTCCCAGTCAAAACTCAGTGAGTCACTTGGGTACTGTCCCCAAGGCCAACAGGGCTCTCTCCCCAGAGCCAATCTGACTTTCCCCTACAGGACCCTGGGCAGTCCCTAGCACGCTCTCCGGAGCTCACTTCTGCGGTCTCCTCGGCTCCAGGGCCCGCAGGGCTCCTGCATCTTTTGCGGTTTCACATGCAAGCTCCAGAGATCACAAGGAGACATGCCCTTCCCCCAATTTTAATGCAGCGGGTGCTAGGTTCTCAGGAAGCACACACATGTTTTCTGGATCCACAGTGCAAGCTCTGGGGATCATAAAGGGGTGTGCACAGCCACCAAATTTTTCAGTTTCAGGTGCTAGGAACCCTCTAAGCTCCATGTCGCTTCTGGGTTCACAGTGTGAGAGTCAGGATTCCCAAGGGGGTGCACACTTCCACAGTTGACCACCACAGGCTCCAGAAACCCAAGAACGTCCTTGCCCTTTCCTTGTTCAGGGTTGCAAGGTCTGGGTTTTCCACAGATCTACACTCCCACCGGTCTGGGGGTGTGGGGGCAATTCCAGGCTGCCCCTGGCCGAGCCGGTTGGAGGCATTCACTTCTCCCAGTGCTATGGGAGGGTGCTAACAGCCCCTGCGAAATAGCCTCACAGTCCAACTCCCCTCTCTGTGCCTTCAAGCCACAAGGTCTCCCCTGGTGTTGCTCAACCCCCATTGTCCCAGGAGGGAGCAGCGACTCTGCACTCCTGGGTGCCCTGAGGCAGACCCGGGAGCACCAGGCCTGAGAGCTGCAACCCCCCTGGTCCCCATGGTGATCCCTGGGTCCCTGTTGTGTTGAAGCAGTCTCCTTACCATCTGGTTTTTCAATGTCCACTATACTTTCTGATGTCCTGTTTTCAAAAATGTATCGGTAACCGAGGCAAGTTGCACTGTTCCTCCGCTGATCCACGAGTTTCTCTCCCATACACAGAAGCAGAGAATCATGCTTCCTGGAGCAAAGCCACCATCTTTGAACACCCCCCCCCCCCATACTCACTTTCATATTCACAAGAGTCGTATGCCAGTCTGCACTACTCAGTACAGAGATATCTTAAGTTCCCTATACTTTTTACATGAAAGACTACTTTGCAGAATTTTCTACCTTAGAGTTTCTTTCTCCTTAAGGATTTCAAAGAGTTAGAATCTGTTCACCCAATTGTAACAGAAACTTGATATTAGAACATTTTTCTTTATGAAAATTACTGCAAATGTGGCATTTCAGAGAGGCACTACTTCAGAACTGCTAAAACTGTATGTATTACTGTAGATGCCTAAAAATCTCAACTTCTACTGAAAGAAATACATAGAGTAATGGTATACACTCTATACAAGATGTCTAGTTAAACATGTTTTGTTCAAGGGACTCGCATTTCCATGTGATTTTGTACCATTGAAAGGGTTCATTACTGTTCATTCTGAGGGAAATGTACTTTTCTCAGATAATGGACATTTAGATTCATACTCAGTTTCATATGCACAAAACACTCTTCTGCCAGTCTGTACTACTCAGTACACAGATAGTTTAACTTCCTCAATTTGTACATTAAAGAGTACATTGCAGCATTTTCTATCTTAAAGTTTTTTTCCACTTAAGAAACTCAAACAGCTAGGCCTCTGTCATGCAGTTGTAACAGAAACTTGATATGAGAAACTTTTTTCTTCCTGAAAATTACTACAAAAGTGGCATTTCAGAGCAGCATTACTACAGAAGTGTTAAAACAGGATGTATTACTGTAGATGCCTAACAATTTCAATTTCTAATGAAAGAATTTCATAGAGTAATGTTATAAACTCTGTAAAGATGTTAAGTTAAACATGATTTATGCAAGGACTAACATTTAGGTGTGATTTCGTACCATTGACAGAGTTCATTATTTTTCAT
Source organism: Phyllostomus hastatus (assembly GCF_019186645.2). Lineage (NCBI taxonomy): Eukaryota > Metazoa > Chordata > Mammalia > Chiroptera > Phyllostomidae > Phyllostomus > Phyllostomus hastatus. The sequence continues at coordinate 15,370,993 of NW_025334035.1, forward strand.
TCTGAGAGAAATGCACTTTTGTCAGAAAATGAACATTTAGATTCATACTCAGTTTCACATTCACAAAACAGTCTTGTGACAATGTGTATTACTCCGTACAGCAGTATCTTGAGTTCCCTATACTTTTTACATGAAAGAGCACTTTGCAGCACTTTCAATTTTAGAGTTTTTTTCTGCTTAAGGAATTCAAAAAGTTAGAATCTGTTCACCCAGTTGTAACAGAAAGGTAATATTAGAACATTTTTCTTTATGAAAATTACTACAAAAGAGGCATTTCATAGCAGCATTACTACAGAACTGTTAAAACAGTATTACTGAAGACTCCTAACAATCTCAACTTCTACTGAAAGAAATACATAGAGTAATGGTATACACTCTGTAAAAGATGTTTAGTTAAACATGTTTTGTTCAAGGACTCCCATTTCAGTGTGATTTAGTAGCTTTGAAAAAGTTCATTAAGGGGGGCAGAAAGATGGCGGCTTTTCTCTAGGCAGCGTGATTCTTGGCTTCTGTGAAGAGAAGGGAAACTCTCGGATCAGTGGAGGAACAGAGCAAGTGGCCTGGGTTACAGAAACATTTTTGAAAATAGGACATCAAAAATTATAGCGAACATTGAAAAACCAGATGGTAAGGAGGCTGCTTTAGGACAAAAAGGACCAAGGGATCAGTGCGGGAACCAGGGGGGTTGCAGTCCCCAGGCCCGGTGCTCCCAGGTCTGCCTCAGGGTTCCTGGGAGAGAGGAGTCGCTGCTCCCTCCCCGGAATACAGGGGTAGAGCAACGCCAGGGGAGACCTTGTTGCTTGAAGGCACAGAGAGGCTGGTTGGACTGGAAAAAAGTGAGTGCCTTCAGCCAGCACGACCAGGGTGGCCTGAAAGTGGGCCACCACCCTTAGCCTGGTGGGAGTGTGAATTGGTGGAAAACCCAGACATCACAGCCTTGATCCAGGAAAGGGCACAGGCATTCTCAGGTTCTAATATTACCTTTCTGTTACAACTGGGTGAACAGATTCTAACTTTTTGAATTCCTTAAGCAGAAAAAAACTCTAAAATTGAAAGTGCTGCAAAGTGCTCTTTCATGTAAAAAGTATAGGGAACTCAAGATACTGCTGTACGGAGTAATACACATTGTCACAAGACTGTTTTGTGAATGTGAAACTGAGTATGAATCTAAATGTTCATTTTCTGACAAAAGTGCATTTCTCTCAGAATGAAAAATAATGAACTCTGTCAATGGTACGAAATCACACCTAAATGTTAGTCCTTGCATAAATCATGTTTAACTTAACATCTTTACAGAGTTTATAACATTACTCTATGAAATTCTTTCATTAGAAATTGAAATTGTTAGGCATCTACAGTAATACATCCTGTTTTAACACTTCTGTAGTAATGCTGCTCTGAAATGCCACTTTTGTAGTAATTTTCAGGAAGAAAAAGTTTCTCATATCAAGTTTCTGTTACAACTGCATGACAGAGGCCTAGCTGTTTGAGTTTCTTAAGTGGAAAAAAACTTTAAGATAGAAAATGCTGCAATGTACTCTTTAATGTACAAATTGAGGAAGTTAAACTATCTGTGTACTGAGTAGTACAGACTGGCAGAAGAGTGTTTTGTGCATATGAAACTGAGTATGAATCTAAATGTCCATTATCTGAGAAAAGTACATTTCCCTCAGAATGAACAGTAATGAACCCTTTCAATGGTACAAAATCACATGGAAATGCGAGTCCCTTGAACAAAACATGTTTAACTAGACATCTTGTATAGAGTGTATACCATTACTCTATGTATTTCTTTCAGTAGAAGTTGGAACTGTTAGGTGTCTACGGTAATACATACTGATTTAACACTTCTGTAGGAATGTTGCTCTGAAATGCCCCTGTTTTAGTAATTTTCATAAAGAAAAAGCTTCTGATATTAAGTTTTTGTTACAGCTGCATAACAGGGGCTTAATTCTGTGAATTCCTTAAGTAGAAAGATACTGTAAGGTAGAAAATTCTGCAAAGTACTCTTGCATGTAAAAAATATAGGGAAGTGAAGATATCTCTATACTGAGTAGTACTTACTGGCAGAAGACTTTTGTGAATATGAAAATGAGTATGAATCTAAATGTGCATTATGGGAAAAGTGCATTTATCTCAGAATGAACTGTAATGAAATCTTTCAGTGATAGTAAATCACAGTGAAATACGAGTCCCTTGAACAAAACACCTTTAACAAAATATCTTGTACAGAGTGTATACCATTACTCTATGTATTTCTTGTAGTAGAGGTTGAAATTGTTAGGCGTCCACAGTAATACATAATGTTTTAACCCTTTTCTAGTAATGTTGCTCTGAAATGCCACTTTTGTAGTAATTTTAATAAAGGAAAAGCAGGTAATATCTAGTTTCTGTTACAACTGCGTGAACAGATCCTAACTCTTTGAAATCCTTAAGTAGAAAGAAACTCTAAGTTAGAAAATGCTGCAAAGTACTCTTGCATGTAAAAATTATAGGGAAGTTAAGATATCTCTGTACTGAGTACTACAGAATGGCAGAAGAGTGTTTTGTAAACATGTAAATGAGTATGAATCTAAATGTCCACTTTCTGAGAAAAGTGCATTTCTCTCAGAATGAACAGTAATAAACTTTTTCAAAGATACTAAATCACATCTAAATGCGAGTTTTTGAACAAAACATGTTTAACTAAACATCTTGTACACAGTATATACCATTACTCTATGTATTTCTTTCAGTAGAAGTTGAAATTGTTAGGTGTCCACAGTAATACATAATGTTTTAACCCTTCTCTAGTAATGTTGCTCTGAAATGCCACTTTTGTAGTAATTTCCATAAAGCAAAGCTTCTAATATAAAGTTTCTGTTCCAACTGTGTGAACAGATCCTAACTGTTTTAAATCCTTAAGAGAAAGAAACTGGAAGATAGAAAAAGCTTCAAAGTACTCTTTTATGTAAAAAGTATAGGGACCTTAAGATATCTGTGTACTGAGTTTTACAGACTGGCAGAAGAGTGTTTTGTGAATATGAAGTTGAGTATGAATCTAAATGTGCAATTTCTGAGAAAAGTGCATTTCTCTCAGAATGAACAGTAATGAACACTTTCAACACTACTAAATCACAGTGAAATGCGAGTCCATTGAACAAAATAAGTCTAACTAAACATCTTGTATAGAGTTTATAACATTGGTCTATTGTATTTCTTTTAGTAGAAGTTGATATTGTTAGTCGTCTACAGGAACACATACTCTTTTAACACTTCTGTAGTAATGTTTCCCTGAAATGCAACTTTTTTAGTTATTTCTTAAAGAAAAGGTTTTTAACATGAAGTTTCTGTGACAACTGTGTGAACAGATGCTAACTCTCTGAATTCATTAAGTAGAAAGAAATTCTATGGTAGAAAATGCTGGAAAATACTCTTTCATTTAAAAACAATAGGGAAGTTGAGATATCTCTGTATAGAGTAGTACACATTAGCAGAGGACTGTTTTGTGAATATGAAACTGAGTACAATCTAAATATGCATTTTCTGAGAACAGTTCATTTCTCTCAGAATGAACAGTGATGAAAACTTTCAGTAGTAGTAAATCACATTGAAATGCGAATTCCTTGAACAAAACACATTTAACTAAACATCTTGTACACAGTGTATAACATTACTCCATGTATTTCTTTCAGTGGAAGTTGAAATTGTTAGGTATCCACAGTAATATGTAATGTTTTAACCTTTCTGTAGTAATGTTGCACTGAAATGCCAATTTTGTAGTAATTTTCATAAAGCAAAACTTCTAATATCAAGTTTTTGTTTCAACTGCATGAACACATGCTAACTCTTTGAAATCCTTAAGTAGGAAGAAACTGTAAGGCAGAAAATGCTGCAAAGTACTCTTTCATATAAAAAGTATAGGGACCTTAAATTATGTCTTTAGTGAGTGGTACACACTGGCAGAAGACTGTTTTGTGAATATGAAACTGAGTATGAATCAAAATGTGCATTTTCTGAGAAAAGTGCATTTCTCTCAGAATGAACAGCAATGAACTCTTTCTATGCTACTCAATCACACTGAAATGCAAGTCCCTTGAACAAAACACATTTAACTAAACATCTTGTACAAAGTGTATGGCATTACTCTATGTTTCCTTTCAGTAGAAGTTCAAATTGTTAGGGGCCTCCAGTATACATAATGTTTTAACAATTCTGTAATAATGTTGCTGTGAAATGCCTTTTTGGTAGTAATTTTCATAAAGAAAGAGCTTCTAATATCAACTTTCGGTTACAACTGTGTGAACATATCCAAACTCTTGGAAATCCTTAAGTAGAAAGAAACTTTAAGGTAGAAAATGCTGCAAAGTAAAATCAGGTAAAAAGTATAGGGAAGTGAAGATATCTCTGTACTGAGTAGTAAACACTGGCAGAGACTGTTTTGTGAATATGAAACTGAGAATGAATCTACATGTGCATTTTCTGAGAAAAGTGCATTTCTCTCAGAATGAAAAGCAATAAACTCTTTAAACGCTACTCAATCACACTGAAATGCAAGTCCCTTGAATAAAACACATTTAACTAAACATCTTGTACAGAGTGTATACCATTACTGTATGTATTTCTTTCAGTAGAAGTTGAAATTGTTAGGCATCTACAGTAATACATAGTATATAACACTTCTGTAGTAATGCTGTTGTGAAATACCACTTTTGTAGTAATTTTCATAAAGACAAAACTTCTAATATCAACTTTCTCTTACAACTGCATGAAGAGATGGTAGCTCTTTGAATTCCTTAAGTGCAAAGAAACTCTAAAGTAGAAAATGCCGCAATGTAAAACTTCACGTAAAAAGTACAGGGACTGAAGATATCTCTGTACAGAGTAGTGTCGACTGCCATAAGACAATTTTGTGAATATGAAAGGGAGTATGAAACTAAAAGTCCGTTTTCTCAGAACAGTGCATTTCTGTCAGAATAAACCATAAGGAACTCACATAACACTACTCAATCACAACAAAATGGGAGTCCCTTGAACAAAAAATGTTTACCTAAACATCCTGTAGAGAGGTTATAACATAATTCTATGTATTTCTTTCAGTAGAGGATGAAATCCCTGGCGCCTCCTGTAATACATGCTGTTTTCACACTTCTGCTGTAGTCTTGCTCTGAAATGCCACTTTTGTAGTGATTTTGACAAAGAAATCACCTCAAATATGAAGTTTGTTAGAATTGCATGAAAACAGGCCTAACTCATTGAATTCTCTAAGTAGAAAGAAACTCTAACATACAAAATGCTACATTCTTTGATGTAAAAAGTATTGGGAAATTAAGAATTTATTGTACTGAGAAGTACAGACTGGCAGAAGACTATTTTGTGAATGTGAAACTGATAACGAATCTAACAATCCGTTTTCCATAAAAAGTGCATTCCTCTCAGAATGAACAGTAATGCACTCTTTCAGCGTATGTAATTAACACTGAAATGTGACTTTCTTCAACAAAACACGTTGAATTACACATGTTGCACAGAGTTCCTAACACTACTATATGTATTATTTTCAGTAAATTTGAAATGTTTGGTGCACCTTATAATATGTACTGTTTTCAAAGTTCTGTTGTAATGTTGCTGTGAAATACCAATTTGTAGTGATTTCCAAAAAAGAAATGTCATTTAATATGAAGTTTCACTTAAAATTTTGTGAAAAGAGGCCGAACTCATTCAATTCTTCAAGTACAAAGAAACTCTAAGGGACAAAATGCTGTAAAGTATTCTTTCATGTAAAGAGTACAGGGAAGTTAAGACATCATTGTACTGTGTAGGACAGACTGGCAGAAGACTGCTTTGTGAATGTGAAACTGAGAACGATTCTAACCATCCATTTTCAGTAAAAAGTGCATTTCTCTCAGAATGAACAGTAAGGCAATCTTTCAGCATTAGTAATTCACACTGAAATGTGACTTTCTTCAACAAAAGAGGTTGAATTAAACATGTTGCACAGAGTTCCTACCAGTACTCTATGTATTTCTTTCAGTAGAAGTTGAAATCTCTGGTGCCTTTTGTAATACATAGTGTTTTCACAGTTCTGTTGTAAAGTTGCTGTGAAATGGAACTTTTCTAGTGATTTTCATAGTGAAATCACCTCTTTTATGAAGTTTATGCTAGAATTGGGTGAAAGGGGACTAACTAATTGAATTCTTTGAGTAGAAAGAAACTCTATGGAACAAAGTACTGCAAATTATTCTCTCATTTGAAAAGTTTAGGGAAATTAAGACATTGTACTGAGTAGTACAGACTGGCAGAAGGCTGTTTTGTGAATGTGAAACTGAGAATGATTCCAACCGTCCACTTTCAGTAAAAAGTGCATTTCTCTCAGAATGAACAGTAAGGCACTCTTTCAGGGTTACTAATTCACACTGAAATGGGACTTTCTTCAACAAAACAGGTTGAAGTACACACGTTGCACAGAGTTCCTAACAGTACTCTATGTATTTCATTCAGTAGAAGTTGAAACCTCTGGCGCCTTTTGTAATACATACTGTTTTCACAGTTCTGTTGTCAAGTTGCTGTGAAAAAGAACTTTTGCAGTGATTTTCATAAACAAATCACATCTACTAGGAAGTTTATGCTAGAATTGCATGAAAATGTGCCCAACTCGTTGAATTCGTTAAGTAGATTGAAACTCTACGGGACAAAGTGCTGCAAAGTATTCTTTCATGTAAAAGTATACGGAAGTTAAGACATCATTGTACTGAGTAGTACAGACTGGGAGAAGACTGTTTTGTGAATGTGAAACTGAATATGAATCAAACCATTCATTTTCGGTAAAAAGTGCATTTGTCTCAGAATGAACAGTATTGCACCCCTTCAGTGTATGTAATTCACACTGAAATGTGACTTTCCTCAACAAAACAGGTTGAAATACACATGTTGCCCATAGTTCCCATCAGTATCCTAAGTATTTCTTTCAGTAGAAGTTGAAATCTCTGGCGCATCTTGTAATACACACTGTTGTCACAGTTCTGTTGTAAAGTGCTGTGAAATGCCAATTTTGTAGTGATTTTCATAATGAAATCACATCCTCTATGTAGTTTATGATAGAATTGCATGAAAAGAGGCCTAACTCATTGAAGCCTTTAAGTAGAAAGAAACTTTATGGGACAAAGTGCTCCAAACTATTCTTTTATGTAAAAAGTATAGGGAAGTTAAGGTATCATTGTACTGATTAGTACAGATTAGCAGAAGACTGTTTTGTGAATTGAAACTGAGAATGAATCTAACCGTCCATTTTTGGTAAAAAGTGCATTTCTGTCAGACTGAACAGTAAGGCACTCTTTCGGTGTATGTAATTCACACTGAAAGGTGACTTTCTTCAACAAAACACGTTGAATTACACATGTTGCCCATAGTTCCCATAAGTACTCTATGTACTTCTTTCAGTAGAAGCTGAAATCTCTGGTGCCTTTTGTAATACATACTGTTTTCACAGTTCTGTTGTAAAGTTCCTGTGAAATGCCACTTTTGTAGTGATTTTCATAATGAAATCACATCTTCTATGTAGTTTATGCTACAATTGCATGAAAATGTGCCTAACACATTGAATTCATTAGTAGGAAGGAACTTTATGGGACAAAGTGCTCCAAAGTATTCTTTCATGTAAAAAGTATAAGGAAGTTAAGGTATCATTGTACTGAGTAGTACAGAATGGCAGGAGAGGGCTTTGTGAATGTGAAACTTTGTATGAATCTAACTGTCCATTTTCGTTAAAAAGTGCATTTCTGTCAGACTGAACAGTAAGCCACTCTTTCAGGTTATGTAATTCACACTGAAAGGTGACTTTCTTCAACAAAACACGTTGAATTACACATGTTGCACAGAGTTCCTAACAGTACTCTATGTATTTCTTTCAGTAGAAGTTGAAATAACTGGTGCCTTTTGTAATACATACTGTTTTCACAGTTCTGTTTTAAAGTTGTTGTGAAATGCCACTTTTGTAGTGATTTTCATAATGAAATCACATCTTCTATGTAGTTTATGCTACAATTGCATGAAAATGTGCCTAACACGTTGAATTCTTTAGTAGAAAGGAACTTTATGGGAAAAAGTGCTCCAAAGTATTCTTTCATGTAAAAAGTATAGGGAAGTTAAGGTATCATTGTACTGAGTAGTACAGAATGGCAGGAGAGTGCTTTGTGAATGTGAAACTTTGTATGAATCTAACTGTCAATTTTGGGTAAAAAGTGCATTTCTCTCAGAATGAACAGTAATGCACTCTTTCAGTGTATGTAATTCATACTGAAAGGTGACTTTCTTCAACCAAATACGTTGAATTACACATGTTGCACACAGTTCCTAACAATACTCTTTGTATTTCTTTCACTGGAAGTTGAAATCTGTGGTGCCTTTTGTAATACACACTTTTTTCACAGTTCTGTTTTAAAGTTGTTGTGAAATGACACTTTCGTAGTGATTTTCATAATGAAATCACATCTTCTAAGTAGTTTATGTTAGAATTGCATGAAAAGAGGCCTAACTCATTCAAGTCGTTAAGTAGAAAGAAACTTTATGGGACAAAGTGCTGCAAAGTATTCTTTCATGTAAAAAGTACAGGGAAGTTAATACATCATTGTAGTGAGTATTACAGACCAGCAGAAGACTGTTTTGTGAATATGAAACTGAGAATGAATCTAACCTTCCATTTTCATTAAAAAGTGCATTTCTCTCAGAATGAACAGTAAGGCATTCTTTCTGTGTATGTAATTCACACTGAAATGTGACTTTCTTCAACAAAACACATGGAATTACACATGTTGCACAGAGTTCCTACAAGTATTCTATGTATTTCTTTCAGTAGAAATGAAATCTCTGGTGCCCTTTGTAATGCATACTTTTTTCACAGTTCTGTTTTAAAGTTGTTGTGAAATGCCGCTTTCGTAGTGATTTGCATAATGAAATCACATCTTCTATGTAATGTATGTTAGAATCACATGAAAGGAGGCCTAACTTATTGAATTGCTTAAGTAGAATGAAACTCTATGGGAGAAAGTGCTGCAAAGCATTCTTTCATGAAAAAAGTATAGGGAAGTTAAGACATCATTACACTGAGTATTACAGAATGGCAGGAGAGTGCTTTGTGAATGTGAAACAGAATGAATCTAAATGTCCATTTTGGGTAAAAAGTGCATTTCTGTCAGAATGAACAGTAAGGCACTCTTTCTGTCTATGTAATACACACTGAAAGGTGACTTTCTTCAACTAAATACATTGAATTACACATGTTGCCCATAGTTCCCATCAGTACTCGATATACTTCTTTCAGTAGAAGTTGAAATCTCTGGCGCCTTTTGTAATACATACTCTTTTCACAGTTCTGTTTTAAAGCTGTTGTGAAATGCCACTTTCGTAGTGATTTTCATAATGAAATCACATCTTCTATGTATTTTATGTTAGAATCACATGAAAGGAGGTGTAACTCATTGCATTGCTTAAGTAGAATGAAACTCTACGGGACAAAGTGCTGCAAAGTATTCTTTCATGTAGAAAGTATAGGGAAGTTAAGGTATCATTGTACTGATTAGTACAGATTAGCAGAAGACTGTTTTGTGAATTGAAACTGAGAATGAATCTAACCGTCCATTTTTGGTAAAAAGTGCATTTCTCTCAGAATGAACAGTAAGGCACTGTTTCGGTGTATGTAATTCACACTGAAAGGTGACTTTCTTCAACAAAACACGTTGAATTACACATGTTGTCCACAGTTCCCATCAGTACTCGATGTACTTCTTTCAGTAGAAGTTGAAATCTCTGGTGCCTTTTGTAATACATACTCTTTTCACAGTTCTGTTGTAAAGGTGCTGTGAAATGCCACTTTTGTAGTGATTTTCATAATGAAACCACATCTTCTATGTAGTTTATGTTAGCATTGCATGAAAAGAGGCCTAACTCATTGAAGTCTTTAAGTAGAAGGAAGCTTTATGGGACAAAGTGCTCCAAAGTATTCTTTCATGTAAAAAGTATAGGGAAGTTAAAGTATCATTGTACTGAGTGGTACAGACTGGCAGAAGAGTGCTTTGTTAATGTGAAACTTATATGCATCTAACCATTCATTTTCGATAAAAGGGGCATTTCTCTCATAATCAACAGTAATACACCCTTCCAGTGTATGTAATTAACACTGAAATGTGACTCTCTTAAACAAAACACGTTGAATTACACATGTTGCACAGTTCCTAACAGTACTCTATGTATTTCTTGCAGTAGAAGTTAAAATCTCTGGTGCCTTTTTTAATACATAGTGTTTCCACAGTTCTGTTGTAAAGTTGCTGTGAAAAAGCACTTTTGCAGTGATTTTCATAAAGAAATCACATCTACTATGAAGTTTATGCTGGAATTGCATGAAAATGTGCCTAACACTTTGAATTAGTTAAGTAGAACGAAACTCTATGGGACAAAGTGCTCCAAAGTATTCTTTCATGAAGAACTATAGGGAAGTTAAGGTATCATTGTACTGAGTAGTACAGACTGGCAGAAGGCTGTTTTGTTAATGTGAAACCTAGTTTGAATCTAATCGTCCATTTTGGTTAAAAAGTGCATTTGTCTCAGAATGAACAGTAATGCACTCTTTCAGTGTATGTAATTCACAATGAAATGTGATTTTCTTCAACAAAACACGTTGAATTATACATGTTGCACAGAGTTCCCAACAGTACTGTGTATTTCTTTTAGTATAAGTGGAAATCTCTGGCGCCTTTTGTAATACACACTATTGTACAGTTCTGTTGTAAAGTTCCTGTGAAATGCCAGTTTCATAGTGATTTTCATAATGAAATCACATCTTCTATGTAGTTCATGCTACAATTGCATGGAAATGAGCCTACCACATTGACTTCATTAGTAGAAAGAACCTTTATCAGACAAAGTGCTCCAAAGTATTCTATCATGTAAAAAGTATAGGGAGGTTAAAGTATCATTGTACTGAGTAGTACAGACTGGCAGAAGACTGTTTTGTGAATTTGAAACTTTGTATGAATCTAACCATCCATTTTGGATAAAAAGTGCATTTCTCTCATAATGTACAGCAATGCACTCTTTCAGTGTATGTAATTCACTCTAAAATGTGACTTTCTTCAACAAAACACATTGAATTACACATTTCACAGATTTCCCATCAGTAGTCTATGTCTTTCTTTCAGTAGAAGTTGAAATCCTTGGTGCCTTTTGTAATACATACTGTTTTCACAGTTCTATTGTAAAATTGCTTTTAAATGCCACTTTTGTAGTGATTTTCATAATGAAATCACATCTTCTATTTAGTTCATGCTACAATTGCATGAAAATGAGCCTAACACGTTGAATCATTAGTAGAAAGAACCTTTATGGGACAAAGTGCTCCAAGGTATTCTTTCATGTAAAAAGTACAGGGAAGTTAAGGTATCATTGTTCTGAGTAGTACTGACTGGCAGAAGAATGCTTTGTGAATGTGAAACTTTGTATAAATCTAACTGTAAATTTTCGGTAAAAAGTTCATGTCTCTCAGACTGAACAGTAAGGTACTATTTCTGTGTATGTAATTCACACTGAAAGGTGACATTTTTCAATAAAACATGTTGAATTACACATGTTGCACAGAGTTCCTTACAGTACTCTATGAATTTCTTTCAGTAGAAGTTGAAATCTTCTGAGCCTTTTGAAATACATAGTCTTTTCACAGTTCTGTTGTAAAGTTGCTGTGAAATGCCACTATTGTAGTGATTTTCATAATGAAATCACATCTTCTATGTAGTTTATGTTAGAATTGCATGAAAAGAGGCCTCACTTATTGAAGTTGCTAAGTAGAAATAAACTTGGGACAAAGTGCTCCAAAGTATTCTTTCATGTAGAAAGTATAGGGAAGTTAAGGTATCATTGTACTGAGTAGTACAGACTGGCAGAAGACTTTTGTGAATATGAAACTTTGTATGAATCTAACCGTCCATTTTGGGTAAAAAGTGCATTTCTCTCAGAATGAATAGTAAGGCACTCTTTCCGTGTATGTCATTCTCATTGTAATGTGACTTTCTTCAACAAAACACGTGGAATTACACATGTTGCACAGAGTTTCAAACAGTACTCTATGTATTTCATTTCGTAGAAGTTGAAACCTCTGGCGCATTTTGTAATACATACTGTTTTCACAGTTATGTTTTAAAGTTGTTGTGAAATGCCACTTTTGTACTGAGTTTCATAATGAAATCACATCTTCTATGTAGTTTATGTGAGAATCGCATGAAAGGAGGCCTAACACATTGAATTCCTTAAGTAGAAGGAAACTCTATGGGACAAAGCGCTGCAAAGTATTCTTTCATGAAAAAAGTACAGGGAAGTTAAGACATCATTACACTGAGTATTACAGATTGGCAGAAGACTGCTTTGTGAATGTGAAACTGAGAATGAATCTGACCGTCCAGTTTGGATAAAAAGTAAATTTCTGTCAGAATGAATAGTAAGGTACTCTTTCCGTGTATGTAATTCACACTGAAAGGTGACTTCTCCCACAAAACACGTTGAATTACACATGTTGCCCATAGTTCCCATCAGTACTCTATGTACTTCTTCCAGTAGAAGTTGAAATCTCTGGCACCTTTTCTAATACACATGGTTTTCACATTTCTGTATTAAAGCTGTTGTGAAATGCCACTTTCGTAGTGATTTTCATAATGAAATCACCTCTTCTATGTAGTTTATGTTAGAATCACATGAAAGGAGGCCTAACTCATTGAATTCCTTAAGTAGAATGAAAGACTATGGGACAAAGTGCTGCAAAGTATTCTTTCATGTAAAAAGTACAAGGAAGTTATGACATCATTATAAGGAGTAGTACAGACTGGCAGAACACTGTTTTGTGAAAGTGAAACTTAGTATGAATCTAACCGTTCCTTTTCGGTAAAAAGTGCATTTCTATCAGAATGAACAGTAATGCACTCTTTCAGTGTATGTAATACACGCTGAAATGTGACTTTCTTCAACAAAACACATTGCATTAAACATGTTGCCCAGAGTTTCCATCAGTACAATATGTACTTCTTTCAGCAGAAGTTGAAATCTCTGGCGCCTTTTGTAATAAATACTCTTTTCACAGTTCTGTTGTAAAATTGCTTTTAAATACCACTTTTGTAGTGATTTTCATAATGAAATCACATCTTCTATGTAGTTTATGTTAGAATTGCATGAAAAGAGGCCTAACTCATTGAACTGTTAAGTAGAAGGGAGCTTTATGGGACAAAGTGCTCCAAAGTATTCTTTAATGTAAAAAGTATAGGGAAGTTAAGGTATCATTGTACTGATTAGTACAGACTGGCAGAAGACCCTTTTGTGAATGTGAAACTTACTCTGTATCTAACCGTCCATTTTGGGTAAAAAGTGCATTTCTCTCAGAATGAAGAGTAAGGCACTCTTTCAGTGTATGCAATTCATACTAAAAAGTGACTTTCTTCAACAAAACATGTTGAATTACACATGTAGCACAGAGTTCCTAAGAGTACTATACCTATTACTTTCAGTAGAATTTGAAAACACTGGCGTCTTTTGTTATACACAATTTTGTCACAGTTCTGTTGTAATGTTGCTGTGAAAAAGCACTTTTGAGGTGATTTTGACAAAGAAATCACATCTACTATGGAGTTTATGCTAGAAATGCATGAAACGCATCTAAGTAATTGAATTCGTTTTCATTTCTACTGAAAGAGATACACTGAATAAGGATACGAACTACTACACAATGTTGAAGTAACCATGTATTTTCCAAGAATGTAACATTTTAGAGAATATTATTAGTGTTGAAGTAGTTAATGACTATTCATTCTTAGAGAAATGCAGTTTATACCCATAATTCATACTTGTTTTTACAAGTTATTTCAAATGAAAACTACTTGCAATGGAGCGTTGCTGTGAATGATTGCTACAAAAGTCTTAAAACTGAACACATTACTGTAGAAACCTCATATTTCAAGTTCTACTGAAAGAGATACAGTGAATAAGGTTATGGACTACTACAAAATGTCGAAGTAACCATGGATTCTCCAAGCATGTATCATTTAAAGGCGAAAGACTAGTGTTGAAGCACTTCATTACTGTTCATTTTTAGAGAAATGCAGGTTTACCCACAATTCATACTTGTTCACAGAAGTTGGATCACATGAAAACTACAGCAAATGCAGCATTTCTCTGAATCGTTGCTACAGAAGTGTTAAAACTGAAAGCATCTCTGCAGAAACCACATTTTCTCATTTCCATTGAAAGAGGTACATATAGTAATGTTATGAACTACTACAAAATGTGGAAGTAACTGTGAATTCTCCAAATATGTAACTTCTCACAGAGATTTACTAGAGTGGAAGCTGTTCATTACTGTTCATTTTAGAGAAATGAAGTTCTTACCCAAAATTCATACTTGTTCTTAGAAGTTGGTTCAAATGGAAACTACTGCAGATGCAGCATTTCTGTGATCATTGATACAGAACTGGTAAATTGAACGAATCTCTGTAGAAACCACATTTTCTCATTTCTATTGAAAGAGGTACATATAGTAATGATATGAACTACTACAAAATGTGGAAGTAACTGTGTATTATCCAAATATATAACTTTTCACAGAGAATTACTATTGTTGAAGCAGTTCAATACTGTTCATTCTTTGAGAAATTCAGTTTTAACCCAAAACTCATACTTGTTCTCAGAAGTTGGTTCACCTGGAAATTACTGCAAATGCAGCATTTCTGTGAATCACTGCTACAAAAGTTCAAAATGGAAGGCACCTCTGTAGAAACCACATATTCTCATTTCTACTGAAAGAGGTACATATAGTAGTGTTATGAACTACTACCAAAAGTTGAAGTAACTGTGTATTCTCCAAATACGTAACTTTTAACAGAGATTTACTGGTGTTGAAGCAGTTCATTACTGTTCATTCTTAGAGAAATGCAGTTTTTACCCTAAATTCATACTTGTTCACAGAAGTTAGTTCACGTAAAAAGTACAGCAAATGCAGCATTTCTGTGAATCATTGCTACAGAAGTGTTACAACTGAACGCATCTCTGTAGAAATCACATATTGTCATTTCTACTGAGAGATGGACATATAGTAATGTTATAAACAACTATAAAATATTGAAGTCACTATGTATTCTCCAAATATGTAACTTATCACAGTGAATTACTAGTGTTGAAGCAGTTCATTACTGTTCATTCTTTGAGAAATGCAGTTTTTACCCAAAATGCATACTTGTTCTTAGAAGTTGGTTCACCTGGAAACTACTGCTAATGCAGCATTTCTGTGAATCACTGCTACAAAAGTGTTCCAATTGAATGCATTACTGAACAAACAACATACTTTCATTTCTCCTGAAAGAGATAAATATAGTAATGTTATGAACAACTACAAAATGTTGAAGTAACCGTGTGTTCTCCAAATATGTAACATTTCACAGAGAATTACTAGTGTTGAAGCAGTTCATTACTCTTCATTTTTAGAGAAACGCAGTTTTTCCCAAAATTCACACTTGTTCTTAGAACTTAGTTCACATGAAAACTAGAGCAAATGCAACATTTCTGTGAATCATTGCTACACAAGTTTTCAAACTGAACGCATTACTGTAAAAACAACATACTTTCATTTCCCCTGACAGAGGTATATAATGTAATGTTATGAATTACCACAAAATGTTCAAGAAACCGTGCGTTCTCTAAACATGTAACATTTCTCAGAGAATTACCAGTGTTGAAGCAGTTCATTACTGTTCATTCTTAGAGAAATGCAGGTTTACCGAAAATTCATACTTGTTCACAGAAGTTAGTTCACTTGAAAACTAGAGCAAATGTAGCGTTTCTGTGAATCATTGCTACACAAGTGTTCAAACTGAACGCGTTACTGTAAAAACAACATACTTTCATTTCTCCTGAAAGAAGTACATATGGTAATGTGATGAACTACTACAAAACCTTGAAGTAACCGTGTGTTCTCCAAATATGTAACATTTCACAGAGAATTACTAAGGTTGAGGCAGTACATAACTGTTCATTCTTAGAGAAATGCAGTTTTTAGCCCAAATTCATACTTGTTCTTAGAAGTTAGTTCACATGAAAAGTAGAGCATATGCAGCATTTCTGCAAATCATTGCTACAGAAGTGTTCAAACTGAACCAATTACTGTACAAACATCATACTTTCATTTCTCCTGAAAGAGGTATATATAGTAATGTTATGAACTACTGCCAATTGTTGAAGTAATGGTGTGTCCTCCAAACATGTAACATTTCACAGATAATTATTAATGTTGAAACGGTACATTACTGTGCATTCTTAGAGAAATGCAGTTTTTAGCCTAAATTCGTACTTGTTCACTGAAGTTAGTTCACATGAAAAGTAGAGCAAATGCAGCATTTCTGCGAATCATTGGGACACAAGTGTTCAATCTAATCGCATTACCGTAAAAACACCCTACTTTCATTTCTACTGAAAGAGTACATATAGTAATGTTTTGACTATTACCAAATGTTGAAGTAACCATGTATTCTCCAAAATGTAACATTTAACAGAGAATTACAGGTGTCGAAGCAGTTCATTACTGTTCATTCTTAGAGAAATGCAGTTTTTACACAAAATTCATACTTGTTCACAGAAGTTAGTTCACATGAAAAGTAGAGCAAATCCACCTTTTCTGTGAATCATTGCTACAGAAGTGTTGAAACTGAACGCATTACTGTACAAACAACATACTTTCATTTCTCCTAAAGAGGTAGTTTAGTAATGTTTTGAACTTACTACAAAATGTTGAAGAAACGGTGCCTTCTCTAATCATGTAACATTTCACAGAGAATTACGAATGTTGAAGCAGTACATTTCTGTTCATTCTTAGAGAAATGCAGTTTTTACCCAAATTCATACCTGTTCTTGGAAGTTAGTTGATAGGAAAACTAGTGCAAATGCAAAATTTCTGTGAGTCATTGCTACTGAAGTGTTCAAACTGAACGCATTGCTGTAGAAACAACATACTTTCATTTCTACTGAAGGAGATACATAATGTAATGTTATCAACTACTACCAAATGTTGAAGTATCCATTTCTTCCTCTAAATATGTATTAATTCATAGAGAATACTAGTGTTGAAGCAGTTCACTACTGTTCATTCATAGAGAAATGTAGTTTGTACCCAAAATTGATACTTGTCTTAGAGTTAGTTCACATGAAAACTAGAGCAAATGCAACATTTCTGTGAATCCTTGCTACAGAAGTGTTGAAAGTGAATGCATTACTGTACAAACAACATACTTCCATTTGTACTGAAGGAGATACACATAGTAATGTTAAGCACTATTACAAAATGTTGAAGTATAACAGTGTGTTCTCCAAATGTGTAACATTTCACAGAGAATTACTAGTGTTGAAGCAGTTCATTACTGTTCATTCTTAGAGAAATGCATTTTTTAGCCAAAATTCATACTTGTTCTTAGAAGTTGGTTCACATGAAAACCCGAGCAAATGCAGCATTTCTGTGAATCCTTGCTACAGACGTGTTCAAACTGAACGCATTACTATGCAAACAACATACTTTAATTTCTCGTGAAAGAGGTTCTTATACTAATGTTTTGAACTACTACAAAATGTTGAAGACACAGTGCGTTCTCCAAACATGTATTATTTCACAGAGAATTATGAATGTTGAAGCAGTACATTACTGTTCGTTCTTAGAGAAATGCAGTTTTTAGCCAAAATTCATACTTATTCTTAGAACTTAGTTCACATGAAAACCAGAGGAATTGCAGCATTTTTGTGAATCATAGCTACAGAGGTGTTGAAACTGAACTCATTACTATAAAAACAACATACTTTCATTTCTCCTCATAGAGGTACATATTGTAAAGTTATGAACTACCAAAAAATGTTGAAGAAACAGTGCGTTCTCCAAACATGTATTATTTCACAGAGAATTATGAATGTTGAAGCAGTTAATTTTTGTTCATTCTTAGAGAAATGCAGTTTTTATCCAAAATTCATTTTGTTCACAGAAGTTATTTCCCATGAAAAGTAGAGCAAATGCAGCATTTCTCCAAATCTTTGCTACACAAGTATTGAAACTGAACGCATTACTGTACTAACAACATACTTTCATTTCTCCTGGAAGAGGTACATATATTAATGTTATGAAGTACTACCAAATGTTGAAATAACCGCGTGTTTTCCAAACATGTAACTTTTCAGAGCGAATATCTAGTGTTGAAGCAGTTCATTACTATTCATTCTTAGAGAAATGCAGATTTTACCCAAAATTCATATTTCTTCACAGAAGTTAGTTCACGTGAAAAGTGCGGCAAATGCAGCATTTCTGCGAATTATTGCTACAGAAGTGTTCAAACTGAACGCTTTACTGTACAAACAAAATACTTTCATTTCCCCTGAAAGAGGTACATATAGTAATGTTATGAACTACTATGAATTATTGAAGTAATGGTGTGTTGTCCAAATATGTAACATTTCTCAGAGAATTACTAATGTTGAGGTAGTACATAACTGTTCATTCTTAGAGAAATGCAGTTTTTAGCGCAAATTCATACTTGTTCTTAGAAGTTAGTTCACATGAAAAGTAGAGCATATGCAGCATTTCTGCAAATCATTGCTATAGAAGTGTTCAAACCGAACCAATTACTGTACCAACATCATACTTTCATTTCTCCTGAAAGAGGTATATATAGTAATGTTATGAACTACTGCCAATTGTTGAAGTAATGGTGTGTTCTCCAAACATGCAACATTTCACAGATAATTACTAATGTTGATCCAGTACATTACTGTGCGTTCTTAGAGAAATGCAGTTTTTAGCCTAAATTCGTACTTGTTCACTGAAGTTAGTTCACATGAAAAGTAGAGCAAATGCAGCTTTTCTGTGAATCATTGCTACGGAAGTGTTGAAACTGAACGCATTACTGTACAAACAACATACTTTCATTTCTCCTAAAGAGGTAGTTTAGTAATGTTTTGAACTTACTACAAAATGTTGAAGAAACGGTGCCTTCTCTAATCATGTAACATTTCACAGAGAATTACGAATGTTGAAGTAGTACATTTCTGTTCATTCTTAGAGAAATGCAGTTTTTACCCAAATTCATACCTGTTCTTGGAAGTTAGTTGATAGGAAAACTAGTGCAAATGCAAAATTTCTGTGAGTCATTGCTACTGAAGTGTTCAAACTGAACGCATTGCTGTAGAAACAACATACTTTCATTTCTACTGAAGGAGATACATAATGTAATGTTATCAACTACTACCAAATGTTGAAGTATCCGTTTGTCCTCTAAATATGTATTAATTCATAGAGAATTCCTAGTGTAGAAGCAGTTCATTACTGTTCATTCATAGAGAAATGTAGTTTGTACCCAAAAGGCATACTTGTTCTTAGAGTTAGTTCACATGAAAACTAGAGCAAATGCAACATTTCTGTGAATCCTTGCTACAGAAGTGTTGAAAGTGAATGCATTACTGTACAAACAACATACTTCCATTTGTACTGAAGGTGATACACATAGTAATGTTAAACAGTATTACAAAATGTTGAAGTAACAGTGTGTTCTCCAAATATGTAACATTTCACAGAGTATTACTAGTGTTGAAGCAGTTCATTACTGTTCATTCTTAGAGAAATGCATTTTTTAGCCAAAATTCATACTTGTTCTTAGAAGTTGGTTCACATGAAAACCCGAGCAAATGCAGCATTTCTGTGAATCCTTGCTACAGACGTGTTCAAACTGAACGCATTACTATGCAAACAACATACTTTAATTTCTCGTGAAAGAGGTTCTTATACTAATGTTTTGAACTACTACAAAATGTTGAAGACACAGTGCGTTCTCCAAACATGTATTATTTCACAGAGAATTATGAATGTTGAAGCAGTACATTACTGTTCGTTCTTAGAGAAATGCAGTTTTTAGCCAAAATTCATACTTATTCTTAGAACTTAGTTCACATGAAAACCAGAGGAATTGCAGCATTTTTGTGAATCATAGCTACAGAGGTGTTGAAACTGAACTCATTACTATAAAAACAACATACTTTCATTTCTCCTCATAGAGGTACATATTGTAAAGTTATGAACTACCAAAATATGTTGAAGAAACAGTGCGTTCTCCAAACATGTATTATTTCACAGAGAATTATGAATGTTGAAGCAGTTAATTTTTGTTCATTCTTAGAGAAATGCAGTTTTTATCCAAAATTCATTTTGTTCACAGAAGTTGTTTCCCATGAAAAGTAGAGCAAATGCAGCATTTCTGCGAATTATTGCTACAGAAGTGTTCAAACTGAACGCTTTACTGCACAAACAGCATACTTTCATTTCTCCTGAAAGACGTACATATAGTAATGTTATGAACTACTACGAATTATTGAAGTAATGGTGTGTTCTCCAAACATGTAACATTTCACAGAGAATTACTAGTATTGAAGCAGTTCATTACTATTCATTCTTAGAGAAATGCAGTTTTTACCCAAAATTCATACGTCTTCACAGAAGTTAGTTCACATGAAAAGTATAGCAAATGCAGCATTTCGACAAATAATTGCTAACAAGCGTTCAAACTGAATGCATACTGTAAAAACAACATATTTTCATTTCCCCTGAAAGAGGTACATATAGTAATGTTATGAACTAGTACAAAATGTTGATGTAACGATGTGTTCTCCAAACATGTATCATTTCACAGAGAATTGTAATGTTGAAGCAGTACATTACTGTTCATTCTTATAGAAATACAGTTTTTAGTCCAAATTCGTACTGTTCACAGAAGTTAGTTCACATGAAAAGTAGAGGATATGAAGCATTTCTGTGAATCATTGCTACACAAGTTTTCAAACTCAATGCATTACTGTGAAAACACCATAATTTCATTTCTCCAGAAACAGTACATATAGTAATGTTACGAACTACTACAAAAGTTTGAAGTAACCTGTGTTCTCCAAATATGTAACATTTGACAGAGAATTACTAGTGTTGAAGCAGTTCATTACTGTTCATTCTTAGAGTAATGCAGTTTTTACCCAAAATTCATATTTCTTCACAGAAGATAGTTCACATGAAAACTAGTGTAAATTAAGCATTTCTGTGAATCATTGGTACAGAACTGTTGAAACTGAAAGCATACTGTAAAAACACCATACTTTCATTTCTCCTAAAAGAGGTACATAAGTAATTTTATGAACTACTATCAAATATTGAAGTAACCCTGTGTTCTCCAAATATGTAATATTTCACCGAGAATTACTAGTGTTGAAGCAATTCATTACTGTTCATTCTTAGAGAAATGTTGTTTTTACCCAAAATTTGTAGTTGTTTACAGAAGTTAGTTCAAATGAAAAGTAGAGCAAATGAAGCATTTGTGAGAATTATTGCTACACAAGTGGTCAAACTGAACGCATTACTGTACAAACAACATACTTTCATTTCTCCTGAAAGAGGTACATAATGTAATATTATGAACTACTAAAAAATGTTGAGGTAATCGTGTGTTCTCCAAATATGTAAAATTTCACAGAGTTACTAGTGTTGAAGGAGTTGATTACTGTTCATTCTTTGAGAAATACAGTTTTTACCCAAAATTCATACTTGTTCTTACAAGTTAGTTCACCTGAAAACTAGAGCAAATGCCGCATTTCAGTGAATCACTGCTACAAAAGTGTTCAAACTGAGGGCATTACTGTAGAAACAACATACTTTCCTTTCTACTGAAGGAGATACATATAGTAAAGTTATGAACTACTACAAAACGTTGATATAATGGTGTGTTCTCCAAACATGTAAGATTTCACAGAGAATTACTAATGTTGAAGTAGTACATTACTGTTCATTTTTATAGAAATGCAGTTTTTACTCCAAATTCCTACTGTTCACAGAAGTCAGTTCACATGAAAAGTAGAGCAAATGCAACATTTCTGTGAATCATTGCTACACAAGTGTTCAAACTCAACGCATTACTGTAAAAACACCATAATTTCATTTCTCCCGAAAGAGTACATATAGTAATGTTACGAACTACTACAAAATGTTGAAGTAACCTGTGTTCTCCAAATTTGTAACATTTGACAGAGAATTACTAGTGTTGAAGCCGTTCCTTACTGTTCATTTTTAGAGAAATGCAGTTTTTACCCCAAATTCATACTTGTTCTTAGAAATTAATTCACATGAAAACTAGAGAAAAGCAACATTTCTGTGAATCATTGCTACAGAAGTGTTGACACTGAACGCATTACTGTACAACAACATACACTCATTTCTCCTGAAAGAGGTACCTATACTAATGTTATGAACTACTTCAAAATGTCCAAGTAAATGTGTGTTCCCCAAGTATGTAACATTTATCAGAAAATTACTAGTGTTGATGCAGTTCATTACTGTTCATTCTTTGAGAAATGCAGTTTTTACCCAAAATCCATACTTGTTCTTACAAGTTAGTTCACATGAAAACCAGAGCAAATGCAGCATTTCTTTGAATCATAGCTACAGAAGTGTTCAAACTGAACGCATTACTGTACAAACAACATGCTTTCATTTCTTCTGAAAGAGGTAGTTATAGTAATGTTTTGAACTTACTACAAAATGTTGAGGAAACCGTGCCTTCTCTAAACATGTAACATTTCTCAGAGAATTACGAATGTTGAAGCAGTACATTTCTCCTCATTCTTAGAGAAATGGAGTTTTTTCCCAAATCCATACTTGTTCTTAGAAGTTAGTTCACATGAAAACCAGAGCAAATGCAGCATTTCTGTGAATCATAGCTACAGAAGTGTTGAAACTGAACGCATTACTGTAAAAACAACATACTTTCATTTCTCCTGAAAGAGGTACATATTGTAATGTTATGAACTACTACAAAATGTTGAATTAACCATGTGTTCTCCAAATATGTAACGTTTGACAGAGAATTACTAGTGTTGAAGCAGTTCATTACTGTTCATTCTTAGAGCAATGCAGCTTTTACCCAAAATTCATAGTTGTTGTTAGAAGTTGGTTCACATGAAAACTATAGCAAATGCAGCATTTCTGTGAATCATTGCTACTGAAGTGTTGAAACTGAACACATTACTGTAAAAACAACATACCTTCATTCCTCCTGAAAGAGGTACGTATAGTAATGTTATGAACTACTACAAAATGTGAAGTAACCGTTTGTTGTCCAAATATGTAACATTTGACAGAGAATTACTATTGTTGAAGCAGTTCATTACTGTTCATTCTTAGAGAAATGCAGCTTTTACCCAAAATTCATACTTGTTCACAGAAGTTAGTTCACATGGAAATTAGAGGAATGCAGCATTTCTGTGAATCATTGCTACAGAAGTGTTCAAACTGAGCACATTACTGTAGAAACAACATACCCTCATTTCTCCTGAAAGAGGTACATATACTAATGTTATGAACTACTACAAAATGTTGAAGTAACTGTGTGTCTCCAAAATGTAACATTTCACAGAGAATTACTTGTGGTGAAGCAGTTCCTTACTGTTCATTCTTAGAGAAATGCAGTTTTTACCCAAAATTCATACTTGTTCCCAGAAGTTAGTTCACATGAAAATTAGAGCAATGCAGCATTTCTGTGAATCATTGCTACAGAAGTGTTCAAACTGAACACATTACTGTAAAAACAACATACTTTCATTTCTCCTGAAAGAGGTACATATGGTAATGTTATGAACTACTACAAAATGTTGAAGTAACCGTGTGTCTAAAAAATGTAACATTTCACAGAGAATTACTAGTGTTGAAGCAGTTCATTACTCTTCATTCTTAGAGAAATGCAGTTTTCATCCCAAATTCATACTTGTTCTTAGAAGTTAGTTCGCACGAAACCTGGAGGAAGATCATATGGTATTTGTTCCTCACTGCCTGGCTTATTTCACTTAGCACAATGCTCTCCAGTTCCATCCATAGTGTTGCAAAAGGTAGGATCTCCTTTTTTCTGCTGCATAGAATTCCATTGTGTAAGTGTATCCTAGTTTTTTGCTTCATTCATTTACTGATGGACACTTAGGTTGCTCACAGCACTTGACTATTGTAAATTGTGCTGCTTTGACCATTGGGGTATATAAGTTCTTTTGGATTGGTGTTTCAGGGTTCTTAAAGTGTAATCCCAGCAGTGGAATTGTCAGGTCAAGGCAGTTCCATTTTTAGTTTTGTGAGGAGATTCCATAGTGTTTTCCACAGTGGGTGCACCAGTCTGCATTTCCACCAACAGTAAACTAGTCTTCCCTTTTCTCTACATTCCCTCCAACACTTGTTTGCTGTTTTGTTTATGAGGACTATTCTCACTGGTGTGAAGTGGTATCACATTGTGGTTTTAAGTTTTATGTCTCTGATGGCCAGTGATGCTGATCATCTTTTCATATGTATCTGAACTTTCTGTACATCCTTTTTGGAAAATTGTCTGTTCAAGTCTTTTGTCTATTTTTTTTTTGTCTTTCTGGAGTGGAGTCATGTGAGTTCTTTATATGCTTCAGAGATCAGACCCCTATCCGTGGAATCATTGGCAAATATGCTTTCCTATATTTTTTGGTTCTGTTTTTATTCCCATGCTGTTTTCTTTAGCCATGCAGAAGCTTTTTTAATTTGATGAAATCCCATTTGTTTATTTTTTTCTTTATTTCCCTTGCTGTAGGGGAAATATTGGTGAAGATATTGCTCTGTGGAATATCTGAAATTTTCCTACTGGTGTTTTCCTCTAAGACTTATCATGTCATGACTTATACTTAAATATTTTATCCACCTTGAGTTTATTTTTGTGTATGATGTTAGTTTGTGATCTAGTTTCATTTTTTTTTACATGTAGCTGTCCAGATCTCCTAACACTGTTGGCTGAAGAGACTATTTTTACTCAATTTTATGAATCTGCCCCCTTTGTCAAATGTTAATTGACCATAGAGACTTGGGTTTATTTCTGAGCTTTCTGGTCCCTTCCACAATCTGTGTCTGTTCTTGTGCCAGTACCTGGCTTTTGTGATTCCAGTGGCCTTGTAATACAGTTTCATATCAGGTATTGTAACCCCTCCTACTCCTCTAGTAGTTGAGCCTTGATTGATGTTGCCAGGTCAATGAGAGGTATTTACATACGCCAGTAAGTTGCAAGGACTGTCTGCGACCACAGACCAACTACTATTGCCCTCTATGGGGGATCATCTGTGCAGGGGAAAAGCATTCATGCTCCTAGATAGTCTGAAACTTTACACTAGCTGCACAGTTTCTAGGGTTTCCTGGGCAGTGCAGGCCAAGATCAGTCCCCACCCGTGTTCTGCCTGGGGACACTCTCAATTAGTTATAACACAATATGAAGATGGCTGCTATTATGCTGGGCTTGAATTGTCCCATGAAAAGCCAAACTGTGAACCTATACTGGCAGTAGTGGGTCTGTGTAGGGAGGAAAGAGAAGAACTGCTAGTTCCAGACCTCTAGGCACTTAGAAAGTGATATTGTTATAGGAAGTTGTGAAACATGAGCCAATACCAGCCCTTATCCAGAAAAGAAAAAAACAAAACAAAACAAAACAAAACACTGTTAACTCCTTGGGTGAACCTATACAGCGGATGGCATGTTGCCTTAGGGGAACGCCAGGGCAGGGGAAACAGTGTTATCATGGTTGATAAGTCTCTGATACGGCACTCGCATGCTGGCTCAATGGGTCTGTGTAGGGGGGTGGGATGAGAAGAGGGACAATGCACTCTGTTCGATTTTCTGTCTGGGAGAAAGCTGTCGCCCAGTACTTGCCTTGATGCCAGATACTTCATGTTTTCCCTGTATGCCACTGCTGCCTTTCAAGTTGCTACCCTGACGCTGTCATTCAGAGGAATTAAGTAGGAATAATTATGTGTGCGGTTTCTTTAAGGAAAACTGTCTGGGATTCTAGGAGTTTCTTCCACTGAAGACATCCCCACTCAACTTTGCAGCCAGAAGTTGTGGGGATTTATCTTCCCTGCACTGGGACCCTGGGCTGCAGGACCCAGTGTTGAGGTGTGAATCCTTGTCCCAAAATATCCCTTGCCAAATTATCCCACCAAAGTGAATATGGGAGTGGTCTATCTCATGCCTTCACTCCTTTTTTTCAGTCTGGATGGATGTGAATGTCAGTCTGTAGACAGACACCTCCTGGTATTACTGTGTGAGAGACTCAGAGAAATAATATCAGTGTGATTCCAGACACAAATCGTTCTGTGGAAAGACAAAAAAGTTGAAGTGCAGGGTGTGCTCAGGGTATCAGGGGGCACTCAAGACATGAGGGTACATAGTGTCAAAAATCCTATCACTGTACAAAAGGGACTCCAAGTATCCAGAGCCAATTTTCTCAGTTCTTTCTTCCTGCCTTAACACCTGATTCTCCTCCTGTGGTGACACCTACCCCTCCTGGTTCTGTTCTTAGAATTCCTGTCTGTGGGATCTGAGATTGGGGACCTTTGGGCTCTAGACAGTGTGATCTCCCCACATATCAGGTCAGTGTTGACTACACTGACTAGAAAACTGTCTTCTGGTTCTGATCCTCCTGAAGACAAGCCAGGACCCTTCTCACCACAGAGTCTTCAGGTTCCAGGCTCTTGGAGAACAGCGAAAACAAAGAACAGCGAAAACATTACATTCTCTATGTCAATTATGTTGGCTTTTTTTTTCTATTGTCAAGTCAGAGAACATGCTGGTTTAGGGTTAGTATGGGAGCTGGGCCCATGTGCTAAGAACAGGGGACAATGGAGACCTGTAGATCATTACCATGAAAATCATCACTGCCTATGTGTGATTTACTGAGTACTAGAAGTGCAATGGTATTAGGGCCACATGCAGGGCTACTCAAATGGAACCTGCAGGCAGATAAAACTGAAGGTATCAGAGGCCTCAAAGATCCTGAGGTCTTCAGGGTTCATGGGTGCTGGATGAGTCAGTGCATCTGGCAGCTCCAGGGATGGGACTCCTTGGTTGCTTAACAGAGTCTGGACTGGGGGCTCCCTGAATAGTAACTGGAGATTAGTAAGCCAATTCTGTGTATCTTGAGGTCTCTAAGAACAAAATATCCCTTAGGGAGAACACTGAAGTCAGGGCAAAGCCTATAATTTTGGGTTAGAGATGTTGGGTAGTCCACATCCTGTAAGTTCAGAGAGGACCCTCCCCTGTAGGGCACATGCTAAGCATCAGGGGGTGCATGGCATATACAAACTCAAGGATGCTTCCCAGAGGTTGGTGCAGAGGGAGCAGGGAGGAATTTCCTCTGATGGCCTGTGTCTTCCTCTTTTCATGAAAACATCTGAAATAAGATTGGACATGAGGTGACTGTAAACATCCTATTCTATCAGAACATTTACCAAACTCAACAATGCATGAGAACCACAGTCAGTGAGCATATTTCTGTGGCTTCTTTAGATCTGAATTCTGAGGAACCAGATGCAAGGATGGTTTTGTTAACTCACTAGATGCAACATTTTCCAGCCACTCTGATCCAAGATTGAGACTTTCAGTCATTAAAGCCCAAAAATGGTCTGCGTGTCACTCAAAGGTGGTTTCACAATAAGGAGCATGTCCTGTGGGGGTTTGATCCTCAGTGGGAGGAGCTATGTCTGCACAGATCTCAGAGACATGGTATGTGACACTTGTCTTACAACATAGATTACAAGTGTCATCCTTAGTCCCCCACTGAGCATGACCCCTATGTCCTGTCTTTCCTCACGTAGATAAAGGCTTCCACTATGAAACACTCTTCCTCGTGAATATGCAAATTAGAAGAGGTGGTCTAGATTTAATGTGGTTCTGTCTGTTCCCTAAGAGCATCACCTAGTGCTTGGCATAATGCTCACAGCCCCAAGAGTAGGTGACACCACACATAGGCAGAGGGACACACAACAGCTTTGTGTGGATGTCCAGGCTGATGAGAAACACAAACTGCAAGGGGGAATGTACTGTTAATCACCCACAGAGTTGAAATCTCTGGGAAGATCAAGAAAGGCCCTTGCAAAAGTCAGATTAAAATACTGCACCCTGGTTAGCATCCTCCAGGGTGTTACTGAGGTAGCAAATAATGCTAGGCCAAGGTTCTCAGTGGGAGTCTTTAATAAACCTAAAGATGTTCAGAATTTTCACAGTAAAGGTGAAACCTGTGAGTATAGCTCTGGAATTCTGTCATGTCTCTTGCCTGTTGTACCCTGGAATTTAGGTTAAATCTCTTTTTTCTTCTTTCAATTCCAATTAGCATTCCACATTATATTATATGAGCTTCTAGCCTACAGCAGAGTGGTCAGACACAACTTGTGGTCTGATGGGCCAGTATTTCCAGTACCCACCCACTTTGCACCACGCACAGTTATCAAAATATTATTGACTTTATTACAAGTGCTGTAATTTACCTCCCTGTATTTAACCTGTAACTGCCAAGGCATACTTTATCACTTTTCCCTTTTCATCCAGGCTCCCAAGTCCTGATCTATGAGTCTGTTTCTTTTTTAAAAAGATTTATTTATTTTTAGAGAGGGAAGGGAGGGAGAAAGAGAGAGAGAGAGAAACATCAATGTGCTGTTGCTCGGGGCCGTGGCCTGCAACCCAGGCATGTGCCCTGAATGGGAATTGAACCTGCGACACTGGTTTGCAGCCCACACTCAATCCACTGAGCTACACCAGTCAGCGCTAATGAGTCTGTTTCTATTCTGTTTTTTTTTTCTTTTCTTCATTAGATTCCACATATAAGTGAAATCATGTGGCATTGTTGTTATTCCATCTGGACTTTTTTTTATTGAACATGATACTCTCTATATCTGTCCCAGTCCCAAATAGTAAGATTTAATTCTCTCATGGCTGAGGATATCAAGTTTTTATGGCTGAGGAAAAAATGATGGGTTGATTTTCAAATCAGTTATTTTTAATATTACTAACAGGATTACTATGTGAGGCTATTTCTGAGAAAAGTGACAAGGCAAATTTAACTTGCTACATGAGGAGGACAAATCATAAGGAACAAGAACCCTGGAAGTACTGGCTCCAGACTTGCTTAATCCCACCATCCATGTACCTGGGAGGGATACTTTCCTCTTCTGCACACTGATCCACAGAGCATGTGACTTCATACAGAAATGACACCTGTCTCACATGGGAAAGGTGACAGCATTCTCGAGGCTCATGTGCAGATATGAGGGGAAATGAAAGTGGAGGAGACCAAGCTTCTGAAATTGACTTCTGATGAACCAGGGATGGATCTGTTTCTTACATTATTGATGATAACTACATCACACATCCACAGAACCACAAATGTTGATGGTGAAAATAACACAGAACTATAATGCCTGACCAGATTTACATAAAATTAGATCCACTGAATCCAGAATGGAGATGCAATTTTAATGATTTATTTACTTCACAATCAATGGACAAAGAAAATGATGCCTTTCATATCAATGATCGTTTCATTATTTTATGTTATTTTGTATTAGTGATTCATATGAAAGTTTATCATAATGAAATCGTTATACTTTAAAATTACTCAGTCTCCAATTTCCACCTACATCTACACCTAAGCAGACCTAGTCATGACTGAGATGATTCTGTGTCCCTGATGTTAGCTCCTGGCTTTACCACAAAGTCTAGGAAATAAAAAAAAAATGAGCAATGAAATGAACATTCAGCACCAAACTCCACTAAAGAAATGTGTTCCAGGAGCACTGTGTGCTTCTGTGTAGATTTCACGCTTCTGTCTCCCATGCTCCACACAGACCTCCTCCAACACTTGGTCCACATGCTCTAGGGTCTCACTCTGTACTTAGTCATACTCTGATTGCTTTGTAAAAGAAATAGGGTCCAATGGAACTTTCTGTCACCTGAACAGGAACTTCCTGCAGCTTTAATGCTCCCTCTGGTCATGATTATTGAATCCTCTTGATGTGTTCATTAGTGGTGAATTTCAAAGGCATTTCTCTTTTTAAATACCGATCTTTTATGAGCATGTTCTCTCCAAGTTCATGTTCCTATCTCATGGAAAATCTGGGTCAGTGGGGATGACAGAGGCTCAAGTGTGCAAAGTAATTCTTAACAGACATGCACCCTTAGACATGTCACATACTAGGACATTGGCCTTTATGCCACCGTTCAAACCCAGACCTCAATATATAAGAAGAGGACATGCAAATAGGGCCCCTCTGTTCATGAAAAGCAGCACAGCCCTGACCCTGCAGCTCTGAGACAGGAGCCTAGCCCAGGATTCCCAGGTGTTCCCAGTCCTTCTCAGGGCAGAACACAGAACTCTCACCATGGAGTTTGGGCTCATCTTGGTTTTCCTTGTCGCAATTTTAAGAGGTAATTTATGGAGAAGGAGACACCGGGTACGTGAGTTCATATGACAGACATGAAGGTTTGGAATGTTTGTTTCCTGACAAGGATTAATTTGTGTTTGCAGGTGTCCAGTCTGAGGTGCAGCTCGTGGAGTCTGGCGGAAGCTTGGTGAAGCCCGGAGGGTCTCTGAGACTCTCTTGCATGGCTTCTGGATTCACCTTCAGTAGCTACACAATGGACTGGGTCCACCAGGCTCCAGGGAAGGGGCTGGAGTGGGTCTTAGCAATTGGTGGTAGTGGTGGTAACACATACTACGCCAACTCTGTGAAAGGCCGATTCACCATCTCCAGAGACAATGGCAAGAACACACTGTCCCTGCAAATGAAAACCTGAGATCTGAGGACACGGCTGTGTATTACTGTGCGAAAGACACAGTGAGTGGAAGTCAGTGTGAGCCCAGACATAAACCTCCCTGCGGGAGACAAGAGGGCTGGGCTGTAGGGAACACTCAGGACAGCAGGGGGCGCTCGGGTCACACTGCGTACAGTTATCAGTTTGGGAGGGGTTGCTGATGAACATTAAGAGCTTCTTTCTTTTAACAGGAACCTAATCACCAAGACAAACAAGCAAAATATAACCAAAGACACTGAAATAGAGAACAGGCTGACAATGACCAGAAGGGAGAGGGGTGGGAGTTTCAGGAGAAAAAGGGAAGGGTTTGCAGGATCAAGTATAAACGACACATGGACAAAACAAAGGTGGGTGATGGAAATGGTAGGGAGCTGGGGAGAGCTGTGGGGTGTGCTGGTTTGGGGGTAAAAGGCAGAGAATTGTACTTGAACAGCAATTAAAAAAAATAAAAAAAAGAGCTTGTTTCCTGGCAGGTGTGGGGTTGACTCTCCACACAGCAGTTTCCCTCTGGGAGCCTCCCTCCCTTCATGCTTCTGTGCTGACCTCTCCAGTATCTGAGTTACAAAGGCTTGTTGTCATCAGAGGAAAACCTTCTCACATGCTCCAAAGTCAGAGTGTCACATGTATTTGCTTACCCCTATCCTAATGAATCACCAAACCCCTTGACCAAAATCATCTGAAATCAACCAGACACTCTGCTGGACCCAGCAAGGAGTCCAGACCCACACAGCTCAGAGTCCAAGTCAACCAGTAGCAGGCACAAGCATGCTGGGCAGTTGGCAAAGAGTTGTTGGAACCCAGTCCTAGAGGGGGAAAAACACAGGGGGGTTGGTCATTTACTTAATTTCACATCCAGGACATCAATAGTAGTTGAAATCACGTGGTCATAGAGGAACCCCCACCATACCATGTTGTGGATGTTCAGAGTTATGACATCACACACACACAGAGGGACTGTGGGAATGTTTGTCCCTTCTTTGAGAAGTCTATTGAGAGCAGCGCACACTTTTCAGTGGGTCAGGAATGGCTGTGTCATGTCAGATAAAGAGTCTGGTCCAGGTTTTGTTGTTCACCCCTGAGCAGGTTCCTGCTCATGAAAGGGGTTTGTGTGGTTTCCATTTCTTACCTGCATGAAACTAGGGAGAATCTCCACTTCCACGTCAGACTTTTCCCATGTTTACAGGAGGAGAGAGAGGTGAACCTAAACATGTCATCATCAGATATCAAATGCTAGAGCCTGGTTCCTTATTTCACTGATCACCTAGGAAATATGAATGAGAATGCAGAGCCACGCATAATTATGGGTAGAAAATAAGTGCAGTCCATAGAAAATAAGAATAATGGTTATATGTATGCAATAAGTGGGGAAATAAGAAATTACACAGACATCTTTGATCAAAGTGTAGGGTGGAACCTGTGCACTCTACAAGGTCATTAGCTTGTTCTGAAGGACTTTGGTCCACTTACTGCTTACAAAAATGTGAAGCATCCACAGATTAATGGGTATCCTCAGTTTGGGGAGCTCTACTGAAACAGCCTTCCAATTTGGTGGAGTCAGGATTTGATTAATTTGTCATTGCTATGAGCTGGTGTTGGAGTCACTCCAAAACTCCCAGGTTATTAAAACCTGAAGCTCATCTGACGGTGTTAAGATATGGGGCCTTGGGACAAGTGATAGTTCTGGGGTGGAACTGTCATGAATGGGATGACGTCCTTTGTAACAAAAGACAGAAGAAACTCCCTTGCCCCATCCACCCTTTGAGATTACAATGAGCAAACAGTCACATAGAAATCTGTTCTGTAACTGACATCAATCTGCCAGCAGCTGTTACTGCATTCCCCACCTCCAGATTGTTGATAAATACCTTTCAGTTATGGGCCAATGACCCAGTTCACAGTAGATTGTTACAGCACCAAGAATATAGTATGGTTGTAGAGTGACATGACCACAGGGGCTGCCTTCCTGGAGATTTGCTGCCCTATATGTGTTGTTAAAAGTACAACATCAGTGTCCTTCCAGTGATGTTCAAAGGCAGTTTTTCCCTGGCGTTTTTTATAGGCAAAATTCCCTGGTCAAAAGTCATGGGGGCTGTTAAACAGATGTAGTGAGAAGGCAGCATTAGAAGTGGGTGTAATGCACGAACCCTTTCAATATTCACAACATCAAGATGAAGGAAGGTCCGTGTTTCACTGGAGGTAAAATCCATAAATGCATGTTTCTTCCAGTCACCAGGTCCCAGGGACAAGTCTTATGTGTACTTGAAGATGAGGACATGAATGCCACTCGGGGATATCATTGACCAAGTGAGGCTGCAGTTTTATGTCAGTTTTATGAATTTAACTAAGCATTCCATTTTTGAAACTTCCCAGAGATTGCATATAATAATGACAATGTGATACTTGATTATAGTAACCCTTACTGAATATTAATTAATGTGCTGTGTGCACCTCAGTCACTTGATGTGACACTTGTCAAGAGATTGGGGGAGGAGGGTGAAGAGGCTGAGCAGAAAGGGTATTCAGGGCAGTTAAAATGCTCTCTGTGTGTCTGTCACTTCTTCCCACTTTCTTTCTTCACAATGATGGACTCTCCATGCACAGATGCACAATGGGCAGGGATTCTGTCTTGAAAGAAAAAGAGAGCAGACCTTGCAGTGCCCACTGCCCTCAGCCAGGGAGTATGATGATGGGAATGAATGTCTCTGTTTGTCCACAGATGGATAATGTCATACAGAGAATTTATGCTGGGCTGAGTAGCATGAAACAGTGCATGTGGGCTATTGCTGTAAATTATATTGTGTTAAACTACCAGGTGATATAATTTAGCAATGGCAATAATAACTCTACAGCATGCACACTTACCACCCTCTTGTAAAACTTTCCAATGTCATAATGAATGTGCTTTTCCCTCTAGTCAAGTGGTTACTGTCACTCAGAGACTTGACATCTCCATCACTAAGGAGAGAATAACATGTAAATGGGTATCAACACATGCAGATAAACCTAGATTTGCAGCTGTCCCTGCACCTCAGGGAGATCAGTTAAAATCCCTGAGTCTCTGCAGTTTATCCTCATTGTGACGGTTAAACCAGAGGAAGCACCATGAACTTTGAGCTGAGCTGGAAACTTGCTCTGATGCTTTTACATGGTAACATTACAGACAGACTGAGGAATTGTGTGTGTGTGTGTGTGTGTGTGTGTGTGTGTGTGTGTGTATCTCTGTCTGTATGCTGCTAATGAAAGTCTCTTGTTCACAGATGTCCAATGTGAGGGGCAGTTGGTGGAGTCTGGTGCAGACATGATGCAGCCTGGACAGCCTCTGAGACTCTCCTGCAAAGGTGCTGGATTTATATTCAGTGACTAGTATATAAACTGGATCCCCAAGGCTCCAGAAAATGGGCTAAAGTGAATAGGGATAACTGGAAACAAAGCTAACTTTCACCCTACAGAATATGCTGCATCTGTGAAAGGCAGACTCACCATCTCAAGAGATGATTCCCAAAACACTGCCTATCTGCAAAGGAACAGCCTGAGAGCTAAGGGCTCTGCCCTCTATTACTGTGCAGAAGACACAGAGCAGGGAAGTCTGTGTGAGCCCGGACACAAGCCTCCTTACAGATGAAATGACAAACAAGAGGGATCACTTAGGGCCCATAGGTTCTGCAAGCATGGGACACATGGAGGTTCATTAAGGTTTTGCTTCATCTCTGGCAGGGAGCTTCCCCTTTACCTGACAAGCAACATGTAGGTACCTAGGAAAGCTTTCACCACAATGAGTTTAAATACATTGCTTCACACCATCTATATGCATTGGGTAGATGCATATTGTCTCTGCCTTGGAACTCTTCCCCTAAATACCTCTGTTGTGGCTGTTGGTTTTGCGTTTCTTTGTGTAGGTCACAAGGTGCCTAAACATTCAGCTAATGGTTAATCATGGTTTTGTCCCAGTGTGATGACAGGTGAGCTTACCTTTGAAATGGTGGCTCATAAAAGCAGACTGTTTTCCCCAGTGCAGATGGGCACCCTTCACTCCACCAGGGTACAAACTGAAGAGGGTAAATTAACTCTTCCCTACCTGTGTGCTGGATTCTAGAACTAGAACAGAGGTATTCTTCCTCCCTGGGAACCCTGGTCCTCAGCCAGGTTGCTCAGTGTTTGATCTTGCAAGCAATTTTCTTCCAACGTGATCTTGCTCAATAACCAACTGCAAATTGCCTTCATGTGGAAAAGCTCATGATGAACACTTACTGAAATGACAGAAATGTATCTGATTCCTTAGATTACTGTGAAAATTTACCTAGAAAGAATGCTTGCTTGATGCAGGTTCCAATGTAGTTATATATTATCATACTGAGTTTGACATAGAGGATAAATATGCAGTGACATAAATGACTTGGTGACACACATAAGTGACACATGCTTGATAAATAGTGCACTGACCCATAGTCCTAAAAAAATGGTAACTTTCTCAGTGTTCTCTTCCATAGGAGGCACCTGTGACATTCCCTAGAAAGCAAAATCTTAACCAGATGTTCTTGTCTGTCCCTGGGACTAAGAGAGAGCTCAGTGCCTACTGAACTGAAAGATTTGAAGAACTCAGAGCCCACGTGGGAAACATCGCCACAGCTCCTCTATGATCAGCCCTAGAGAATGTCTCCTTTGAAAGGGAGTCTGAGCAATGAGCAGTGGTGTCTGAATTCTACCCCTGATGCCCTGACTAGTGTGGGTAAGTACATGAAAGTTGAACAAGGAACCCAGGCGAAGAAGGAGATAGTGATTCCTGCAGGGACTGACCAGTGAAGTTGTGGGTCACTGAGCAGTGAGTCTGTCTCCACGTGGGATGTGGAGTCTGGGGTCCAAGGGGTATATGGTCAATAAGGAAGATAACCATATGGATGTAGCACCAAGAATAGATAAAAACTTAGGTGTCACACACAGAGATGACCTTACCTAGGAAGACACATCCTGGCCTAAAATCCACCGTGGGCACCACCCAAGTGATAGGTATAGCAGAGAAGGGAGACTTGGAGTGCATTACCATAGAAATAATCATGGTATGATTTTGTTATTCATTGAGCAGTAGAAGTGCAGTTGGATTTGGGCCACACGCAGGGACACTCAGATGGGACCTTCCACCAGAAAAACCTGAGGACATTAGAGGCTCCACAACCCCCCAAGAGCTTCAGGGCTCACAGGTGCTGGTTGCATCAGTGCATCAGACAGGTCCAGGAAAGGGGTTTCCTGGTGTCTTCACAGAGCCCTGGCTATGAGTGTCTACAGTGTCACAGGGGTTTAGTAAGGTTGGTTCTCTGTGTCTAGAGAATGAAAGCACACCATTTCCTTGAGGGAGTTTCTTGAAATCAGGGCACAACCTTCAATTCTGCACCAGGGGAAGCTTAAAAGTCCGTGCTCTGTGATCAGTGACAGGAACCTCCCCAGCATGATGCAGAGCTGGAATCAGGGGGTGGGCGGGTATCACAATCTCAAAGCAGCTGCCCCAGGAGCAGGTGCAGGGGAGCTGGGAAGGGATGTCCTGTTTCCTGTGAGGACCTGTGTCTTTTTATTTTCATGAAAACTTCTAAAAGAAGAGTTGGACATGTGGTTTCTGTAAATATCCTATCTGAGCTTTCACCACTCTCCATGGTATATGAGCACCACAGCTAATGGTATTTCCATGGCTTCTTTAATCTGTATTGTGAGGAACTGTGGACAGGGATAGTTTTATTAACTCAGTAGGTAGGTATTTTGTAGACACACTGATCCAGGAATAATATACTCAGGCATTAAAGCCTAGATTTGGGAGTTGTCCATGTCTCTCAAAGTTGGATTCACAATGAGGAGCATGTCCTGTGGGAGTTTGTTCCTTAGTGGGAGGAGCTATGTCTTGACAGAGCTCATAGATCTGCCAGGGGACCTGTATCCTAAAACACTGTGTAGTACTTGGACCCTCAGATTCCCTTGGAATATCGACCCTGTGTCCTCTACTTTCTTTCAGGTGTGGTCATATCTTCAGCTTTGAAAAGCTCTTCCTTATGCATAGGCAAATGAAAAGAAGTAGACTCTTTTGAATGTGGGTCTGCCTGTTCCCTGAGCATCACCCACAAACACTGCCGTCCATGAAATTCCTGATGGTACAGCCCATCACCTTGGACTGGATACGGAGAATCCTCTTCCAGGTCTCAGTTGCCAGAGGAAAGGGGCTTGGCAGTTCCAGGTTTGAGCAGGTGACCAGGGATAGTGAAGTGAGATTTTCTCCCACTCCTGAATGGCCTTCATAAGTGTCCACTGTCAAGTTCAGCTGGTGCAGGAGTGTGCTGAAGTGAGGACACCTTGTGCCTCAGTGAAGGTCTCCTTCAAAACTCTGGACACACCTTCACCAGGTAGACTGTGCACTGGGTGTGACAGACCTAAGGAAAAAAGCTGGATGAATGGGACATGTTGACCCTCAATATAGTGCTGCAATCTATGCACAGAGGACCCAGGGCAGAGTTACCATAACCGCAGCCACATCCACATAAACAGCCTGCATAAAGATGAGCAGCCTGAGAACTGAGGACACACCTGCATAGTACTGTGCAAGGCACGTGGTGAAGGACAGTTATTGTGAGCCCAGGCACACACCCTCCTGTGTGAGGAGCTTCGACCACTAGGGGGAAGTCTGGGTACCTGAGCTCAAGGACCTCCCCAGTACCAAGTGCCCGTGAAGGGTTGGGCTGCTTTTCTGCTGATTTGTTCTTCATTAACAGTTCCCCTCAGCAAAATTCTCTGGGTTCCTGATTGTGTGTCACCCATGATGTCTCTCAGGTAGAAAATGTGTTGGAAACACAGCATGCTCATGCGAGCAGTAGGAAGAGTCTCTTTCAGACACTCTTGTGACCAATTCAAATGACGCATCAAACTTCCTGACTCACATCAGCTGAATCTAACCAGATTCAGGAGGTGAAATAAAACAGAGACAATTTTCATCATATCATCCTGTCCTAATGCATAGGGCAGAGGCCAGATGTGAGTGAAAGTCACTGACTGCATGGTTCTTCCAGTCCCCATGTCACAGAGGACAAATTAATGTGTCCTGGATAACAACTGGCCACCAGTGGTAGTGGGAGGACTTTGGGAATCACCTGTTCAGGGTTTCTTAAGGCTTTAATTAAGTTTTATGTAAAAATGCTGTTTTCAGTCTTTGCAGAGATTGTGAGCGGTGGTGACTGTGAGTGTAGGAGCCCTGGCCACCTTGCACAGAGCTGGTGTGTGAGGATGCTGTACAGTGAGCACCTCCTTCCCTGAATGTACAAGTGGGAAAATGCAAACTCAAGCAGCTTCTATGAGCTGAATAGGCAGTAGGATTTGTCAGGGCATGACCTCCAGGCAACACAGAAACACCTGCACAAGAAATGTTACATATTCATGCCCCAAGGACAGTGAAGCTGGATGAATTCATCTAAATGGCTCAAAGGGCCCTTGAGACTGATCTCTGGACAGGTCTTACCTTAACAGCTGCTGAGGATTTGCTATTTCTGGGAACACAGGCTCAGGAAACAACCTCTGCTGCCTTTGGAAGTTGTCACTGAAGCACTGATTGCAGATAAAACCCATGTGTCTGTCCCACATGTGCAGTTTAATAAGGAGTTTAACAGGATTTCTTTGAAATTATCTGATTCCAAAAAGAATCTTTCTTGAGGCATCAAATATCTGAGTAAGATAAACAGGTACAAAGTCTTCCATTCTTTTTTTAACTAAAATCATGAGCTAAACATTGACATTTCATAACAGCTGCTTTGAATGCATTTACATACACCCTTTGAGGACTTAGATGGGGTAATTACCCAGGTTAAGCCTGCTTATTTGGCACAATGAGTTATTATAGCATTTTCTTTGCTTCCGTAGTATGCCTTGTACTGTTTCACCCTCACATTTTTCCAGTCTCCAAGATGGATGAGTGCTTCCACAGTTCCTTGGGTGTTAATGTGATGGGGTTTCCCAGAGATGAGAGAACCCACTTTGTGGCAAAGAATAGAAATCAGACACTGCTCCCCAGATCTCTGTCTC
Organism: Phyllostomus hastatus; assembly: GCF_019186645.2. Classification (NCBI taxonomy): domain Eukaryota; kingdom Metazoa; phylum Chordata; class Mammalia; order Chiroptera; family Phyllostomidae; genus Phyllostomus; species Phyllostomus hastatus. Next base: position 15,409,733 of record NW_025334035.1, read on the forward strand.
TTTCCTGCTCTTGTCCTCGTTGGCAAGACCTGGCATCTGCAATGCCCTCTGAAGTCTGGGCTGCTTTTACATCAGGTGGAGGAATGAATGCTGACTAAGGTTTTTCTATTACACTAGTCCTCATCACCAACCTCCAGGTTTAATATGGAAGTGTGATCCATCAACAAATACTATCACGTTCAGGTTCTCCATGAGAGTCATTAATACATTGGAGGTTTGACATGAATTTCCCGGGATGGAGACTAAATAACATTGAGACAAATCTTGGAAGTTAGTCATGACACCTGTCTGTCTGAGATGCACCACACAGGTGTGTGGGCCTCACCTCAAACCTAAAATATGGATAAATTTTCAAGCGAGCGCTTTCTTATCTGACCGAGTCCAGATATTATGTGTGGTTATTTTAGATAAAGGGTGAGAAACTGAACTGATTAAACAATGAGGAAAATCACAGCACAGAGGAATGACAGTCCTGCATGTGTGTCAGTTCAGATGAGCTTCACTCACTATCCATATCAATGTATTCCTATGGATGGAGTTCCCTTTCTCATTCGCACACTGATACACTCAGTGCATTGGGTTCAGGTTCAGTGGACACCCATCATGTCTACTGCCCTGGAGACAGCATAGCCAAGGCTCCCAAGCAGACATGGATAGGGACTGTGAGAGAAAGATGATGGTTCTTCTGAAATTAACTATTGACAAACCAGGGGGCCCAAACCTACTCCCTCTCCAGCTCCCTGATTACAGTGACATCACATGTGCACAAACACAGATGCTGAACGTGAACCTAATGCTGAACTGTCAAGTATGAGCAGTTTATATAAAGTTAGATCCACCATCTCCAGTAATGGGAAGTTACTTGAATGATTTTTCCATCCATCCATGGGTGAATGAAGAAAATAGTGTTCCTATCAATGACATTTTACTCATCTGATATTTTGTATTAAGGATTTTCATCAAAATTTTCCATAGTGAAATTTCTGTAATTTAAACACAGTTACTCCCCATTCTCCAAGATCTGTCATGTTCACCTAAGATCTAGTCATATGTGAGTTTCTTCTTTGTCCCCAGCGTTTGTTCCTGGTTTTACCACAGAGTCTAGAAAAAAAGATGAGGTCGTATGGCTGCTGCACATTCAACATAAAACACCAATGAATGAACATGACCTGGGAACACTGTCTGCTTCTCTGTAGAGTTCATGTTTCTGTCTCCCAATGATCCACACAGATGCTCCACTGACTCTAACACAGTGTTCCTGTGCTCTAGGGTCACACTCTGTTCTCATTTCACACTCTGATCACTGTGTAGGGGAAAAGGTTTCAGAGGGAATTTACTGTCTCCTGAACACAAAATTTCTCAGGCCATGCGGGTTGAATTCCATTTGGTGAGTTCAATACTGGTGACTCTCAAAGGCATCTCTCATTTAAAATCCCTCTCCCACATATGATAATTTACTCTTCTAGGTTGCATGCCAATCTTCTGGAGCATTTGGATCACTGGAGAGGGCACAGGACCAAATGTTGGAAGTAATTCTTTAAAATTTTATTCCCATTTTTTCTCTTCACCAGAATTAGTTTTTTTCCCATTGCTTTTATAGTAAGAAGATAGGGGAAAGGGAGAGAGAGAGAGAGGGAGAAGGAGAGGGAGAGGGAGAGGGAGAGAGAGATCAGTTGCTTGTCATACACACCCAGATCAGGAATCATATGCACTCATATCTGGGATCAAAACCATATCCTCTTGGTTACAAGAAAACACTCTAAGCAACTGAGCCAATCAGTGCAAGGCAGGGGCTGGTAATTCTTAACAGACATGCGTCCTTAGAAATGTCACATTCTGGGACCATGTCTTTCATGTCACTATCCAACCACAGAGCTCCATTTATAGTAGGAAGTCATGAAAATGAGGCCCCTCTGCTCATAAACAGAAGCCCAGACAGGACCCTGAATCTCTAGGACAGGAGCCCAGTCCAGAATTCCCAAGCTTTCCCCTCCAATCCTCAGGACAGAGCACAGACCACCATGGTGTTTGGGCTCATGGTGTCTGGGCTCAGCTGGGTTTTCCTTGTTGTAATTTTAAGAGGCAATTTATGGAGAATGAGAGTCCCTGAGTATGTATGTGTGTGGATATGGCTAAGAGAAACATGGTGGGACATTCAGTCAAATAGAGAAAGTAATGTGATAACTTTCAATCTCACTTGGCATTTGAATGGATTGGGGGAGGCTTGTTGCTGCATTTGTGTTATTGTCCCTATGGCCAACTCTGTTTCTTTATTTAAGTCAGTTTGGTGTTTGATACAGAGTTCATGGGTCCAAAGTGTATCTGAGGCACTTGTGGAGAAACAATGATGGTTGTAAGGTGTCAGAGGAGCCCCTGGGATCCTCATTCATTATCCGAGTCACCACTGAAGTGCACCATCTGCCTGTATGCCTGTATTCATTTCTATTTCTCCTGTCTGCTGCCAGGCACCTGAGATTTCTGTCTCGGTAACCTTCTGTAGCTGCCCTTCATTCTTCCTCTCATGTTGTGTCTATCTGCCTACTATATTCCCTGCTCAAGAATTTGGCTTGGAATACCTTTATGGGAAAATGGCACCAGATATTTATTGCAAGTGCTGCTGAAGAGGAGTGTCAGTTCCCTTCAGAACCAATGGAACAGAACTCCCTGTTCTTGGTCAGAGGGGAGATGAGCCCTGGGCATGGAATATTATGGCCTTGGTACCCAGACAAGGTACTCCCTGATTAAGAACAGAGTTTGTGACATGGAGGAGTCAAGTGTGCACCAGCCTCAATATTATAAAATAAATTCCAGAAAAATTTAGGGCCCAGTCAAAAGCCAATTTTAGGTCAAGGAAAAGTCCTTGAAAATTAAAACCTGGAAAATGTATCAAACATATTTGACCAAAGTATTATATATCAGTAAGAAACAACATTAAATTATTGGATATTATTTAAATAGTGTAAAAATAAAGGTATAAAAGAGGAATACAGGCTAGCATAATTTTTACTTCTTAAAATAAAGAATATGTGTTTATAAATAATCAACTGATTAACATAATATAACACATCACTCATTTAAATAGCATATAATTTTTTCTTTCTAGACAAAAATTAAAATGTTTTCCATTTTAACTAACTGAAGAACAACAAACAAGTTCTGATTTAGCTATCTTTGATATTTAGATTCCTTTACATAATTGAATTCATGATTTAGCTAAACTACTTAATTTCTTCTCTAGATCTTTTTTTAACATAACTTTAATTTGTGTAAGATCTCTGTGTTGTACACAGTCTTTCTATAATGCACACAGTCCCCATTTGTTTATTTTTAAAATTAGTTAAAAGTAACCAACCTTAGAACAAATTACGTTCTTCAACTTGTGTTTTCATACTTTATAGCTTCTACTATCAAAACAAAACAAAACAAAACAAAACAAAACAAAACAAAACAAAACAAAACAAAACAAAGCAATTTAGCCCTGGCTGGTGTAGCTCAGTGGATTGAGCATGGGCTGCAAACCAAAGCATCACAGGTTCGATTCCCAGTCAGGGCACATGCCTGGGCTGCAGGCCAGGGCCCCCAGCAACCACATATTGGTGTTTCTCTCTCTCTCTCTTTCTCCCTCCCTTCCCTCTCTAAAAATAAATAAATAAAATCTTTAAAAAATTATTTCCAACTTAATTAGAATTCCTAATTCCTAGAAAGAAAAATTTCTAATGACAATTGAATGTAAGTAATTGGCATTTTTAAATGGCACTTTCATGGATATAATATAACTTTCAGGTACAGTTCCCCCCCCATTGGAAAACACATTCACATTTTGAAGAGACATATTTCAAATAATGTACAAGATATATTCATTAACAGAGCCAAAACCACTTCCCAGCTTCTCTGCATTGAGAAGCTAAAGACAGAAAATCAGATCAACTAATATTTAGTTTCCTGTTACTTCAAATGATCTAGATATTTAATAATTTTCAGCATTAAATTTAGCAAAACTCCTAAGTTCCAGTTACCAAAAACCTAATATATATAAACTTTTCATTTTTAATTACCTCTGTTTATTAGTTCTTTATAATTATGGAAATTTAAAGTCAATTATTACCCAAGCCATTACTTTGATAAATTCTCTATCAGAACTAGACAACATGAATTTCTTTTATTTTTAAGATTTAATGTATTTATTCTTTTTTAGAGAGGGGGAGTGAGTGAGAGAAAGAGGGAGAGAAACATCAACATGTGATTGCTTCTCAAGTGCTCTCTACTATGGACATGACCTAGAACCCAGGCATGTGCTCTGACTGGGAATCAAACTCGAGACACTTTGGTTCTCAGGCTGGTGCTCAGACACTGAGCCACACCATCTGGGGCTGAATTTCTTAATATCAATTATTTTCCCAGGCCACATCATACTGAAAATTTGTATTTTAGAGAATTCTGTTTTTACTATACATATAAAAATATTATTGGTAATAGTGGTTAAAAACAAGACTACCTTTTTTCATCTATCCTTACCAATGTTAAGGAGGCTCAGGAGAGTTGCGGGGGGGTGTCAAGCCTGAATGGAGAGTGGCTTGACTTAAAAAGTACCAGTTTTTCCTCTTCACATTGAAGTGAGGCTGATGTTCCTTCTATGTCTGCACCTAAACAGACTTTGGGGGATTGAATTTTCAATCCAGTTGTTACGTGAACCACCACTGCTCACGCCCATCCAGGAGGAGGATGAAGAGTGTCTGAAAGACTTATCTTCTCATTTCCCTTCTTTCTGAGCTTACATTCTGGGAAAAGGGTGAGACTTTTCTCACCCTTTTTGAACCATCATTTACATCTTTTCTGAGTAGAATCTTCATGATGTAACAGCATGAAATCCTGCACCAAAGATATTGTATTCTAATTATTCCATCTTTTGCAAAACAGTTGTAGTAATTTCCTTTAAGTTATAAGTTGACCAGTCAGCTAAAGTGAGATTTGATGGACTTTCTGGTGGGATCAAGACACAATCACCCATTAACAAACAAACAAACAAACAAACAAACAACAACAAAAATAGCATATAAATAAAAGAAAAACTTCAACCACAAAGTTTTCTTAAACTAAATCTTTAAAAAAAATACTTTATTTATATAGTTTTTTAGAGAAGGGAAGGGAGGGAGAAACAGAGAGAAACATCAATGTGTGGCTGCTTCTCGTATGGCCCCCACTGGGGACCTGGCCCACAACCCAGGCATGTGCCCTGACTGGGAATCAAATCTGCTACCCTTTGTTCACAGCCTGCACTCAATCCACTGAGCCACGCCAGCCAAGGTTTCTTAAACTAAATCTGAAAGGAGGAACTGTGACAATAGCATGAATGAACTTCAAAAGTTTTCAATGGCACAACACCCAGGTGACAAAGACATATAAATTTTCTGTGGGGATGGAACAGCAAATAGCAAGTGAAGTCCTTAACAGATAAGGAAGTAAACAGAAGTTTCACTTGAGAGAGACAGTAGATCTCACAGAGGTCCCTGCCAGAACAGATGAGAGCTTTCATGCATAAAAAATACTCATAACGCAGAAGTCCGTTCACCAGAACTTCAAAAGCATCCTCCAAACCCTGCACCAGGGAACTGAGATTTTTCTCAGTCACTGACCCATGTTTTCCACCATGCCATGCCTATTGATTCATACACAGTACAAGATGGTTCAGAGAACACAAATTGTGGGGTTGAGAGCTCATGGTTGAGCACATGAGAGACTTTATCCCATTTGGAGTCTGTCAGCTCCACAGAGACCCACTTCCTTTCTTCATTAAAGTGTCTAAAGTCATCTGGTGACTGGACAGGGACAGCAGGAAAAGTCCCTGAGATAAAGACCTCTGGGAAGCTGTGAAGAAATTGCTACGATCCTTTCCATGGGGCCAGCCTGTCACAAACAGCTGGGAACTCAACCAGGACCATCTGTGCCTTACAAGGATCCACATTGTTCTATCCAGTTCGACAAAAACTGTAACCAAAGGCAGGTCTTGTCTAAAGGCCCTTCTTAAGATCTCACTGCAATAAGGAGGGTTTATAAGCAGGGAGAAAGGCAAGGAGAGCAAGGAAATCAGGGTGAGGGGCTGTGTATGTGCAGGCAGTGTCCTCACTGGTCTCAACATGTATCTTTAATTAGAGCGTCTTGGAGGTGCTCAGCCCCAGTCAAATTCCTGCACCTTGGTGACCAGTATCACCCAAAATTCTGGCCAAGGTCATTTTTTTGTACAAGCAGGACTGGAACTACTGGCACTTGCAATATGCTTGCAAAGAAACTGTCCACATGTGAGTTCTTTTAATCAGTTGTTTGCTAAATCTTCTTGTAATTCCATTCTATGTTAAGTCCGAGTAGTGTCAAGTTTATCCCCTGTTACACTGGCTCCTGGAGTCTGGACTTCCAGCCTGCAGGTCTTTGGGTCTTAAGTGTTGTTGTCTATCAGCTTCCAAGGCCAAAGCACACTGTTACAACAGCCTGAACAACCTCAGATGTTGGAGCTTGTCTGGTTTTCTTTTTCAGCTTCTGGAATTGCATTCCTTGTCTCAAGGCCTCTTCCTCCTTCTCCACATCCTGGAATGAGTCATTTGGCATCGGTGGACACATCACATCCTTCTTGCCCTGTAGTCTAATCCTTCTCAGCCTCTTTCTGTTATATACACTTATCATGTTACAACTCACCCAGATTACCCTGGAAAATCACTGAATCCCAAGGTCTTTGAAATAATCACACATGACAATGTCTTGTAGCTATAAAAAAGTCACAGTTACCAAGCAGAGTTCAGACAACCATAGCCAACCTGAATGATTGTAGATATGATTCACATTTATTTCAGAAGGTATTATATTATACTATCTTAGAGTTTTTCTAATGTCTATAAAGAGAGGCCCTCTAAAATGACCCTTCATGTCGTTGTAAACCAACAGCTTCCCCATCAGCCCCCTCCATGCATCTCCAACTTCTCAGTGCCTCCCTGTCCCAGTAACAGAAAAGCACCTACTCACCACTCAGTCTGCTTTGTCTTGAAGTTTTGGAAGCCAAAGAAACCCCTGTTAATAAATAGCTATGTCTTTTCTAAGTTGATATAATCTGCCTCATCAATACCTTGTACATCCTGGAAGAACCTTTACATCCATAGGATTAGAAACACTATGTTTAGGAAAATCAGGAGTATTTCTGTCATGTGACTGAAACTAACCCCATCATCTTCCCCTGAGCCAGTTACAAAGTCACTCCCATATTATGGGTAAGTTTTCCAGCAGTGACCCTTTTATGGATCCAGAGCCTGTTATAGTCTCTAAGGCCACTGTTACCAATCAGAAAAGACAATGGAGGTTCACCAGTTTCTGCAGAAATATTTTTACATCATGAAGTAAAGTACCAAGAAAATAGTGATTAATTGATCATTGTACAATTATAAATATTAAAGATATGTGCCAGCAAACCAAAAAAAATTAAATTAAGGGAATTAAAAGATAAACTTAGAGAATATACTTCCAATTAATTTCTGATAGAAAAATGAGTGAATTATACAGTAGCAACATTATGTGTCATGTAGTGGAGCCCAGCACCCTCTGACCACAGTGACCATCCCCAGAGACAGGGCCCAGGGAGGCTGGGATTGAGAGTTTCCTGAAAGATTAGAGGTTCCCTTTCCTGTGAGCAAATCTATGCCAGGAATTTTTATCAATTACAGTTGACATTCTATATTATACCATATGAGTTTTAGCCTATGACACAGTGTTCAGACACTTACACAGTTTGTGATATGATAGCCTAGTGTTTCCAGTACCCACCTGGCACCACACATATTTATTATATTTTGACTTTGTTATCTGTGCTATAATTTATATTCTTGTGTTTAACCTGTAACTGCCAATTGGTGCATATGTATGCATTTTCCCTTTTCATCCAGGTTCCCGACTCCCCTCCCACCTGAAACCATTGGTCTGTTCTCTGGGTCTATGAGTCCATTTCTAGTCTGTATTTTTTAAAACTTTGTCCATTAGATTCCACACATAAGAGAAAACACATGGTATTGGCTACTCCATCTGATTTATTCTACTCAGCATATTACTCTCTAGTCCACTCATGTCCCTAGTGGTAAGATTTCTTTTTTTTTTTATGGCTAAGGATTTAATTTGTAAAGAATGTTGTTGTTTATTTATTTATTTTAGAGAGAGGGGAAGGGAGAAAGAAAGAGGTGGGGAGACCCATCAATGTGTGGTTGCCCCTCATGTGCCCCCTACTGAGCACCCACCACTGGAGATCTCACCCACAACCTTGACATGTGCCCTGACTGGGAATTGAACCATTGACACTTTGGTTTACATGCTGGTCCTCAGTCAACTGAGCCACACCAACCAAGGCAGAATTTCATCTTTTTAATGGCTGAGTAAAAAATATGGGATACTTTTCAAACCAGTATTTTTATATTAATGACTTGATTACTATGTGAAACTACTTCTGATGAAAGTGAGATAAAATGGCTTGAACTTTCTACACAAAGAGGAAAACCAAAACATAAGGACCAAGAGCACTGGAAGTATTGGCTCCAGGTTTGCTTAATTCCACCATCCTCATACCTAGGAAGACCTCTTTCCAGTTCTGCACACTGATCCAAGTAGCATGTGATGTCATGCCCAAGTGATTCATGATAATGAGGTGACAGCATTCCCCAGTGCCATGTGCATACATGAAAATTAATGAAAAAGGGAGGAGACCAAGCTTCTGAAACTTACATCTGATGAACCAGGGATAAATCTGTATCTTGCACTTCTGATTAGAACCCATCAATGTGCCCACAGAGCCAAAGATGTCGATGGAGAAAATAACACAGAACCACCACAGCTGAACAGTTTTATAGAAAGTTATATCTGCCAACCCCAGGGTGGACAGGCGATTTAAATGGTTTATTTGCTTGGTAATAAATAAATGAGGAAAAGTATGTTCTTCATGTCAAGTATGACTACATTCATTTTATGTTACTTTTATTGATGATTGGTGTAAGGTTTCCAATTATGAGGTTTATAAATTTAAAAATACTTACTCCACAATATCTATCTACATCTTCACCTGATAGAGTCATGACTTAGTTTCTTCTGTGTCCCCCATGTCTGAACATGGTTTTACCACAGACTCTAGAGAATGAAACGAAAATGAGGGAGTGTGGTTGCTGTACATTCAGTGCCAAACTCCAATGAAGGAACTTGACCCAGGAGCACCATTTGCTTCTCTGCAGAGTTCACTATTCTGTCTCCAGTGTTCCACAGAAATGTTCCACCTCCTCCAACACTGGGTCCACATGCTCTAGGGTCACACTCTATTCTTATTTCATACACTTATTGCATTATAGGGGAACTGGTGTCAGATGGAACTTATTGTCCCCTAAACATGAATCTTCTGCCATTTTAATTCTTGCTCTCATCATGAATGGTGACTTGTACTGGTGTCTTTATTACTGGTGACTCTCAAATGTATCATCTCTCATGTTAAATCCCTTTCCATTTATGAAAATTTACACTGCTTGGCCTTTTACTCATCTTTTGGAACACTTGTCTAAATGGGGAGGGCACAGGGAAACGTGAAGTAATTAATATTCATATTATTATATTTTTTCGTCAACAGAGGACATTTTTCATTACTTTTAGAAAGAAGAAATTGATAATGGAAGAGAGAGAGAGAAAGAAGGAGACATTGATTGGATGCTTCCGGTATTCACCTGGACCAGGAATCATATTCATCTGGACCTGGGATCAAACCCATAACTTTGGGTCACAAGACAACACTCCAACTCACTGAGAAAAAATGGCACAAGGTTGGGGAGTGATTATCAACATACATATGCCCCTGAACAAATTACATTGTGGGACAATGCCCTTCATATCACTGTCCAACCAGGGAAACCCCTATGTAGGAGGACATGCACATAGGACCCCTCTGCTCATGAAAAGCAACTAAGCTCCAACCCTAAAGCTCTGGTACAGGAGCCCTGCTCTGGACAGAACACAGATGACTCACCATGGAACGTGCGCTCAGCTGGGTGTTTCAGGTTGCTATTCTAAGAGGTAACTTATGGAGAATGAGATACATTGAGTATGTGCATGGATTGTGCTGAGAGGAACAGTGAATGGGTGTCACGTTCCTTACCTGATGTCTTGGTGTTTACTGGTGTCCAGTGTGATGTGCCACTGGTTGAGTCTAGGGGAGATTTCTTGCAGCCTCTTCTGTATGACCTCTGGACTTATTTTCAGTAGATAGTGGATGCACAGGTTCTGCCAGGCTTCCAGGTAGGGGCTCGAGTGGAAGGCATGCATGTGGTATGGTGGAAATCAGGATAACTATGCAGACTGTGAAAGGCTAATGCACCATCTCTGGAGATAAAGTCAATAACATGCTGTGCGTGCAAATGAATAGCCTGAGAGCTGAGGACTCTATTGTGTATCACAGCTCAAGAAAAGATGAGAAGAAATCAGTGTGAGCCAAGAAACAATCCTTGCTGTGGGATGCAGAAAGGTTGAGCTGCCTCAGGTACTCAGGACACAAGGGACCACCCTGTACATACAGTGATTGATCTTGCAAATGATTTTCCTCCATATTGATTATGTATGCTAACCAACAGCAATTTGCATTCATGTAGGTTGTTCATGACATCCATGTACTGAAAGTATAGAGATTTCTTTGATTCATCATATGACTGTGAAAATTTGATAGAAGGATGTTTGTGTGATGCAGGTACCAAGTGTGATAACACATTATAATGACAAGATCAATGTAGAGGATACATATTCAGTGACTTAAAAGACATGGGAGCACACATAACTGACACTTTTTTGATAAACCCAGCCCAGATCCATGGTCCTGTGGAAATCAGGACTTTCTCAGCACTCTTCTAGGTAGGAAACACCCTTGACATTCCAAAGACAATGAAAGCAAAAATAGATGCTATTGTCTGTCCCTGGAACTAAGAGAGAACTCAGTGCCTCTTGGATTGCTGGATTTGGAGTACATGGAGCCCACAGCGGGGGCATGATCACAGCTTCTCCATGACCAACCCTAGAGAAGAACACCATTGATGAGGAGACTGAGTAATAATGACTCATGGTGTCTGCAGTCTCATCTGTGATGCCTTGTTCAGAGCTGGAATGTCCATGAGGGTTGAAAGAGAAAACCAGATACGGGAGGAGATGGTGGCTCCTGCAGCAACTTACAGAGGCATCTGTGGATGAATGAGCAGTGTGTCTGCTTTCTGCGGGATGCAGGGCCTGAGGTCCTCAAGGCAGGTGATAGAAGGGAAGACAACCATGAAAATGGAGAATCAAGATAGGCTGTAAAGCCATGGTGTGCCTCATGGAGCTGACCTCATTCACCTATTCAATCACTCTCAAGGCTTGCATCCATGTGAGGACAATCCCCGTATGCTAGGAACAGGGGAGAAAGGAGACCTGGAACTCATTTCCTTAAAAAAAAATCACTCTGTGTGTGTGTGTGTGTGTGTGTGTGTGTGTGTGATCTATTGAGCAGTAGAGGTCCAGTGGGATTAGGATCACATGCAGAGATCCTCAGCTGGGACCTTACAGCTGAGCAAATCAGAGGATTCTAAAATCCCTGAGGGATTCTGGACTCAGAAGTGTTGGTTGTGTCAGTTCATCTGGCTGCTCCAGGAAAGGGGCTCCCTGCTGGCTCATAAAGCCCAGATTTGGGGGGCTGCCTGCAGAGTCACTTGAGTTTAGTAAGGCCATTTCTATTCATCTAGAAATGTCAAAGCACATGGTGTCCTTGAGGGAGCATCCTTAAGTCAGAGCATAGCTTTTAACCTTGGACTAAAGATGCTGAGATGTCCATGTCCTGTGAGTCCAGACAAAACCTTGCACTGCAGAGAGCAGGCTTGGTAGCAGGGGGCAAAGGAGGCCCATTAGCTCAGGGCTGCTGCCCCAGGAGCAGCTACAATGGTAGCTAGGGATTTTCTTTTGAGTGCCTGAATCTTCCTCTTCCCACATAAACTTCTAAAGCAAGAATTGGGCATGAGGTGGTTTTAAATACCATCTTTCATCACAGCTTTTACCAAATTCAATAAGACATGAGAACTGTGGTAGATAAGGGTATTTTTGTTGCCTATTTATATCTGTATTGTAAAGAGTTGAACACAGGAGTGGTTTTATTAACTCACTAGGTGCAGCTTTTGAAGACACACTGATTCAGAGATAAGACATTCAGGTATTTAGGCTGAACTGGTCTAGGTGGTCTCTGTGTCATTGAAAAGTGGTATTACAAAGAGAAGCAGCTTGTCATATGTGTGATTTCTCATCAGTGGGAGGAGTTATGACTGCACAGAGCTCAGGGACCTAACAGGGGATACATATTCTGTAACACATATTATGATTTGGTCCATTAGACCACCATTGAGCATGGTACTGATGTTCTCTATATTCCCTCAGATGGGGTTGACTTCAGCTATAACATACTTTTCTTCATGCATATGCAAATGAGAAGAGGTAGACTAGTTAAATTTGGGTCTGTCTGTGCCCTGAGAGCAACACTCACAGCCACATCCTCCACTACAGAAGTCCTGATGGTACAGACCTCACCATGGACTAGAGCTGAAGAGCCTTCTTCCTGGTGGCAGTGGCTACAGGTAACAGTGAGGCCATTAATGGGTTTGAGTAAGGGACCACAGACAGTCGAGTGGGACATCTACCTACCCCTGTTTCCACTCAACCAGTGTCCACTCTGAGGTGAGGTCCAGCTGGTGCAGTCTCTGGCTGAGATGAGGAAGGTTGGGGACTCAATGAAGGTCTCCTGCAAGGCTTTTGGATACACTTTCACCAACTAAAATATGGACTGGATATGACAAGCCCCGGGAGAAGGGATTGAGTGAATGGGGTATGTTGACTCTAACAATGTTGGCACTGGATATACACAGAAGTTCCAGGGCAGAGGCTGCATGACTGCAGACAAGTCTATGAGCACAGCCTACATGGAGCTGAGCAACCAGAGAGCAGAGGACATCAGCATGTATTTCTGTGCAAGTCAAACACAGAGAGGAAGCCAGACACAAACCTCCCTGCAGAAGGCATGAAGGCAGGGCTACAAGGGACTATGAGTACACGAGAGGTAGGTGTGAGCATGGGAGGAGAGTAAAGGGCACACGCATCACACGTAGAATCAGTCATGCATGTATTCACACAATGTAACAGAGTCAAAAGTGAAACACAGTCATATACACTTTCACACATTGTATCACACACAGTAATATGCACACATGGTCATGCACGGTCACACAGTTAAAAAATTGTTTTTGAAAGAGATGTGCACTCACACAGGAGCTGTGATACAGAACTGTTCATGTCATTGTACAATGTTTTCTCTAAAACATGTCAGGGTGTTTTCCACACACTAATGCCCAGTCCACGAAATAGTTGGGCAGACGTTTCTCCTGCTACAAGTGCTGCAACATGGGCTGAATAGATGACCTTAACTAATGTTTGTTTTATGTTTACCCTCTACAGTAGTGATTATTACAAGTAAAATTATCTGTTCATGATTGATGCAATTGTGAGAATAAATGAGTAGATCTATAACTGCAAAAAGATGATATGAGCAATTTTGCACTTACACACCAATGGTTTCAGGATCCTGTTCAAAAAAATTATACCAACCATATTTAATCACCTGGTAATAGCAAAGCAAACATCACCACCAACTTCAATGTAACAATACAAAGGTATATTTTCCTTATGTCTGTAACTGCAATCCAGAATGCTTAATTTGCATTTTAATAAATTACTCTGTGTTTCCTAATAACCTTTATGAAGTTAGGAATGTGCAGGATTAAATAATTCTCACATAATAGAGAGAAAAGTTAAGATCAAACATCCAGTGGAATTTACAGGTGGGAAATGAAGGAAAACCTCTTTCTCTGCCTGGTGGCCCCAAGTGTCTCCCCTTCTCTGCTGCAGTCTCTGCTTCTCTTAGCAAAGGAGAGAAGATAAGTGCAGACCAAAACAGAAACCTGGCCACAATGCATGCAAAAACAGTGTGCTGGTGGTGTCTGAGATGGGACTGACCTGTTACAGAGCGCGATCAGGTCCCACAAACCAGATGTAATGGGGACAACATAATTGTGAAATCTAGTCTTATGTATTTTTTTAAATTATTTGTGGTAGAAAATACCTTTGTCATCTTAGTTATCTGAAACATACACTTCAGTACTATTAACTATGTTCACATTGACGTAGAACAGGTTTCAGAATTATTTCATGTTGCAAAACATGACACTTTAGATACAAATATCACCTTCCTCTCCTCCCAGCTCTGGCGCTCACTGTTCCACTTCCTGTTTCCATATATGTGTGTATTCTGTATAGACACTCCTCAAATGTGGCACCATACAGTGTCATCATCCTGTGATTCTCTTATATCTCTCATCATAAACACCTCAAGGTCCATTCACACTGAAGAACTGACAGGATTTCCCTTTTTCAACATTGAATAATATTCCAGTGTATGGATGTATCAACTTTTATTCATCCCTTCCTCCATCAGGGGTTATTATGGTTGCTTCCACCTATTGCCAGTTCTGAATTTGTGCTCAGATCATGCTGCCAAGAGATGTCTGACTGTCTCTTTGAAATTAATTTAGATACATGCCCAGGAGTACAATTTCTCTATCATATGAACCTTCTATTTTCATTTTTTGAAAAGTCTCTGTACTTTCTTTCCCAGTGGGTGCACAGGGGTTTCTATTATCCATATTCTGCAAACACTTGTTATTTTCTTTCATTTTTTAAAGATTTTATTTATTTATTTTTTGAGAGGGAATGGAGGGAGAAAGAGAGAGAGAGAGAAACATCAATATGCGGTTGCTGGGGGCTGTGGCCTGCAACCCAGGCATGTGCCCTGACTGGAAATTTAACCTGCAATGCTTTGGTTAGCAGCCCACGCTCAATCCACTGAGCTACGCCAGCCAGGGTCTTTAGTTTTGTTTTTAATATTGACTTTTTAAAGGATTAGAGGTGATATGTCATTTTGGTTTTGACTTACATTTCTCACATTACTGATGTTGGACACCTTCTCAGGTGTGAGTTGGTGGTCAGCACGTCAGTTTTGAGAAAGACTGACTTTATTTTCTGACTTACCTTTCTTTCAGATCATTCTGCACTGTGTAAGTGTAAGGTGTACAGGATAATGACTGAACTTACTTATGTTGTGAAATGATTACCACAGAAACACAGTGAATATTTATAATTTCATATACAGCCAAGGAAAAAAAGGAAGAAGAAAACAGAGGAAAAAAGAAAGGAAAGTTGGTGTTTGTGTGTGTGTGTGTGTGTGTGTGTGTGTGTGTGTGTGCGCGCGCGTGCGTGCTGAGAACTTAGAGGGCCTACTCTCTTTAGTTACACTCGCACACAACATAAGGCAGTGTTAAATCTTGTAATCATGCTGCTCACTGCATCCCCAGAACCTACCCTGCAACTGGAAGTTTGTACCTTTGTGTCATCAACATCTGATTCTCCCACTGCCCAACCACACCTCTGGTAACCAGAAATATGTTATTTATACTGATAGTTTAGACTCCATGTACAATAGCATACAGTATTTGTTTTAGTGTCTCACTTACTTTCTCTACAATTATGCCCTCCAGGTCCATTTATGTTGTCACAAAATGGAAGTAACTAGTAGGAGGGTTTTCTTGTTTTCATGGCAAATGATACTCCATTATATATGCTTACCTTATCCATGTCTTCGCTGTATATAATGCTGAAATATAGATAGAACTATAGAAAACAATCTGATATAGTGATTTTGTTTCCTTTGGAAACATACCCAGAGGTGGAATACCTGTGTCATAAGGCAGTTCTGTTTTTATTTTCTCTGAAAAACTTCTATATTATTTGTCTTAGCTGCTGTACCAATTCATATTCCCACCAATAGTGCATAGGGTTCCATTGACTGCATGTCCTCCTTCCCAGGCTCACATTTCTATGTCTGTCTAGTGCTCTATTCCCATCCATCTAGCACAGAACACGCTGGGCAAGGGGCCCTGGATGAACCCCCAAGAGAGGATGCTGTCTACTGGGTGGGACATCTCCACCTTGTCTCTTCCACAGCATAGTGCCCTTCTTAATGCTTTGTCCCCCAAGACCCTGGTCCTGATTAAAGTTATGCCAAGGAAGAGAAGATATGCAGCCAACAGCTGAAGTCCCAGTGATCCTCTACTACATACTTGGTCCCCTACTGAGCACCCCAGAGACCCTGTAGGTGTTAAGACCACAGGACTGACTGAAATTCTCAACCAGCCCCACTCTCACTGTGCTGAAAACATAGGCACTGGGCCTGGGGTAGTAAGTCATGTGCTCACTGTGGACACACTTTGGTCTACTGTCCTGCTGCTGACCATCCTTCTTATGATTGCTCCAGTCAGAGACATACTCAGAGTTGAAAAGACTTCTGCTCTCATCCTCAAGAGGCTTCACCTCTTCTTGTCCTCTCTCCACAGCGGTTATATCTCAGGTCACCTGCAGGAGTCTGTCCCTGCGCTGATGAGACATGCCCTGCCCTCATGCTGTCCTGCTCCTTCTTTTGGTTCTCATCTAGAACTGCTGAAATGGGTGTTGGTTGATCTGTCATTGTCCAGGAAAGGCACATACCTGTCTCTCAGATGTTTGGTGGGGCAATGATAAGTATTATAACTCATCTTTTAAGAGCATTCTCACAATCTCTAAGGATGCCTTCCAAAACTAGGTGGTTGTCACAATAACCAGCATGGGACTTCCATACATAGCCTCATATTATGGTGCACAGAATGCACAGAGACACAGCCCAGGGGTCTCCTTTGCAAGAACCTTGGTGAATGTCAGCTGAGCCCCTCCTCTGCAGGGTAGGAAAGCATGGGGATACATCATTTCCTGCCAGGCTCTGGTGGTTCCTCTTGCCTCCCACCGGCTCAGAGCCCCATCTTGCTTTTGTCTCTTCCTAGAAGAATCACATCCCTGTTAGTGGAACAGACAAGGAGATGCTGAGTTCTGTCTCATAAACTTTCACCACAACAGGATCAGTTACGAAGGACAGAAGCCTCACCCACAGGATGTCACTGTTTTGTGGGCTTCTGTCCCTCCAAGTGGCAGAATATAATTAAACACAAAATTATTTTTTCTTAAGAGGTTGGATTTTGTGTTAGAGAAGCAGTATTGAAGAAGAAAACGTGAAGCTCCGTCCACTTTATGTGACTCATTAGATTACTGTGAATGGTAGAAGTATGTTTATTTGATGCAGGCCCTAAGTGTGATGATGCATTATAATGACATGCATAGAAGATAAATATGCACTGATTTTAATGAAATGATGGCACACAGAAATGACACATGCTTCATAAATCCATCACAGGTACAGGGTCCTGTAGAAATGAGGACTTTCTTAGTAGCCTTAGGTAAGAGAAAACTGTGACACTCTCCAGACACTGAAAACCAAACAGATGCTCTTGTCTGCCCCTGGAACTAAGGAGAACTCAGTGCTTACTCATCTGCTGGATGTGGTGAACACGTCCACACGTGGAACATCACTAGCTCCTCCATAACAGCTCCAGAGAAGACCACTTTGAAAGGGAGTCTGCATAATGACCAGTGGTGTCTGAATTATCACCTGCAATGTCTTTGATCTGCACATTTAGCCACCAATATCCATGCTCAGACATGACTGAAGATGTATCTACAACTTTCATTTGTGCAGACTGGACCATGAGATGAAGCTCTAGAGTTCACCTGTGTAAAGCACTGGAATTTTAACACAAAAATTCTCTAATAAAAGGGTGCAGGATAACCAGGTATAAACAATTGTATGCTGACTATTTAGCATGCAAAGTCCCCTATGACTGAAGAAAATGAAATGATTTAGAACCTAAAATATGTATAAAGCTGTGGACCTGAGAGACAAGCAATTCTCTAAGGACAACTGCCCAGAATGGCTCTGTACTAAAAAGGGGATAACTGTGCTGGTCTACAACAGCAGACAAACACTAGATGCTGCTCCTCATGTTCCTGGTCAGGGAGCCAGACTTTTCCTGAGACTGACCCTGGAGAACAGGGGGCTCTGTCAGTTCCTGTTGTCACGTGGCTACTTGTCCTTGAAATTCTCCCAAATGAGCACCATAGTGCTGCTTGGGTAACAGGAAGTATGTTTAGATAGATGTAAAAGATGGCTACACTGTGGATGCTGGGAAATATTAGGGTGTAATGTAAGAGTGAATCAGCTCAGTCAGCTGAATCACAGGCTCATTTTTCTGATTGGCATGAACAGTCACAGTGCTCGGGTAGGAGACATGCATGGGTGTTGTCCCATGCAGTGCCCATGGGTCAGGAAGGTGGTAGTGGAAACCTGGTTACTATAGAAATGACTAGATGGAGCCAAAGCCAGAAGAATATTCTAGGGTATAAGGAGCACATTGAGTAAGGCCTACCACATCCTGTTGGGAGAAATTCCCAGGGCATACTAGCAAGCAAGGGGACTTCTCAGTGGCCCTGTTGAAGAGTCTACTTGGGACCCTGTGGTGGATGGACTTGGGGAGCTTGTGCAAGGCCAGAATGTGCTCTAATCCATATATTCCTCCTTCACCCATGCAGTAGCCAAGTTCCAGCAACCATTGTACTGTGTGCCAGTCTCAGATAGCAGCTGGTCATAGGACAGATGTCCTTGGGGAATGGCCATCACATTTCACTGGGGGCACATGAAGCCACATCCCATGGCCCAAGGAGACTGTGAGTGTGTCCCACATGAAACAGGTGCTTGCTCTGCTCTGAGCTTCACAGACACTGTGACAGGTGCCACTCCTGGAGGGCTACTGAAGGAGTTCAATGCAGATGCCACACCACATGGACAGCTAGCTTACATTATCTCATATTGAGGGACACACTGTTCTGTCCACAACATCTGACAATGAGCAAAAAGGCACCATAGCAGGTGGACTTCCTGTGCTCCATACAATCTTCATAGTTCTCTTTTGATGGGAACTGCAATGATCTATTGAAGTAGGTGCCGTGTGCACACAAGGAGAAAAATGTGTAAGGGCTGCTCTACAGGAATCATGAGTGTGTTCTCACACTCACCAGGAAGACATTTGCACTGCACAGACTTCACCACTGTCCTGGGGGTTGGGAATGCAGGAGTGTGGGAGCATGCAGGTAAGATAATACAAGTCTCCCCACATCAACTCACCTTCTCTTTCCCCACAGGATGCAGTGTGTCTGGTCCTGCATGTTTCTTTTAGCAGCCCAGGCCAGTGAGCTACATAGTTCACTTTCATGTCAGAGTTCATACTGGATTGAGAGGGTGGACTGTGCATTTACCCCATCTTATAGTGTTGAAGGGGAACAGAAAAGTGCAGAGAAAGATTAACTAACAGTGTTATGTTTTGGGAATAAGTGCAAAATGGAGTGTTACCATTTACAAGTTAGAAAAATAGAAGTGGGTGGAACTCCTTGTTGAACTGAAATATTCAGCTCTTGACCCACATGTTCCAGAGTCGCCCAGATGTTACACAGTGAAGATGAGCTCTGCTGTCTTCTGCTTACACAAATCATATTTCTTCAGGTATTTTCTCCCTTGGGGCCTTGTTTCTCCAGGGAAGATTGGGTGCAGACCTCAGTCAGACGTGTAACATTGACACTGGGTTTCCCCTGAGAGAGAACAGAGAACAAGGTCAGCCATGTCCTGGGGTGGGCTGTGCTTCCCTCCACTCCATGGACCCTCAGCCTGAGGCCACTTCAGCCTGGCACTGTGGGGTCTCTACAGATGATGGGATGGCACAGAGTGAGTGTGAAGAACAGACACATGAGATGTGCTTGACCTCACACCCAGGTCCACAGCATCTCTGACTCCCAAGGTCCTGTGACCTGGCTTGTGTTTCCAATTGTAAGTGAAATCAGAGCATTAGCACCTTAGACCAGGATGTCTGTGCCTGGGACTTAGATTGGTGATCCTAGAAAGATGCAGATTCTAGCTGAAGCCTTTTTCACAGACTTCCAGAAATCCATCACCTCACACATGTTAATATTTTCATTTATAATTGAGGAGTCTGCACAACTTGAAGGAGACCTGACAACACCCACAATGAAAAGACCATGTGGCATTGCTGGAAGGTTGGACACAGGTCAATGGGACAGGGTACATGTGGCCTCAGAGGAGACCTGGTTGTACTGGGACTGACAAAGAAAGCATGGACTGAGAAAGTCAACACACTGCTTCCCATCCAAATGTTGTTAGGTTTCAGGGTTGAAAGATTCATTTATGAAAATTCACAGAAAAGAACAAAATGCAAGAATACAATTAAGATGGGTATTTACAAAGTAGTTGAAACAAGAGATATAACAAATGTTTACTACACATAGCAATAAAAGTGCCAGAATTATAAAACTTGTGGCATCAAGAATAAGGGTCTCTAAGCATCCCTGTAATTTAGAGGCAGGTGCTCAAATACAAGGAACATCACTATTACCTAAATCAAAAGCATGTGGGTTCATGAATGTCCTTCTGTAGATAAGGTTATATTTACAGTAAGGCTGATGTCACAAACTGTTTTACAGGTCAGTGCAGGTAGGGACAGATAGGGACTGAGAAGTCTGTCACTGTGTCTGCTTGTCCTGTGAGAATGTCACAGTGGAACTGCACACACCTGGATGGTTCAGTCACCACTGTGACCCCAGGGGCTGTGCTTTTACAAGACTGGCAGTGCAGTAGTTTCATTGGCAGGACAGTGAACACAAAAACCTGTGAGCTATGTGAGGCATTATGACATTACAGCACTGATGATACCCCAAAAGATAGGGATATTTGAGCCCCATTAGGACTGTATGGGAACATTGTCACATATGTGGTCTGGTGTCCATGCAAAACCCTATGTGCACGTGACTGCACAGGAAAGTGTGGTCATAGAATTTGGCAGTAGCTGATATGTTTGATATGATGCTTCAGATGTAAAAGCATTTCTGGACAAAATGTTCATCCTTTTGATCATTCATTCAAAATGAACAGCACATGAAAGATCCATGAAATTGGAATATGGTGACTGGCCCATCCCCTCTGGCATTCATTGTTATGATCACAGAGGTGGGTGTCCTGTGGGGTCTCACTCTGGGGGAAGACCTGCCTGATATTGTTGAGGCACCTGTCAGACAGGGAGCTGCTTCTCTGCATGTGACTCTCACCAAGTGTGAACCAGCATTGCTGTTCTTCTCCACAATCATGGGACCACAGCGTTCTTCATCAAAATGTCAGAAAAATATAGGATATAGTCTCTGTGACAGTGGGCTTTCTGGTGAATTTTGAGATGAAGTATTGAGATAAGATATTTTTGAGGTAAATTTAGCTAAAATTAAAATCCTTTGTCCCACCAAGGTACTGAAGAGGGAAATGAAAAGGCAAGCATAGACTACAGAGTGTATTTTCTAATGATACATGTGCAAAATATTGTATCCTGACTATGAAGGACATTCCATGTAATGCAAGAGTCCAGGACCCTCTGGCCACAGGGCCCAGCCCTCTCATGGAGGATGCAGATGGAGAGGGTTCCTTTGAGATTCCCAGTGAACTCCCCTCTGAGCACAGCTATGGACACACCCCTGCCTACTCTCCTGACTCTGAACACAATAAATCACTAGTACCAGAATCTGAGAATGTGGGTCTGTCAGGACTCTGCTCACATCACCTCATCAATATTTGTACAACACTTCATTATAGAGAGGTCTAGTGGTTGTTTTGTTTTTTTTCTCTGCTGTGTATAAGTGTGTGCTTCTCTCTGATGTAATTTTAAGGGTTCCCTGCTGTAGGTCATGGCGCCTTTAGGGAGAGTTAGCACAAATAACCTAGGGCAAAAACACAACACTCACATAGAAAAAATTAAGGGGCTTCCATCTACCCATGCTTTGTAGTTACTCATGTAACCATGCTGGTATGTGTTTCAGTTAGAGAAAATGGGGTTTTGGGAAAATGGTTCTATATGTTTGGATCATATTTGTAACTACCTTGAAATCAATATATTACTAAACTTAAAATTATGATTATAAAATCTTCCCAGTCATAGATATTTTCATGTTTGTGGTTTTGGAAAGTGTATGGACATAAAGCTAATCCATTATAATATTTACAAAAGTCAATGAGATTCAAAAATTTCTCTCACACTCAGAAAGATGGGGCTATCTTTGACTTTTCTCCAATGCACCTCTGAACCTAGGTTCCTTCTCACCACAGGTCACACAGGTTATGTGGTCAGGAGAAGAGATGCTGACTAGGGACACTGACTCAGTCTCTGCTCACTTATGAGAAGAGAGTCCCTTACATACAAATTTCTCTCGCAGCTGCAGGTAAAACCTCCTCTGGTCTGTAGGGCCTCATAACTCTCTCCCCACTCAAACCTGAGGTCTCTGGGGAAGGAAGAACTGTGCTCTAGAAGAAGGGACTGCATGGTCATCTCCTATGCCTGCTGACAACCCCCCAGGGCTGAGTGTCTCGGATGACAGACAGGTGTCTTGGATGTTGGTGATTTTATGTGACTGACAGGGACTGATACCTCTTGTTCCCATGTGTCTTGTCCCAGATCCAGTTGCAGTAATTGGGCCCAGGACTGGTGAAGCCCTTTTAGACACCCCCCCTCACCTGTTCCACCACTAGCATTATCTACTGCATTTTATCTACCAGTGTCCAGGGAAGGAGCTGGGGTACATCAGGTACTGCACTAGGGGCACAAAGTATAGTCCAGCTCCTGGGACCACACCCCCATCACTGCTGACATATCCAGGAAACAACACTCCCTGCAGCTGACCTCGTGACCACCTATTTCATGGCAATATATCACTGTGTGAGGGATACAGAGAGGGGAGTCAGTGTTAGCCTTGGGTCCCTGTGTTAGTCTGGGGCTTCTACTTCATCTGATATCTGCTGGCACATCTACTCCTGAGTCAGTATGTGGACTCTGACAGCAGAGGCTACTATTATGCAGCCAACAGCAGCTCCCAGGACTCCCCTGCCATCAGCTGATAGAGCAGCGGTCGATCCTAAAGGAGAAGAAAGACTTGCTTGTGGTGGTCATTGTCCCAGTACCATGATGCATCTCCTGTGACTGTGGCCCCTTTGCAAACTCAGAGGTGTTCCCACCCAAAGTAGCCTCAGATGTTGAGTCTGATGATGCCCACACACCATGGGATCAGATGGAGCTCAGTTGTGACATTGCTGAGGTCTCAGGAGGGCTGGGAAGGCTTCTCCAGGATGGGAGAACTGGCTCTTGAGAGTCCAGCCAGGAAATTGTCTCTGGGTGTGTTGTTGTCCAGGTTGAGGGCCAGTGAAGGTTCTTGTGTTGAGCAGGGACTTGTCTGTATAGACTGTCCCACCAGGGGCAAAAGAGTGACATCCGAGGCTTTCTTACCAGTGTGTCCAGATGAGGACAGATGTGGATAAAGTGGGTAAGGCTCAAAGTTCCCAGGCCTAAATTATCGAAACCTGGGTTCAGACTCCCGAGTCCATCTAAGAATTGCAATAATAAGGAAAAGGGAAAGGGAGGTAGTCATGCACTCGGATCAACAGCAATCCAGGATTATGAGCAAGCAGATAAGATCGCACCAGGAAGTAGACAGGGATCTTGGTGGGACAACTAGAGTGACAGTTTCCACTGTCTGAGACTTTTCTCACTGTATCACATGCCGTGGGTAGGCTGCCTTCTTCCACTGACTGCAGCTTCTGGAGGGTTCAATAGTCCTGCTCTGGGCATCTAGTACTGGAGCCATTCTCAAATGTGTGGAGTTCATATTTGCTTTGTGAGCAGTGAGGTGTGAATGCAGAGGGTTACCTGGAATTTACTGTGGACTTTGTCATTGACAATGTGCTAAGGTCTCATCAATGAGATTAATTAGCTATTTCCACTGATTACTCATTCAGAAGATAAATCTCCCAGATTTATGAGTTTGAAGACACTATTGAGGATGATGTGGGGAGAAGGCTGCCTAAGTCTGTTGAGAAGGTTGGATGCATGAGTTATGGGACAGTCACTTTAAGAGGTTCACTTCAGAGGTAATTGGTGCCCCCACATTATCTGGGTGTTTTCATGAGGGTGATTAAAATTAGCAGACTGGGGGTAGCAGATTGCCCTTCCTGGTGTTGGGGGGCTGTGCCTGAATGTCGAAGTTGTGTAGGGCACCAATGTGACTCTCTTCTCTGCTGTCCTTGGAACTGCAGTGTCCACATGAGCTGTGATCTTTCCTACAGCACTCAGGGCACACAGGCTCCTCCTGCATCTCAGGCCTGTCATGTTTTGACTGTAAGTAACCTTGAGACTCCTCTGTGATCCTCATATTCCTGTCACTCCTCAATTTCCCCTGAACCTCCTTTCTGCCACATTCTGCTATTTCCTCATAGACAGAAGACAGGTGATGGATGCGTGCCCCTGTCCCAGGAAAAGCCCACTAAGATAGGTGTGAACTGGAGGTGGACCTAGTCACTGTCAGACATGAGGGCCCCATCCACCCTGCCTCCATCACACAGGCTGTGCCTCCTTCCCATTTATCCTCATTTGCTACTTCTAGGATGGACAGATGACCATGGAATAGGACCTTGACCATCACTATAGAAATTATTACTGTTTGTCCTAACTCAGCACAGCCTCTGGTCACCGATTCTTCCTGTCCATTTTGTGTGATCCTGTGTAGACTCTTCTCATCTGACTTTGTTGTCAGCCTTCCCTGTGTCATGCTTCATGCTTCCTGATCAGGAAAACAGCAAAGCCACTTGTTTAGAGTCAACTGAACTCTTTTGAAAAAAAGAGATGGAAGAGGAAACCGAATAATGAAGATACTCTCCATCTTTATCACAAAATATCATTCTGCTGTAAAAAAAGAAAAGGTGAACAGATGCAAGAATCAGAAAGACCCTTGCAGACACAACACCCTGAGAAATAAATCATTGTCAGGATCACAGCAGCTGTGTGTTCCCATGTCTGTGAGAGACATACTAGTCAAGGACATCGTGACAGAGCACAGGAAGTGTGGCAGCTGTGGGGACAGGAAACAAGGAGGTATTATTTAATGGACACTGAGTCAGTTTGGGAAAGTCAGTATTTCTGCGTCTGGATGGTGATGAGGGTTGCAAATAGAGTGAGGGTACTTAGCATCACTCTGTCCACTTAAAATTGATTAGCACAGTGGACATTAGCTAATGTATGTTTCACCACAAATGTCAACCAGCACTAATGAGAGGTGTGCTCGTGTTTTCCAGGAGAGGTGGTGTCTCCTGACTCTGCTGGTTTGGAATACAGTCAGGACTGCTGCAGAACGCTGCTATGCAAGGTCGCTCCCAGGAGCTCATTTTGGGGAAAGAACCTCAGAAAGTGTGCCTGCTCTATGTGTATTTCCAAGGAAATGGATCTGGGAACAGGGGGAGCCTGGTCCAGGATTCTGGGCAACAACATCCCTGGCATGAGAACAGTGTGTGAGGTGGATGTATGGGGTCAAGTACAGAGGGTAAGACATGTTCATAGTGGGCAGGTCATTACAAGTGCCTGCGAGTCTCTTTGAGGGGAATGTAATGTGGGTGGCATATCTTTAGGGTCAGCACTCTCTACATCATGGTGTGGTGCAGCCAGGATGATGTGGGAACCCATGACCTCCATGATGCTCATCACACACAGGACCCCGCTGCCCAGAATGGATGCTTCCTTCTCGGGAGACACATTGCCCATATTAATTTTCACTTTACAGTGTCCCCCTGAGACAGTAGCCCACAGATCCCTCTGCCTTCACCTGCCATGGGATTGACAAATATGATAAGACCTTCAACAGGTTCCACTTATCTGTGTCTCACAGTCTCTAAAGTTTCTGGAAACCTGGGACAAGAGACATTTATGTGTCACCTGAAATGCATCTCAGAGCAGAGTCACAGGGACAGGTGATCAGGGAAGACATGTGTAGTCTGAGGGCCCACTGGGGCAGTTCAGAACATACATCATTAGGATGGCCAGAGCTGTGGGCAGGTTCTCAGGTCTCCTCCTCCACATTGGGACAAGGGTCAGGAAAGGGTTAAATAACACAGGTGTCCCCCAGGGCACAGGTGTGCTGCTCCCAGAGGAGGTTACCTCACTGCTCTCCCTTGGCATCCACCTCCCTTTCCTTCATGCTGGCCATGCTGGCTCATGCCCTGGGCTCCTCACAGATGCCCCCAGTATTTCCAGAACAGTGTTGCCATCTCCATCACAGGAGTCATTTCAACCCCATATGGCTGCACCAACCCCTCACTCTCAGCTCTTTGTCAACAAAGAGGAAATCTCCTGAGACATTTGTAACTTGAGGAAATCTCACAACTGGTCCAGGGATGTCCTCAGTCTGTCAGATGTGCCCCAGTCCTCGCTGTGCACTGTTAAATAATGGGGGCAGCAGTGGGAATGTTCTGTGTGTGGAGGGTGTGTGAGACTCGGGAAAGTAAACCTGGTTTTTAGCATTTACTAGTCTGTTAAATCCTATCATGGGTTTCACCTAAGTTTAGTGATTTAATAAAAGATACACCTGCTCAGCACTTTGTTTTCCCTCCATCTGTCACCTTGGCCCATCATGAGATCCAATTCCCCTTCCCCAGACTTCAGCCCTCATATCCCCTTCCCCTAGGCCCTCAGGTGTACCTGAGGATGGCAGTTTCAAAACTTACTCTATGACCAGGAAGCAGGTCCTGTAGTCCACACATGGCTCAGAACACCTGCTGGCCGAGAATGAGTGCCTGTGTCTCTTTGGCAGAAGGTTCGTCCAGGACTTCAGTGCCTCATGTGGTCTAGGAACCTGGGAGGCCTCCAGAGTGGGTCACCTGTGGGAAGGGGCTGCCTGCTCTGCCCTGGGAGAAGTGAGGTGAAAGGAAGGACACAGCATATGTAGCACCTGTCTCAGCTGCAAGGCCAGGGCTTCACTCTTGGCAGCAGGACCTGACCAGTGTGTCCCTTTTCCTGGAGCTGGGCTGACACAGAGGCTGCACCTGCACTGCCACCTGCAGGCTCAGGTGGCCTCAGCCAGGTGAAGGGAAAGACTTATTAGCCAGGTGAAGGGAAAGACTTATTTTACAACAAAATTTACATCAAGTGCTATTTTTTAATAAAATTATGTTTTCCAATCTGACAACAATGAATCTACTTCATGTGATGTTTTTGAACTTGAGCAGGTGTTTGGGCATGATGTAAATCTGTTTTAATATCCACTTGAATAGTGCATGGAATTAAAAGAGTATGGTCCCTCATCCAGTTGAGGCTCAATTTGTAAACATAGAAAGAAGGGCTGTCCACTGTCGTGTTTCAAAGATGTTCAATAACCCAACTGACTTCCCAAACTTGACCCACGCCTTTGAGTCCAACAGAATAACTGTGCTCAGGGTCCAGAGGAACATGGGGCAGTGACCTCGGTCTCTCCTCACTTATGAGAACAGCATCCCTCACATGCAAATTTCTTTCTCACTTCCAGTTTAAATCCTCCCCTGGGCTGTGGGAGCTCACAACTGCCTCCTCACAAAGGAAAGAGGTCTCTGGGGGAAGGCAGAGCTCTGTCTAGAAGAAGATGAGAGTGCTGGGACTCCTCCTGTGCCTAGTGACAGCCCCACAAGGTGAGTGTCTCAGATGGCAGACAGAGTTCTATGGGATGGTGGTCACTGTACATGACTGAGAGGGTCCGATGCTCCTTGTCCCCAGGTGTCCTGTCCCAGGTACAGCTGCAAGAGTCGGGCCCAGGACTGGTGAAGCCCTCACAGACCCTCTCCCTCATCTGCACTGTGTCTGGATTCTACATCGCTAGTGCTGGCTGCTGGTACTGGATCCGCCAGCCTCCAGGGAAAGGGTTGGAGTGGATTGCAGTCATATGTTATGATGGAAACACTTACTACAGCCCGACCCTGAAAAGCCGCACCACCATCTCCAGAGACACGTCCAAGAACCAGTTCTCTCTGCAGCTGAGCTCCGTGACCACCGAGTACACAACTGTGTATTACTGTGCAAGAGACACAGTGAGGGGAAGTCAGTGTGAGCCCAAACACAAACCTCCTGTGTGGAGACAAGGGGCTGGAGTGCAGCAGTGCCTAGGACACCAGGGGTTGCTGAGGACACCGGGGACAGTGGAAAGCTACACTGACACTAGTCCACAGACTCTGACTCCCCAGGACCACTTTTCTGTCTCTGCTGTCCCTGCACCAGCACTTGCTTCTCCACTGGTGACCACCACCCAGTGTCCTCCTTGGCACTGCTCTCGGCACTCCTGGCTGTGTGCTCTGAGAATGGGGGCCTGTGGCCTGCACATCAGAGACCTCCAAAAAATCCAGGTCAGTGTTGGCTACACTGACTGGAAAAGGATGCCCTTGTTTTTTTTTTCCTCCAGAAGAGCTAGGGTGTTCTCACCATAGAATCTTCAGGTTCCAGGTGCTGGGGGAGCAGGAAACTACAAGGACAGGTGCTCTCAAGTCTTCATGTCAATTGTGTTTGCTTCTCTTCTCATCACAGTCAGCCACTCACTGAATCTGATGAGAGTGGGGATCCTTCCCATGTGCTAGGAACTGGGGAGAGGGGAGAACTGGGGCCGTTACAATGAAAATCATCACTGTGTGTGTTAGAGTGTGATTCATTCAGCAGTAGAAGTGCAGTGGATTTAGGGCGGCATGCTTGGATACTCAGGTGGGACCTGCAAGCAGAGGAACCTGAGGACATCAGAGACCTGTAAAACTGCTGAGGGTTCCTGGACAGAGGAGTGTGACCTGAGTCAGTGCCTCTGGCATCTCCAGCGAGGGAGCTCCCTGGGGGCTTCACAGTGCCCTGCATTGAGGAGCGTGCTGAAGTCAGGGGGCAGCCTTTAATTCCACACTAGAAATACTGAGAGGACCATACCCTGTGAGCTCAGATAGGATA
Organism: Phyllostomus hastatus; assembly: GCF_019186645.2. Lineage (NCBI taxonomy): Eukaryota > Metazoa > Chordata > Mammalia > Chiroptera > Phyllostomidae > Phyllostomus > Phyllostomus hastatus. The sequence continues at coordinate 15,438,637 of NW_025334035.1, forward strand.
TACCCCTGCAGGGCATGGGCTGGACAGCAGGGGGCACACAGACACTGTGAAGTAAGGCAGTTGCTTCAGCAGCAGGTGCAGAGGAAACTGGGGAAGGATTTCCTCTGGTGGCACAGTTATTCTTTTCATAAAGATGTATAAAATAAGATCTGGACATGATGTGACTGTAAATACCCTATTCTAGCAAAGAATTTACCAAACTCAAAAAGACAAGAAAACCTCATGCAGTGAGGGCATTTGTAGGGCTTATTGATAACCAAAAATTAAGGATCTGGAGACAGGGATTTTTTTAAACCTATTCAGTGCTGTGTTTTAAGATGCCCTGATCCAAGGAATAACACCTACATGTATTAAAGCCCAGAACTGGTCCAGGTTGACTGTGTCACTAAAAGCTGGGTTCTCAATGAGGAGCATGTCCTGTGGGGGCTTGTTCCTCACTGGGAGGAGCTATGTCTCTACGGAGCTCAGGGATCCAGCAGGATACGTATACCCAATAACATTGCAGACTTGGACCCTGACTCTCCCACTGAGAATGGTCCTTGTGTCCCGTACCCTCTCAAATGTGGGGTCATATAACAGCCTTAATGTGCCCTGTCTCATGAATATGCAAGTGAGGAGAAGTAGACTAGGTTAACCATGAATCTGTCTGTGCCCTGAGAGCATTACCCACAGCCACACCCGCCCCTACATTATTAGCCCCGATGACACAGCCCTCACTATGGACTAGAGCTGGAGAGCCCTTGTCCTAGTGACAATGACTGCATGTATGGCTCTCCTCAGACTCTGGGTTGAGGAGGGGTCAGGAACACTCATGAGGAATTTTCACACACACCTGCCTCCTCTCCACAGGTGGCCACTGTCGAGCTGCTGCAGCCTTGGGATGAGGTGAGGAAGCTGGGGGCCTCAGTGCAGGTCCCCTGAAAGCCTTCTGTGTGCAGCTTCACCAGCTATGCATTGTTCTGTCTGGGGCAAGCCCAGGAGATGGCCTGCAGTGTGTGACCTGGGTCAACACTAACTCTGGGAAACACCAATATGGCCAAGGCTTCTCAGAGGGATTTTTCTTTTCCGTGAACAACTCCATGAGCATGACTTATCTGCAGATCAATGGCCTGTTGTTGGAGGGTATGCCCATGCATCACTGTGTGAGACTCAGTATGCTGACCCCCATCATCAGTGGGTTACAAACCCTGAGAAGCAGGGAAGCTGCCCACACATCAAGGAGAATGAGGTCCCATGGAGAGCACAGTGCAGGAGAAAGCCTGTGTTTCCTTCTCTGTCAGCCAAGTAGGGGTCTGAGCACAAGATCATGGCATGGACACAATGTGCTTGGGGATCTCCTTGAGAGAAACTGGCATCTGAAAGTCTGGAGTGATGCATGTCAGGAGGCTGAAAAGGAGTCTTCCCTCCTCCACAGTGTCATCTTTTTCTCCAGTTGTCCTGTCCCAAGTGAGCTGCATGATTCTGGCTAAGGACTAGTGAACCTCTGAGAGATGCTCCAAAGATGGGGTACACAGTGCCAGGTGTAGTTCACACCCCAACTGTCATTACAGAGCAGAGTCTTGACCCTGAGGGCATGTCCCTGTTCCAGCTCCCCATGCAGCTGAGCTCTGTGATCCCTGGGTGCATGGCCATATGTTACTGTACCACACACGGAGGGCTAGGCAATGCCAGGCCAGATTCCAATGTCCCTCTCAAGGGTGTAGGGGAGAGTAGGAGGTTTCCCACTGGATCAAAGGGTTTCCAGCTTCACTGTTGGTGGGATTTTCATCGGGAGTGCAGTGGGTCCCTGAGGAAATCCCCTGGGACCCTGACTCCATTGCCCTGAGGTTCAACAGGTCCTGCCCATGAGAATAAAGGACAGAGGGAGCACGTGTTCAATCAGAAGCTCTTTTAGAAAGAAACTGAGGTCTTTGTTTCAGTTCTAAATAAAATGCATGTTGGACTCTTCAGTGCATAAGAAAATGTGCACAGAGTGAATCAAGTTTTATATATTTAAAAAATTCTTAATTGTGGCAGAAAATAAAAAAGTGCACCGCCTTACCTATCCAAAATATGCAATTCAGTCTTGTTAGGTATATTCATGCTGGCATAGAACAAAGTGAAGAATTCTTGTATCAGGCAAAGTCTGACATGCTATCCATGTAAGCCACCTTCCTCCCCTCCTCCCAGCTCCTTCACTCACCATTCTACTTCCTGTTTTGATACCCTTGACTACTCTACATAGATGCCTTATGTATGTGGCATCATAGAGCTGTGTCTTCTTGTGACTCTCTTATCTCTTTCATCATAAAGTCCTCAAGGTCCATCCACACTGAAGCATCTGACAGGATCCCCATCTTCAATGTTGTACATACTCTGGTGTATGTATGTACCACTTTTGTTTATCCCTTCATCCATCAAGGGATATTTAGGTTGTTTCCACCTATTGTCTATTCTGAATTTGCTGCTACAATCAGGGGTGTTTAACCATCTTTTTGAAATGACTTTAGACATACACCCAGGATTCCAATTGTTGTAATATATGACACTTCTACTTTGTATTTTTGAAAAGCATTTGTACTGTTTTCTAGTGGGTGCTCAAGAGTTCCTATTTTTTCATATTCTTGAAAATGTTTGTTATTTTGTTTAGTTTTCTTTTTAATACTGACTTCCTAATCGATGTCACAATACCTCTCGCTATGTTTTTTTTAATGGCTTTATTTATTTATTTTTAGAGAAGAGAAGGGAGGGAGAAACAGAGGGGGAGAAACAGAGGGAGAGAAACATCAATGCCTGGTTGCCTCTCTTGTTTCCCCTAGTGGAGAAGAGGCCCACAACACAGGCATGTGCCCTGGCTGGATGTAGAACCAATGACCCTTCAGTTCAAAGGCCAGAGCTCAGTTCATTGAGCTACACGAGCCAGGGCACATGATGGTTTTGACCTACAGTTCTCTAATTACCGTTAATGATGACCATCTTTTAAGATGCATGTTTGTCAATTCTATGTTAGCCTTGAAAAGGCCTATTTTATTTCCACTCCACTTTTCTTCCAGCTCTACAGAAGTATGATCATTCCTCACTAAGTGTAAGCTGCACAGCATAATGACTGGACATACATATCTTGTGATATGGTCTCCACAGAAATACAGTTAGCATCTGTCATTTCATACAGATGCAAGAAAAGGAAAAGACAGAGAAGAGAAGAAGAGATAACAGGAGAAAAAGAAGGGAAATGAGAGTTTCTTTGTGCTAAGAACTTTTAGGATCTACTCATATGAACAAAATTCCCACACACCATAGAGCAGTGTTAAATCTAGTCACTGTGGTGTCCATGCCATGCCCAGGACTCATTTATGCTGCAACTGGAAGTGTGTACCTTTACATCATCAACATCCAAGCCTCTCACTGACCAACCCCACCTCCTGTAACCACAAATATGACCTCTATAATGATATTTTAGATTCCACATGCGATATCATACAGGCAAGAGCTTCTTGCCTACAGCAGAGTCATCAGTCATTCACACAATTTGTGATCTGATGGCCCAATATATCCAGTTCTCACCTGGGACCACAGAGAGTTGTTAAGATATTATTGACTTTACTGACTGTGTACACGTTACATCTCTAAGAGCCAATTGGTGTTTCTTAGTCCTTTTGCCTTTTTCACCCAGGCTCCCAAACCCCCACTCACTTGGAAATCACCAGTCTGTTCTCTGATTCTAGGAGTCTGTTTCTAATTCAGCATGCTTATCTTGTTCTTTAGGTTCCACATATAAGTGGTTTTATATAGTATTTGTGTTTTTCTGTCTAACTTATTTCATTCAGCATAACACCATCTAGCTCCATCCACTTCATCCCAAATGGTAAGATTTCTTTTGTTATATATCATCTATCTATCTATCTATCTATCTATCTATCTATCTATCTATCTATCTATCTAAGCATGCCAAAGTAAAGAAGATGAATTTCTATTCAAATCAGTGGGTTGGTCAAAAATTCCATTTAGTTTTTTTCCTGTAAAATTAAAGACACATTTCCTGTAAAAAGAAAGACATATTGAAGTTCAGGCCAAGATGGAGTCATAGGTAGAATACCTTCACTTTATTGCACAACCAAAAGTAGGACAAAAAAAAATCTAAAATCAATAAATAACCAGAAGCACCAGAAAATCAAATGGCATGGAACTCCAACAACCAAGGAATTAAAGGAAAGAATCAGTCGGAACAATGAGACCAGTGAGGTGGTGGGTCACATGGGCCAGCTGGCTGAGAGAAACCGCTGTGAGGCAGCAGGCTGCGCAGGCAGGGCTGATGTAAGGAGAAACTGAGACTCAGAGTTGACAGTGGACTATGGTGGTTGTCACAGTGGGAGAAACTTCCAGTCCCACAGGAGAGTCCCTTGGAAAGTGTGCTGGAGACAGCAGGTGAGCTACATTGTTCCCTCTCTTGCCCCACCCCCGTAGGCAGAACCTCAGCACAGCAAAGAGGGTTGCCCTGCCTGGGTGAATGCCTAAGGCCTTGCCCCCTTACAACTTAACAGGTGTGTCAAGACATATATATATATATATATATGTATATATATGTGTGTATATATATATGTATATATACAAATATACATATATACATATATACATATATACATATATGTATATATAAAAAGACATACATGTGTGTGTGTGTGTGTATATATATACATATATATATATACATACATATATATATGTATATGGCCCAAATACAGAACAGAGCAAAACCTTGGAAAGAGAACTAAGTGATGAGGAGATACCCAACTTATATGATGAAAAAAAAATCAAAGCCCTGGTAATCAAAATGCTCACAGATCTGATTGAGCATCTTGCTCAAAAAAATGAAAAAAAATGTGTAAGATGCCCAAAATGAAATAAAGCAAAATATTCAGGGAACCAAGAGTGGAAGGAAGGAAACCAGGACTCAAAGTAATGATTTGGAACAAAAGGAAAAAAAATCCAACCAGAATGAAATGAAGAAACAAGAATTCAAAAAAGTGAAAAGAGTCTTACAACCCTCTGGGACAACCTGAAACATTCCAATATCCAAATTATAGGGTGCCAGAAGGAGTAGAACAAGAGCAGAGAATTGAAAACTTATTTGAACAAATAATGAAGGAAAACTTCCCCAATGTGGCAAAGGGAATAGTCTTTTAGGAAGTCCAGGAAGCCCAGAGAGTCCTGAAGAAATTGGTCCCAAAAAGGAACACACCAAGACACATCATCATTAAGGTGCCCAAGATTAAAGATAAAGAGAAAATCCTAAAAGAAGCAAGAAGAAAGGAGACAGTTACCTATAAAGGAGTTCCTATAAGGCTGTCAGCTGATTTTTTTCAAAAGAAACCTTGCAGGAAAAAGGGGCTGGAAGGATGTATTTGAAGTTGTGAAAGGCAAGGACCTACATCCAAGATTACTCTAGCAAAGCTATCATTTAGAATGGAAAGACAGACAGTTAAAGGAGTTCATCATCACCAAGCCATAATTATATGAAGTGATAAAGGGACTTATCTAAGAAAAAGAAGATCAAAATATTAACAGTGAAATGACAACAAGTTCACAACTATCAACAAATGAACCCAAATGAAAAGTAAACATCAAAAACAAAAGGCAATGGGAGGTTTTCATGAAGTGTGGTGAAGAGTTATGTTCAATCCAGGGTTATGAGCAATCAGGTAAGAACAGACCAGGGACTTGACAGGGGTCTTGGTGGGACACCTTGAGTGGCAGTTTCCACTCTCTGAGATTTTCCTCATTGTGTCAAGGGTGGTGAGTCTGCTGCCTCCTTCCAGTTACAGCTTCTGAAGGATCCCAGAGTCCTAAGTTAGACATCCTGCCCTGGAGCTGTTCTCAAAGGTATGGAGTTCACATTTCCCCATCAGGTTTAAGGTGTCAACCCAGGGACATCTCTGGAGTTTTACTGTGCCCTTCATCATTGACATACTTGATAAGTTCCCCCTGTAGGGTTCATCAGTCATTTCCCCTGAGTCCTAATTCAGGAGATGAATCACCTAGTGGTAGTTTATGAAGGCACTATTGAGGATGATGGGAGTGAAGGTTGTCTGAGTTTGTTTAGAAAGTGGGATATGAGCATCTTGTGACAATTAACTTGGGGTCCATTTGATAGGTTTGTGTACCCCGACATTATCTGGGGATTTCTGTGAAGCTGTTTATAATCAGTGGGCTTCATGAGGCAGATTACCTCACACAATGTAGGTGGGCTTCCCTGCATTAAAATTGAATGCCTGCAGGGGACCATTGGGACCCCCCTGCTTGATGTCCTTGGAACTGAAACATCCACATGAACTTTGGTCCTGCCTCCAGCAACCATGGCACAGAGGTTCCTCCTGTATCTCAGGCCTGGGTCTTTGAACTGGAACTAACTTTGAGACTCCTATGAAACCCTCACATCATCCTGGTTCTTTGAATTCCCCTGAATTCCCTTTCTGTCACAATCTCTTACTTACTCAGAGTCACAGGGCAGAGGTGGGATGTGAGCCCCTGGCCCAGGAAGTCCAGGCTGATGCAGATGATACAGAGTTGAACCTGGTCCACATCAGACCCAGGGCCCTATCCACCCTGATGTCAACACACACACACACCTCTTTCTTCTCATCCTACTGCTTCCAGAATGTACAGGAGATCATGACAGAAGACCATGAGCATGCTATGGAAATTATTACTGTTTGTCCTAACTTAGCACAGTCTCTGGTCCCAGGTGCTTCCTGTACATTTCATTGATCACATATTGATTCCTGTCATCTGAATGTGTTGTCCTCATTCTCTGTGCAGTGCCCCCTGCTTCCTCATTAAAAAAAAATAAAAATTAAAAAAAAACTGTTTACAATCTGAATTTTTGTGAAAACCAGATAGATGGGATAGGAAATTCATTAAGAAATGTGTGATCCATCCTCACCACCAAAATGTCATTCCCTGTAAAAAGAAGAAAGAGTGGATAGACACAAGAACACAGATGAGCCTTGGAGACTCCCTGCCTGAAGAAACACACCACTCTCAGAATCACAATGGTGGTGTGCTTGCACATCTGTGAGAGAAGAAGGGTCAAGGGCATGAAGATGGAGCAAATTAAAGGGGTGACTGGGGCAGGGACAGGAAATGGGGACTTATTGTTTAATAGACACTGAGTCAGTTTGGGAAAGTGAGCATTTCTGGATTTGGAAGGTGAAAATGTTGCACAAAAGTGTGAAAGTGCTTAATGCTGCTGTGTCCATTTATAATTGATCAGCATGGTGAATGTTAGTTAATGCATGTTTTACCACAAATGTCACACTAGCGTTAGTGTGAGGTGTACACATGTTTTCCAGGACAGATGGTGTCTAATGATCTTACAGGGTTGGAATGTAGTCAGGACTGAACTCAGGTCATGTCCTTAGATGGGCAGGGCACTACAAGGACTGGGTGTCTCTTTCAGAGAGATGCAATGTGGGTGCTATGTCATTAGGGCCCAGCACTCTCTGACTCATGGCATCACAAGGATGACATTAGGAATACACGACTGTCCAAGATGTTCTTAACACACAGGACCATGATTTCCCAAATGGACTCTTCCATCTCAGTAGATACTTTGTGCCCATGAATTTTCACTTCACAGAGTCCCCTCAGCAGGCAACCATCATTTCTCTCTGTTCTCACCTGGCATGGGAGAGAGAAAATGACAAGACCTTCAACATGTTCCACTCCTCTGTGTCCCATGGTCTCTAAATCTCCTGGAAAACTGGGACACAGAGGCACCCAGGGGTCACCTGAAATGTGTCTCTAGACAGTGTCACAAAAACAGGGGAGGGAATGGAGGGCATGTCCAATCTGAGGGCCTCTGGGACACACAGGGACACACATCACTGGGTTGGCCAGAGACATGGATGGGGGCTAAGTTCTCCTGCATGTTGGGGGAGGGGACAGGAGTGGGTTATAAAGCATAGGTGTGCCCTTGTGAGCAGGTGTGCTGCTCCCTGGAGGAGGCACTTTTATAGCCTTTCTCTATCAGCATCTACCTCCTTTTCGTTCATGCTGGTCACAACCAGTCAATGTCCAGGGCTCCTCATAGGTGCCTCCTAGCAACTGCAGGACAGTGGTGCCACCCTTGTCACAGATTCCACCTCGATCCCATGAGACTGCACCAACCCCTCACTCTCATCTCTTGTCAACAAGCAGGGAATCTCCTCAGACATTTGTCACCTGAGGAAATCTCAAGTGTTGTCCATGGATACCCTCAGTCTGTCTGATGTGCCCCAGGCCTCACTGGGCTCTGTTAAATAATGGGACTGCAGTGGGAATTTTCTGTGTGTGGAGGGTGTATGAGTCTCAGGCAAGCAAACCCGTGTTTCACCTCAGTTTAGTGATTTGATAAAAGATGCACCTACTCTGCACTTTCATTTTCCTCCAATTGTATCCTAGGTTCATCATGAGGTCACAGTCCCCTTCCCAGAAAATCAGCCTCTAGATCTGCCCCAGGGTCTCAGGTGAACACCGTGATGGCAGATTCCAAAGTGAGCTCTATAACCAGGAAGTAGGTCCATAGTCCTCACCTGTCACAGAACACCTGCGGGCTCAGACTCCATGCCTTTGTCTCTCTGGGGGAAGGTGTCTGCAGGGTCTCAGTGTCTCATGTGGTCTAGGAACATGAGAGGAGTAATGAGCATCCCACCTGAAGGAAGTGGCTGCACTGCCCTGTGAGAAGTGAGACAAAGAGATTGACACAGTGTGTGTAACACCTGGCTCAGTGCAGGGCCAGGGCTGGACATCTGGTGCCAAGTGTTAACCTGCATGGCCTATTCCCCTGGAGCTGGACAGGGACAAAAGTGACACCTGTACGACCACTTTCAGGACCAGGGAGACTAAGCCAGGTCAAGGGATAAAGTGTTCTCTATGTTTCTCTTATTTTTACATAAAAATTATATTTGATATTTATATGAAATTATGATTTTCCAATTTGGAAAAACATGAGTCTATTTCATGTATTTCTTTGGAGTTAACATGTATGGGAATAATATTCATCTGTTTTAATATCCACTTGAGTAATGTGTGAAATTAAAATAGTGTGATCTGTCATCCAGTCCATCTTTAATTTTTACAAGTAGAAAGAAGGGCTGTCCATTGACATGATTCAATGTTGACTCCTAATCCAACTGCTCCGCAATCCCTGACCCCCTCCCTACAAAGAGTCTGAGAGAATAAATGTGCTCAGGGCAGTGAAGGGCATGGACAGTGACAACAGCCCTTCCTCACTTATGAGAACAGAGTCTCCAACATGCAAATGTCATTCTCATTCCCTAGTTAAATCCTCCCCTGGGCTCTGGGTTTTACAGCTCTTCCTGAACAGGGGGCTGGCTTTGTTGTGGAAGGCAGAGGTGTGCCCTAGAGAAGATGAGACTGCTGGTGACAGCCCCCCCAGGGTGAATTTCTCAGATGTCAGTCTCTGACCTATGAGATCGAGGTGACTTAACTTGACTGATAGGGACTGATGCTTCTTGTCCCCAGGTGTCCTGTCCCAGGTGCAGCTGCAGGAGTCAGGCCCAGGACTGGTGAAGCCCTCACAGGCCCTCCCCCTCACCTGCTCTGTCTCTGGATTTTCCATCACAACCAGTGGTTACTGCTGGAGCTGGATCCACCAGCCCCCAGGGAAGGGGCTGGAGTGGATTGGGGACATATGCTATGATGGGAGTATTTACTACAGTCCAGCTCTCAAGAGCCGCACCTCCATCTCCAGAGACACGTCCAAGAAACAGTTCTCCATGAAGCTGAGCTCCACAACCACTGAGGACACAGCTGTGTATTACTGTGCAAGATACACAGTGAGGGGAAGTCAGCATGAAGCCAAACACGAACCTCCCTGAGGGATAGAGGAGGCCTGGGCTGCGTGCAGTACCAGCAGGTGCTCAGTACACCATGGGGCACAGTGGAAAACTACACTGACACTGCTCCACAGACTCTGACACACCAGGACCCTTTTCTGGCTGCTCTGTTCCTGCATCAGCACCTTACTCTACTCTTGGGGAGATGCTCATCCTGTGTCCCCCATGTTACTGCCCTCGAGGCTCCTGGCTGTACTTCTGGAGAATGAGGACCTGTGAGCTGTAGACCAGAGTGACCCCCCTCACACACAAGTCAGATCAGTGTTGGCTACACTAACTGGAAAAGGGTACCCTGTGTCTGACCCCCTGGATCAAAACCAGAAGCTTCTCAAGATTGCCTTTCCAGGTTCCTGAAGATGGGAAACAGGAAACCACAAGGCCAGGCACTCTCTTGTCTTCACATTAATAGTGTTTGCTTTTGTTATGTCACTAAATCACATCACTAACTTGTTTTTGGGTCAGTGTGTGGATCCTGCCCATATACTTAGTACAGGGGAGAAGGGAGACTGCAGTTATTACCATGAAACTGATCACTGTGTATGTGTGTGTTTGTGACTAATTGAACAGTACAAGTGCAATAGACTCATGGCCACATGCAAAGACACTCAGATGGTACCTGCAAACAGTGGATGTTGAGCACATCAGGGTCCCCACAGCCCCTGAGAGTTTCTGGTCACAGGGGTGTCGGCTGAGTCAGTGCATGTGGCATCTCCAGTGAAGGGATTTCCTTTTGGCTTCACAGTGCCCTGGTTTGGGACTTGCTGCAGACTCACTGGGGTGTATTAAGGCCAATTCTATTTATCCTGGGATGTCTAAAACATGGTGTTCCTGAGGGAGCATCTTGAAGTCAAGGTGCAGCCTTTAATTCTGAACTAGAGATGCTGAGATGTCCACATCTTATGAGCCCACAATGAATCCTCTTCTGCAGGGCAGGGGCTGGCAGGACAGTAGGTGGCATGTGGGACCCATAATCTCAGGTCTGCTCATCAGGAGAATTTGGAGAGAAAGCTAAGAAGGCATCTCATCTGGAGGCAAGGGACTTCCTATTTTTCATTAAAAAAAATCTAAAAGGAGGGTTGGACATAAAGTGGCTGTAAATATCCTATAATCTCAGAGAATTTATCAAACTCAATAAGAGAAACACAGTATTTCTGTGGCTTCTGTATATTCGAGTGTTCAGGAGCTAGAAACAGGGATTTATTTTTCAATGCATCAGTGCTACATTTTGAAGACACCTTGATGAAATGAATAGCAATGGCAGGTATTAAAGCCCATAACTGGTGCAGGTAGTGTCTGTGCCTCTCAAAGATGGGATCTCAGGGAATGGCCTGTTCAGTGGGTGTTTGTTCCTCAGAGGAGAAATGTCAGCACAGAGATCAGAGCCCAGGCAGGGAACTCATATCAGTTAACACTGGTTAGGACTTAAACCCTGATTATCTCACTGAGCCTGGTCTCTGTGTGCTCTAACTTCTCACAGATTGAGTCATATAATCAGTTATGAATGTTCTGCCTCATGACTATGCAAATGAAAGTAGCAACCTTGTTAAAAGGGGTTGTCTGTGTTCTGAGATCATCATCCACACACAAACCTCCCCTACAGAAGACATGATGGCAGCCCCCCACAATGGACTGGAGTAGGAGACCACACTTCTTGGTGGCAGGAACTACAGGTAAGGGGCTCCTCAGATCCTGGGTTGAAGAGGGGGCCAGGGACAGTCAAGAGGAATTTCCACTAACTGCTAGTTCTTCTCCACAGGTGTTCATTATCAGGTGCAACTGGTGCAGTTTGGGGGTGAGGTAGGGAGGCTTGCAACCTTAGTTGGTCTCCTGAAAGGATTCTGGATACACTTTCACCAGCTATGCTATGTTCTGGATGGAACAGGCCCCAGGAGACGACCTGAAGTATGTGGGCTGGGTCAACACAAACATGGGGAAATACACGTATGCCCAGGGCTTCTCAGAATTTTTTTTTCTCCATGGACACCTTGGTTAGTGCAGCCTATCTACAGATCAATGGCCTGAATTCTGAGAGTATACTCAAACATTACTATGTGAGAGACTCAGTATAGAATCCACACCCTCAGTGTGTCACAAACCCAAAAAAGTGAGACAATCAAACTGGCCTGAGGTCATGACAGGGTGATGAGCCTCCTGACTTTCTCACACAGTCAGAAACCTGAGACCAGTGTTGATACTACCACTAGTATAACAAAAATTCACAGAAAGTTTTCAAGAGAGCAGATGCAATGTGAAGTAGACAGATGGAAGGTTCTCCCAAAGGGACCCGTATTGTTTACTGTGATTTGTGCAGGGGGCACTTTGGGAGTATTCTTGTCCTCTGAATGAAAGGTGTTCATAGAGGCATGGTCTGGGAAACTTAGTTTTGGTCATGTTTTCTTGGATTTGGACTGTACTGACTCTCCAGCAAGTTCTACGGCATCCCTTATTTCTGAACAATGGAGGAATTCTTTGGGAAAACAGTACATGAAAGTCAGGGATAGAACTTTATGTCCTTGTCTCTAGCCAAGGATCACAGAGATGATAATATGGCAGCAAAGTCAAAGTCTGGTTGGTGCCCAGCTCCAGCACAGTTATGACATCACAATATGCCTTCAGTTCTTTCTCAAGGTGAGATCCTCCTCACCTGAAAACAGAACTCTACACATGTCCCCATCCTTGGGATGGTACTGATAAGCATTACACAGCAAAGAGCAGGGCAGGGCCACACTTGACAATAGAAGACCACACCTGGCCTGCTCTTTGTTCTTAAGACAAATGAACCATTTACCCGACACCTGGGACTGCACTCTCCATTCCTTTATCACCGTACTATCTGCAGGTCTTAGTAAGAAATCCCTTCAATGCACTGAAGTCAAGGAGGTAGCTGGCCACCATCACTCCAGAGGCTCTAGGGCAGTACTGTGGCCTGGATATGTGTGCTCTCCTCAAGCGTATATGTTTAATTCCTCATCCCCCAAAAGGACAGCAATGAAAAGTTAGGCTTTGTGATGGGCTTAGGTCATAATCATGAAGATGATCAACACCTGTATCAATGAGCTCAAAGAGCTGGCCTATTGTTCCATCATTCAGGTCCCAGAAAGTAATTGTTGGAAGTGAAGGAGGAAGAAGGCCCTTGTCAGAAGGCACCATAATATGTAATCAAATGCAGGTGAGGCTACCTGACATTTCACAAGCTAATACTGGAGAGTCCGGTGCTGATGTGAAGGAGAGTGGTTTTATTCAAGGGCAGACAGCCAGGAGGGTGAGAGACTCTCATCTCAAAGCTCATTAACATCTCAGTGAAGGCAGGGTTGTTACAGGTTGGAGAGTGACAAACGGAACAAAGAGATCGTGGGGAGAGGCTGTGGACATGCAGGCTTTGTCCTTGCTGGTCTCGTTATGGACATTTACTGTCATCATTCTGCACCTGGGTGGTGCCAGGAAAACTTTGCATTTGGGGGATCTGTCACCCAAAACTGTGGCTGAGGTTGTTTCTTTATCAAACATGACTTGGACTGGTACCACTTGCAGCATTCTTACAAGGAAACTATCAAATGGTGAACTTATGAGTTGGAGAGTACATCTTACTTTAATTCTCTTTCATGGTACATCATAGCTGTATAAAGTTTTTATTCCATGTCCCAATTCCCCACTGTCAATTCCTCCTCCATGTCTATGGAGCTATTAATGTCCTCTGAAACTTCTGGGGGGGTGATAAACATGAGCCTGTTGTAAAGCAAAATCTTGTGTGTTAAAAGCAGATATATATATATTAAGATATATAATCTATATATATATAATCTATATATATTATATACATTATATATATATATATAATATATATATATATATATATTAAGGCCACTCTAGAGCTGATTGTATTGTTGTGGCTTGGAAAAAAAGCAAGTCTTAGAGCATTTTGAAAGAAAAGAAGAAAAGCATTATAAATAAAATAATGGTCTAAATGAAAATGAAAAGTAATTAAAAATTCCTCCCTCTGGACCTGAGTCCCTGTGATGTCCATGAAAATTGACTCATAAACCAATCTTGAGTTTCCTCAGAGAGAGGGGTGTGGTGATGCAATATTTGTTGACACCAGGTATTCTGTGCCTGAGCTGAGGTGTCAATGTAAGAACCGCAAGAGGAGTTGATGGTCATGCCAAACCCTGCTTGTTCTGCTAGTGTATAGTCTAAGGCTGATTATCAAAGACAGCTTTAGCTAGAGAGTCCAGAGATATTTGAATATTATTAGTTGAGGTTGTAGTTTAATCCGTTATGGTAGTTACAGGCTTGGAGAGATTCTGAAGTATGTGCTGATGTACGGTTGCTCCAACCAGAGTAATAGAGCACATATAGTGAAATATTCAACATCTGGGATTAGCCTTGGGAGACATCAGGCCATTTGTGTGGATGTTGACTGATAACTCTGTAGTCCAAAGAGTTTTCTTTTCTTGTGTGTAGTATTGAGGAGTGAATAGGAAACCATGATTTTTAGTGATAACTAAAATGTTACTTTAGTGACAAAAGTAAGTAATTAGCATTTTTTAAATTGATACTTACATGGGCATTGCATAACATTTGGGGACAGGTATATTTTCTTCATTGGCAAAAATATTTATATTTTCAAGATACATATTTCAAATAACATACAAGGTATATTTGTTAACAGACCCAAATCCACTTTCCAGCTTCTCTGCACTTTAAGAAGCCAAAATAGGAAATAAGTTCAATTAATGTTTAGTATCCTCTTACTTCAATTATCCAGATATGTAATACTTTTCAGCATTAATACTAGCAAAACTCCAAAGCTCCAAGTCACTAAAGACTGAAAAAAATATATATGAAAAGCCTGTAGATACTATGATTGCAGTATCTATGATACTATACTATGTAATATAGTATCATACTACATACTACCTATAGTATTATAGTAGTAGATATTACTATACTATGTAGTATACTATGATACTATACTGTAGATTGTAGATACTATGATTCACATTAATTTCATATTTTAATTGCAGTAGTATCTTTTTTAAATTTATTAGAATGTCTAGGCAAAGAGACCCTCTGTAAATGGACCTTCATGTGGTTGTAAACCAACAGTTTCTCCATCAGTTCCACTAGTCTCTGACTTCTCAGTTTCTCTGAGTCCCAGTGACAGAAAAGCATCTCACCCTCAGTCTGCTTTGTCTCCTTGAAGGTTTGGAAGCCATAGACACACCTATTAATAAATAGCTATGTGTTTTCTAAGTGGATATAATCTGCCTCACCCATGCCCTGTACATCTTGGAAGAGCCTTTAAACCCATAGAGTTAGTAACACTCTGTTCAGGAAAATCAGGAATATTTCTGTCATGTGACTCAAACTAACTCCAGCATCCTCCACTGAACCAGTTCCAAATTCACTCCCAGATTATGGGTAGTTTTTCCAGCAGTGATACCCTCGTGAATCCAGAGCCTTTTCTAGTCCCTCTGACTGCTGTTACCAAACAGCATGGACAATGGAAGCTGACCAGTTTCTGCAGAGATTTGTTTAACGTCATGCAATAAAGGACCATGAAAATAATGATGAATTGATCTTTGTTAAATTAAAAACATTTGTGCCACTGAACCAAAAACAATTACATTGAGGGAGTTAAAAGACAAGCTTAGACAGATAATATATTTCCAAATAATGTATGATGGGAGAATGAGTGCATTATACATTAACGATGTTATGTTTTGTGTGGGGGAGCTCAGCACCCTCTGACCACAGTGACCATCCCCAGAAACAGGGCCCAGGGAGGTGGGAGCCAAAGTTTCCTGAAAGGGTAGAAGTTCCATTTCCTGTGAGCAAACCTACGCTAGGAATTCTCCTCATTTCCCTCCCTCTGGAACCCAACCTCACTGACAACACTAGACTTAGAAAACCAGTCAGTTAAGCTGTTACCATAATCATGTCAAAATATAAAGAGTTCTCAGTGGTGCACATGAATAATCAATTTAGGACTCTGTCATATGCCATGGGCATGCATATGGCAAGAGATTGCACAGGGAGCAGTAGCCACAACCTAAATCTTCAAAAAAAATCTCTCTAGTCTGCACTTACAGTGAAGTTACCCCAATTAAAAAAATGTCATAAATAAAGAAAAGATTATTGAAAATATATTGCTTTTTTTCAATGATTTACACAAAGGTAGACAGAATTCCATATAAAATTACAATTATAAAATCTGTTAATTGTAGAAACTTTAAGTGTTGGGTTATAGGATTTGTCTGAAAAATTTAATACTTTTTGAATCTGTCTGAAAGATGGATGAGAACTTAAAATGTCACCTACTAGTCTAGTGCAGCATTTCTTCTTATGCACAGAAATGTGAGGCTGTGCTTTGATCTCACTCCAATGTCTCTCATAAACCAGGTGATCCCCTGTCTCCGACCTGTGTGGTGAGTGAATTAAAGAGAAGAGGTGCCTCCATGAAGGTCCCAGAATGGTCAGGGTGCCTGGGATGCCTCCCCAATCTCTACATGAATCTTCATCTAAACAGATCTAATCATGACTTTCTTCTATGCCCAAGTTTGATCCTGGTTTTACCACAGAGTCTAGAGAATAAAAACAAAAATGGGGGAGTGAGGTTGCTGCACATTCATCACCAAACTCCACTGAAGGAACATGACCCAGGAGCACTGTCTGCTTCTCTGTAAAGATTGCCCTTCTGTGTCCAATGATCCACATAGATGTTCAAGTTTGTCCAACTCTGGGCCCATGTGCTCTAGGGTCACAGTCTGTTCTTAGTTCATACTCTGACTGCATCGTAGGGGAACTGGTGTCGGATGGAAATTCTCATTTCCTGGAGAAGAATCTTCTGCCATTTTAATTCTTGTTCTCATCATGAATAGTGAGTGACTTGTACCGTTGTGTTTATTACTGGTGACTCTCAAATATGTCATCTTCCACTTTAAACCTATCTATTTATGAAAATTTACACTCCTAGGTCTTGTGCTCATGTCCTAGAGCGGTTGGCTCAGTGGAGAGGGCACAGAAAAAAACATATGAAGTGATTCATATTCATATTATTACAGTTTCTCCCCAACAAAGGACATTTTTTCATTGCTTTTAGAGAGAAAAATTAGTAAGGGAAGAGAGAGAGAGAGAGAGACATTGATTGGTTGTTTCCTATACAAAACAGGACAAAGAATCATATGGGCCTTGGACCTGGGGTCAAACCCACAACTTTGCGCTACAGGATGACACTCAGACCCATTGAGCACAACTTTGCAAGCAAGGTTGGGGAGTAATTGACAACATACTTACACCCTCGGACAAGTCAAATTATGGGACAATGCCCTTCATGTCACTGTCCAATCAGGGAAATCCCTATATGGTAGGACATACACACAGGACTCCTCTGCTCATGAAAAGCTACCAAGCTCCAACTCTGAAGCTCTGGTAAGGAGCCCCATTCTGGACAGAACACACACTACGCACCATGGAATCTGAGATCAGCTGGGTCTTCCAGGCTTCTAATTTAAGAGGTAATTTATGGAGAATGAGGGAGCATTGAGTATATGAGTGGACTGTATTGAGAGGAACAGTGAATGGGTGTCAGGTTCCTTACCTGATGTGTTTGTGTTTGCTGGTGCTCAGTGTGAGGTGCCATTGGCTGAGTCGAGGGGAAATTTCTTGTAGCATGGGGTGTCTCTGAGACTCTTCTACATGGGGTCTGAATTCACTTTCAGTAGCTACTTGATGCACAGGGTCCACCAGGCTCCCAGGTAGGGGCTGGAGTGGATGGTATGCATATGGTATGGTGGAAATCAGAATAACTATGCAGACTCTGTGAAAGACTAACTCACCATTTCCGGAGACAAAGCCGAGAAGAGGCTGTACCTGCAAATGTGCAGCCTGAGAGTTGAGGACTCCACGGTGTATTACTGTTTAACAAAGAGTGAGAGAAAGTCAGTGTGAGTCCAGACACAAACCTTTTTGTGGAATACAGAAGGGCTGGGCTGCCTCAGGCACTCAGGACATGAGAGGTCAAATAGGACACATGGTGAGTGATCCTGCAAGTGAGTTTTCTCCGTATTGATTATGGACACTAAACAAGAGCAATTCGCCTTCATTTGGGTTGCTCATGGCATCCATTTACGGAGATGATAGAGATTTCTTTGATTCATCATATGACTGAAAATTTGATAGAAGGATGTTTGTGTGATGCAGGTACCAAGTGTAATAACACACTGCAATGACAAGATCAATGGAAAGGATACATATGCATTGGCTTAAATAACATGGAAACACACATAACTGACAATTGCTTGATAAACCCAGCCCAGATCCATGCTCTTGTGAAAATCAGGACTTTCTCAGCATTCTTCTAGGTAGGAGCCACCTGTGACATTCCAAAGACAGTGCAAACAAAAATAGATGCTACTGTCTGTCCCTGGAACTAAGAGAGAACTCAGTGCCTCCTGGGCTGCTGGATTTGGAAGACACAGAGTCCATATAGGGAACATTACCACAGCTCCTCCATGATCAACCCTAGAGAAGACCACCATTGATTGCAAGCCTAATTAATGACTCACATTGTCATGTGGGTTGCCTCACTTGTGATGCCTTGTTCAGAGCTGGAATGTCCATGAGGGTTGAAAGAGAAAACCAGATGCAGGAGGAGATGATGGCTCCTACAACAACATACAGGGGCATCTGTGGGTGAATGAGCAGTGGGTCTCTTTTTCTGTGGGATGCAGGGTCTGAGGTCCTCAAGGCAGGTGACAGAAGGGAAGACAACCATTAAAATGGAAAATCATGTTAGGATGTAAAGCCATGGTGTCCTTCATAGAACCTACCTCATTCACCTAAGAAATCACACACAGGGCTTGCATCCATATGGCAGCACTCCCCATGTGATAGGAACAGGGGAGAAAGGAGATGTGGAATTCATTTCCTTAAAAAAAACTCACCAGTGTGTGTGTGTGTGTGTGTGTGTGTGTGTGTGATCTATTGAGCAGTAGAAGTCCAGTGGGATTAGGGCCACGTGCAGACATCCTCAGATGGGATCTTCCACCAGAGGAACCTGAGAAAATCAGAGGATTTTAAAATCCCTGAGAGATTCTGGACTCAGAAATGTTGGTTGTGTAAGTTCACCTGGCTGTTCAAGGAAAGGAGTTCTCTGCTGGTTCATAGACACCAGGTTTTGGGGGCTGCCTGCAGAGTCACTTGAGGTTAGTAAGGCCATGTATCTTCATTTAAAATGTCAAAGCCCATAGTGTCATTGAGGGAGTGTCCTTAAGCTAGGGATGAGCCTTTAATGCTGGACTAGAGATGCTGAGATGTTCATGCCCTGTGAGTCCAGACAAAACCCTCCACTGCAGGGAACAGGCTTGGTAGCAGGGGGCAAATGGGATCCATGAGCTCAGGAATGCTTCCCCAAGATCAGGTACAAAGGTAGCTAGGGAGTTTCTTCTGAGTGTCTGAATCTTCCATTTCTCACAAAACAAAACAAAACAAAACAAAAATGCTTCTAAAGTAACAACTGGACATAAGGTGGTTTTAAATACCATCTTCTACCATGGCATTTACCAAAATCAGTAAGACATGGGGATAGCAGTCAGTAAGGGTATTTCTGTGGCTTCTTTATATCTGAATTGTAAGGAGCTGAACACAGGAGTGGTTTTATTAACTAACTCAGTGTAGCTATTGAAGACACATTAATGCAGAGGTAAGACTTCAGGTATTGATGCTGAACTGGTCTAGGTGGTCTCTGTGTCACTGAAAGGTGGTGTTATAAAGAGGAGCATGTTATATCAGTATTGCTCATCAGTGGGAGGAGCTATGTCTTCACAGAGCTCAGGGACCTTGCAGGGGTCACATATCCTGAAACAAGGTTTATGATTTGGTCCATTAGACTGCCACTGAGCATGGTACTTATGCCCTCTATCTTCTCTCAGGTGGGGTGAAGACTTCAGCTACAAAATACTCTTCTTCCTGCATATACAAGTGAGAAGAGGTAAATATGGGTGTGTCTGTGCCCTGAGCACATCACCCACAGCAACACCCTCTTCTACACAAGTCCAAACAGCACAGCCCCTTACCATGGACCAGAGCTGGAGAGCCCTCTTCCTGATGGCAGTGGCTACAGGTAACAGTGAGGCCAAAAACAGGTTTGAGGAAGGGACCAGAGACAGCCAAGTGGGACTTCTTCCTGTCTCCGATTAACCAGTGTGCACTCTGAAGTGCAGCTGGTGCAGTCTGTGACTGAGAGGAGGAAACCTGGGTCCTCAGTAAAGGTCTCCTGCAAGTCTTCTGGATACACTTTCAACTAAAATATGAACTAGATACAAGCCCCAGGAGAAGGGATTGAGTGGATGGATTATGTTAACCCTAACAATGCTGGTACTCGATATGCAAAGCAGTTCCCTGGAAGAGGCATCACGACTGCAGACAAGTCTATGAACACAGACTCCATGGAGCTGAGCAACCAGAGAGCAGAGGACATCAGCATGTATTTCTGTGCAAATAACAGAGAGGAAGCCAGACACAAACCTCCCTGCAGGATGCACAAAGGCAGGGCTACCAGGGCTATAAGAACACCAGAGGTAGGTGTGGGCATGGGAGGAGAGTAAAGGGGCTTTTTCTTGGCAGCAGCGATTTCCTCTCAAAGCTGTTAGCTGCATCAAGGGACACTTTTTCCTTCTTTGTGTCTCTAATTTCCCTCATTATCCCTGAAGACAGCAAAAGAAGAAGTTATACAGTCTATTTGCAGGTGAGATTCCACCCTGTGCCTGGGACATTTCCTTCACCACATTCCTATGTCTCTTTTTTCTTCCTTGGCAATGAAGCACTTTGACTGCTCTCATCATCCTCATGGTTTAATATGATCCCTGCAGAGATCCAGCCTTGCCCATGCTCCCGTGATCTGTGCTCATTCTCTTTCCCCCCAAAATGCATACAGTATTCTCACTTTTCCTTTCTTCTGACAGGTACACCTCACCCCATGGGCATTGTGATCATCCCCCAGGTCCTCCACCCCACAGTTCACTGCCCTCCCTGCCACCCTTACCCTCTTACTCCTCCATTCCCTAGTGCATGTGAAACCCATGGAAACATCTAGTTTCAACAATCACAGTATTTTTTTTTCAGTGATATTCAGTAGTTTCCTTTTGAAAAGACTTCCTCTCAGAGGTTCTGGAAGTTGTGTCGGAGATTTAGTGTGTACATATGTATGTGCACACACACGTATTACCTAGTTTGCACATGTGTCTGTGACTTTGTGTGATTTGGGCTGTGTGTGCACACATGTAATATTTAGTCTCTGTCCCAAATCTTCCACAGCTCACAGAACCAAGACCTTCACGCAGGTCAGTGATATCTGGTCCCAGGGACAGAGCAGCCCACTAGAAAGCCTTTGTTTCCCTCTCTGTTTGCTGGGAGGTAGTCTGAGGATAAGAATGTGTCATGGACACTGTAGGGAACTGATCTGGCAATGCCAGTTGTAGCTAAGCTTTATTGAAAAGCCCTATTGGCACATTGTGGCACACAGGAGCCAAACCCATGGATCAACTTCCCCATTGGAAACCAGGCCTGCATTATACCTAGGCTGAGTTGTGACTTGCTCTTGCTAAAACTCCATCCCCCTGAGTTGAGGCAGCAAATGCTTACTGAACATCTTTAAAGGAACTTCCTGAGGTCTGTGCTAATTCTCTCAAGGACTAAAGTGCAACCAGACCCGTTAGCCTTATCGTCCCCTTACATTTGGACTATTTTTTCCTTGTTAATATGTAAGACGTAATTAGTATCATCCTTCCTGTTGTTATCTGTAAAGAATAATTGCCTAAAGAAAACCTGAGCATAATCAGTGAGAACCTTCTTCAATGTATGGTATTAAAAAGCCAATAAAAGCCTGTCCAGGTAAGGATTGGCACACTCTCCTCTTGAGAGAATATCCATGCCATTCCTTTTCCTCCAGAGGAGTCAGTAGTGTGTGTGGATTTGTCTTGTATCTCATCCACAATGTCACAGACACTGTAGGTCAGTGTCCACATCACCTGGTGCCCAGGAACAGGGACCCAGGATTACGAACTGTCATAGTGGACAACACATCAACTTGGTAGGAGTGTGTGTGCATCAGCCCGGTTGAAGGCTGATGACACTGAGTGCTTTTTGTTTAGGTCATAGGGTGTGTTGGATTTCAGAGGAAAAGGGTTTTCTTCCTAGGTTACCCTCTCTTGCTACAGCTTTGCAACTCTACCTTCTTTAGTAAGCAGGAGCCTTTGTCTCTCTCCCAAGCATCTGCCCCAACCTCGCGGGCACGGGTCAAGAAGTTAAAAGCCACGAGGGTACTCACCATTTGAAGACATCTGTGAGTGGATAAGCCTGAATGTGGACTGGGCGGGACAGAACACTAGGTTTCCTGCCAGATGCAAGTAACATCCAGGTCATGGGAGACACAGTGTAAAAACACTCAGAAGCCCATCCCCAAGGCATAACCCCCCTACTAGGTCTACACTTGGGAGAAAGAGTCAAGACTTTCCCTTTAATCAGCTTTCAAAACAGCAAGTAGTTACAGGGCTATCTACAAGTGTATCAGCAAATTCTTTCTTTCAAGCTGCCTCTTGTGGTCCTTTTGATTTTGCATTTTCTCTCCATCCTCCTACATAAGGAAAAGTGGATAATGAATGAGTGTTTTGGTTTTTCCTGGGACCCAAAGATTGCTTTCCAGGAGAATTTAGTGTTAGTTACAGGTGTTTTATGACACCTTTTGGCATTTGCTATGCTCTGAAGACAAAAGGCATTTTCTCCCCTCCACCTGAGAAATCGGGTGTTCCCTTGTGAGTCAGAACCTTTCGAGAGTGTCTGGGATCAATTCCCAAGATGTGCAGGGGCCTTATAGGGATGTCCAAAACAACTTAATCTAATGTCTGGCTTGTCCAGGAAAGCACAATATAAAGGTTGGTCACCTAGCGCTTCGAGCTCCCCCTCACAGTCTTAAATGCTTGGGGGAGGACCCAAGGCCCATAAGCAGGGTTGAGGTATGGGGAAAGTCCTATACCTTTACCATGACTGTCTTTCACCAACAGCACATTTTGACTGACCACACTATATCCCCCAATAGGTAACTAGCTGAGTTTCAGAAGAGGTGGCAGAGTCTGAAAAGAAAACAATCAAAAGTAAAAAGGAGTCTTTTAATAGCAATAATGAGCTCTGGTTTATCTAAAGATCAGGAAGAGTACCTGAGTGTGTCACAGCAGCTCCTCTGGGGAGCAGGATATGAGGTAAAGGAACAGTACCTCATTCAGCTTTTACAAACTATAAAGGAATATTATCCTCCTTTTTCTGACAAGGGAACCTTAGATATTGAGGTTTGGGAAAAGGCAGGTGACAAGCTAAAATCTTTATAGGACATGGTGTTTCTATTGGAGTTCAGAGTTTACCAACTGGGGGCTAGTTAGGACTGCTCTCATGCCTATATGGTCTAAGCAACAGGAGCTAGTCACAGAGGAGGATGAGGGGTCTAGTTCAGAGAAGGAAGTCATATATGATATAACAGGAGAACAGGCCATGGAAGTTCTGCCTTCAGCTCCACCAGAGGGCCTCCCTCATGATTATCACTCCTTGTCCCGCTCTGGGAGCATTCCTCCTTGCACAGTGTGCCACCACCAAGGAAGCAAGAAAATTCAGAAAATTCAGACACTTTATCAGGGCAATGTGACAGCGCCTTCGGCCGACAGTGGAGGCTGAGGATCGGGTTGCTCTTTCAGCCTCCCCCAGTATAGGCAAGGGTCAAAGACATTTCCATGAGCCCCTTCCCTTTCCTCTTTACAAGGGTTATAAAAGAGCATTCAGGAAAATGGGTTTCAGCTTCCCTAAAGTTGTCAAGGGCACTAGAAAATGATACAGCTCACTTTTGAGCACACTGAAGGAAAGCAGTAATCATTAAGTATTAACAACAAAAAATGTATTTGCCAGTAAAGAGAAAAAAACTGTTTCTAAATGTTATGAATGTGTTCATAAATTTGTCAATCTATAGCATGCTATAAGTGGAATGGGGGGTGTGATGTGTTAAGGGAATATTAATAATCCCCCTTGATTATGTCAGAGCCATGACCTTTTATTGTAAAAATAAAATATAGGCATACTCTTTCCTGGGAAGAACTACCCTACTCCATGGAAGACAAAGTACCATTTTATAACTCAGTACCTGTAAACACTGGTTGTTTCCTTAGGGAAGAACTGGCTATTCTCCTGGAGGAAACAGTTAGTCAATCGAGACACAAAAGGCCCTTGGTGCATAACCACTTTGGTCTAAAACATATTTTGGCAGGGACCCCACCCTCTTCTTTCCCACTTTCCTTGAAAGCTAGGAGCTACCAGGTCCTGAGAACAACAGGGCAATTAACTTGCTGCTCAAACTCATTGCAGCCTGCAGAAAGAGCAGGGGGCCTGTCTTTCCAAGCAGAGGAAAAAAATGGCACTTTTAAAACAGAGGCTGTTTTTCAGCTGCCGCTAGAAGCCTCCTTTGCACCATTCCCTGCCCACTGCAAACTGGGGACCAAGGGTCAAGGGCTTAAAGCCAAGAGGAGCCCTCCCAGGAGGGCAAGAATCTTACTCCTGGGGTTAAACAGGAAACTAGGAAAAAGCCAAAGGAGTGTTTCTTTATCCTTCCCTTAGCTAACATGGACCTTGAGAGATTTCCTTTTTCAGTCCCTGTTTTTAATAATTCCCGAAATTTAAAGAAATTGCATTAGAAGGTTTTACCTCAACGGTTGTTAAATAGTTTGACTATTTGTCAGCATTTTTGTTCATAAGGCTGTTCAGCAAGTAAGAAACTTATTTTCCCAGTGTA
Source organism: Phyllostomus hastatus (assembly GCF_019186645.2). Classification (NCBI taxonomy): domain Eukaryota; kingdom Metazoa; phylum Chordata; class Mammalia; order Chiroptera; family Phyllostomidae; genus Phyllostomus; species Phyllostomus hastatus. Next base: position 15,463,339 of record NW_025334035.1, read on the forward strand.
TTATTTATTGTTACATGGATGACTTCCTTATCACAGCTCCCTCACAAGATACTCTACCTTTTTTCTTAAAAACTCGGTGGCCTCTGCTGGACTAGTAATTGCTCCAGAAAAAAATCCAGCATTCAGAGCCTTGGAAATATTTAGGCTATATCCTTTTTAATAGGACAGTTCAGCCTCAAGTCCTTCAAATTAATCCACCCAAGGATTTAACTCTTAATTGCTTCCAACTCCTGGGAGCAATCAGCTGGGTGCAACCCAGCCTTGAGATACCTACCCAACAATTAACTCATTTACCACCTATGCAACTGCATTGTGCCATCTTATTATAAAAGGATATGAACAAACACAGCAGTTACTTGGATGTGACCCTGCCTTTATTCTTGTCCCCTTAATTCAGGTTCATTTACAACAATCAACAGCTCAGTCCTTAGAATTTCAGTGTGCCATGGCTGACTTTGTAGGCAGACTAGAAATTAATCTACCCTCAGATAAATTGTTTCAAAATATACCTTTCCTTTAGATAAGGCTAACAGAAAAAATCAGCCCAACACAAATAACTGGAGCAAAAAAAAAATGTGTTTCTTGACAGGTCTGGAACAGTCACACGGGCTGCTATTGCCTGTCAAGAGGGCAAAAACTGGAGAAGATTTGTGTCCTCACAACATCCCTCTACTCAAAGAGCTGAGCTTTTCACTGCAATCATGGCCCCATGGCAACGGCTCCAGGAACCTTTGAATGTAGTCTGTGTCTCTGGATATACTGTTTATACTACCCCACATCTAGAGCAGGCATTAATTAAGACTTCTATTGATCCCAATCTACTAAACCTACTTCTGACCCTATAGTCCCTCCTTGATGAGTGAGAACATCCCCTCTTCATTACTCATATTTGATCCCTTTTGGGTCTGCCTGGCCCCCTGGTGGATGGTAACGATAAAGCAGATGCCTTAGTTAGCATCCTTACTGCCTTCCAGCAGGCAGCAGCTTCTTATCAGTTTTTTCACCAAAACAGCCAGGCATTTGGAAAGTAATTTAACATTCCTCACTCCCAAGCCAAACAAATAATTAAATCATTAATGACCTCAGCAAATTAAAACTGATAATGGCCCCAGATACCTTGCCCATTCTACTCAGCATTGGAATATCCAACATAAAACAGGAATACCTTACAATCCAACCAGTCAGACAATTGTAGAGTGGGCTCATTATACTTTTAAAAATCTTAAAAACAGAAAAAGGGGAGTCATGAGTCCCCCCAAATTTTATTATGTTAGCCATGTTTGTGTATAATTTTCTAAATTATGATTAATTGCTCTGTATTCCGATTGAAATAAATTTTCAGATAAAAGAGTCACAGTTGCCTTACCCTCAAGTTTTACATAGAGATCTGCTAGGAGATGGCACTTGGCATGGCCCTGTAGACCTCTTAACTTGGGAAAGAGGGTATGCACGTGTGTACTCTCCAGAATGACCGTTGGGGCTGCTGGTGAAGTGGGTGAAGCCACATCACAGAAAAGGCGTTCCCAGCTGTGACCCACCTCCACCCCACTGGACTCTCCCGATCCAGACTTCTCCAACATATTTGTCATCCCCCGAAGTGGAATTCCAGCCAGCACTCCTGGAGCAACACTCAACATCACCTAAGAGGGGCTTTTTCTACCAACTTAAAGGAACAAATTGATAAATTGCAGCTAGAGCCACACCAGCAGCAGCAGGACATTCAACGTGTGACTAAGCAGGAGGTTTTTCAAACCTTCCACGATAGATAATCTCCTTAGCTAAACCCCAATAAGTGATTTGATGGACTTAGCCTGAGAATGTGTATCTTTGGGGCTGCCAAAGATTCTAATCTTTGGGGCTGTCACTGATTCTAGTAATGCTTTGTGTGCTTCACTGCATTTCAAATTATTTTCCCAGGATTGTGTAAGAGACCAGCAAGTGGCAAGTTTCGTGGGATCTATAACAGTCCTAACTAAAAACAAGGGGTCAGGATATAGGGAACCAATCTGCCTGGCAATGGCAGTTGTAGCTCAGCTTTATTGAAAAGCCCTATTGGCACATTGTGGCATGCAGGATCCAAACCCATGGATCAACTTTCCCATTGGAAACCAGGCCTGCATTATACCTAGGATGCATTGTGACTTGCTCTTGCTAAAACTCCCTCACCCTGAGTTGAGGCAGAAAATGTTTACTGCACATCTTTAAAGTAACTTCCTGAAGTCTGTGCTAATTCTCCCAAAGGCTAAAGTGTAATCAGACCAATTACTCTTTTTGTTCCCCTTCATTTGCAACATTTTTCCTTGTTAATCTGTAAGAAGTAATCAGTACCATCCTTCTTGTTGTTGTCTGTAAAGAGTGATCACCTAAAGCAAACCTGAGCATAATGAATGAGGACCTTCTTTGATGTATGCTATTAGAAAGCCAATAAAAGCCTGTCCAGACAAGGGTCGGCACATTTCCCCTTGAGAGAGTAGCGGTGCCATCCATTTTCCTCCAGAGGACTCAGTAGTGTGTGTGGATTTGTCTCGTATCTCATCCACAATGCCACAGACACTGTGGGCCAGTGTCTGCATCAGGACACATCCTGATTGGGGATCTTCTTCTTGGAAAAACTGACCTCTGAGCATCTCAGATAATTCAAGCAGAGACTCTGAAAAGAAAGGCCTCCCTTACTAAACTGTTCTCCTTGTCCCCATGTGTCCTCTGTAGTTGAGCTGCATGAGTCAGGCTAAGGGCTAGTGAGCATCTGAGAAGGGCTGCAGGGGTGGGGTGCATGTGATCCAGGGTTAGTGCACACCCTGGCTTTCCTGACAGAGCAGAATCTTACCGCAGGGACCCATCCCACTTCCAGCTCTCCCTGCAGCTGATCTCCATGAGCAGCAAAGACACGCCGTGGGTCACTGCACCATACATAGTGGGCAAGACAGTGCCAGGCCAGATACTGAAGTCCCTCTTGAGAATGTAGGTGTGGGGCTGGATTGCAGGGGGTACTCAGGACACATGAACACCAGAGGCTTATCTGTTGTGCAGGTGTGAGGGAGACTAGGGACAGGGTTTTTAATTAACCTGTAATTCCTCTAATTTCACAGAAAACTCCTTCTTATTGACCTTCCCTCCTATTCTTGTGTTTATGTGTGCATCTGTTACTCTGTGTCAGTGTGTCTATTATAGCGTGCAACTGTGTGTGGGGGTGTTACTGTGTGCTTTATGTGCATGTATATGTTTGTGTTACTCTGTGTGTTTGGTCATTCATGTATGTTTAGGTTTATGTGTGTTTCTAAGTGTTTTTATATTCTTAGTACTGGAATGATGTTTATGGCAAAACAAGAGCTTAATGTTTATTTACAATAGTTCCTAATTTTCTAAAAAATTCTCACCTGCTGAAAAGTATGTTTGATAACACACCTTAGTTCATGTGCCTTTTCCTTAGTGTTTTTTCATTTTCTCCCATGAGTCTGCAGGTGTCTCGCTGCTTGATTTGGCTGTGTGCAAACCTGCACACCCATCTCTCACGTGGACACAGCTGCACACAGCATTTGATTCTCCGTGTGCCCCTCCCTGTCCTGGTCCCAGGTCCCACAGGCCCTCCATCTGCTGACAGGCCTGATCAGGCTCAGGGCAGGTGGACCTCACTCACCATCTCTGGGTCCACATGGATCCTGGAAAGGCTGTCAGCTCAGTGCTCCAAACACAGGATCCCCCACATCCACTCCCCTTCAAAATTTCCTCCAGGACCCAAGAGTTTCAAGCTTCTCCGCAGGTGGTATCTGCATCCAAAGCACACTGGATCCTAGGATCAGTCCAGGGGAACCCTGACTCCATGGCCTTGATGTTCAACAGGCCCCATCCTGTTCCAGTCATAAACACAGCCTCACACATACTATCACACACAGCCACACACAGTCACGTGCACACTCTGTCACATAATGCCACACACAGAAACACATAAACAGCATCACACATTCACACACAGCCATACGCCATCTCACACAGTCACATATTGCGACACAGGGTCACCCACAGTCTCTCACACAGTCATACAGACACTTGTACATACCATCACTTGCCATCACACACAGATTCTCACACACACTGTCACACACAGCCACACACAGTAACATGCACACCCTGCCACTCACAGTCACACACAAAATCAAACAGTCATGCATACAGTCCCAAAATATAACAGAATCAAAAGGGACACCCAATCACATACACTGTTACACACAGCACCAGTCACACACAGTCACGAAAACAGTCACAAATTCATTTTTGAAAAAGATATTCATTCACACAAGAGCTGTGATACAGAGCTGTCCATGTCATTGCCCACTGTTTCCTCTAAAACGTGTCAGGGTGCTTTCCACACACTGATGCCCAGTCCACAGAATGTTTTGGGCTGTCGTTTCTCCTGCTACAATCACTACATGTACTGAATAGATGACCTTAACTAATGTTTGTTTTATAGTTACCCCCTAGAGTGGCAATTATTATAAATGAAATTATGTGTTGAGGATGATGCAATCCTGAGAATAAATGAATAGATTTATAACTACAAAAGTATAATTATGGACAATTTTGCACTCACTGCCCCAATGCTTTCAGGAGCCTATCCAAAAAGGTTATCCCAAATTACCTTTAATCACGTGGTAACAGCAGAGCAAATATCACCACCCACTTCTATGTAACAACACAAAGGTATCATTTATTTCCATAACCACAGTTCAGAATGTGGAATTTGCTTTTTAATCTAGTACTCTGTTTCCTAATAATCTTTATGAAGTTAGGAAAGTGTACAATTAAGTAATTGTCCCATGATAGGAAGAAAAGTTAAGAACAAATACCCAGTAGGGTTTGCAGGTAGGAAATGACAGAAAACCTCTTGCCCTGCCCGGTGGCCCCACGTATGTCTATTTCTCTGCTGTAGTATCTGCTTCTCTTAGCAAAGGAGAGAAGGTAAATGAAAACAGAATAAGAAACCTCACCACCGTGCAAGTAAACGCAATGTGCTGGTAGTGTCTGAGACGGGACTAGCCTGTTACAGAGTGTGGCCAGGCCTCACAAACTAGGTGTTTGGGGAACAATATGATTATGAAATCTCATTCTACATGTTTTTTAATTGTTAACTGTGGTAGAAAATGCAACATGTATCATCTTAGCTATCTGAAACATACTCTTCAGTAGTATTAACTATGCTTGCATGAACATAGAACTGGTTGCAGAATTATTGTATCTTGCACAACCCGACATCTTATTCACAAAAATCACCTCCCCCACTCCCTGCCCTGGCACTCACCATTCCCCTCTCTGTGTTGATGCTCGTGCCTACTCTGGAGAGACAGCTTGCACATGTGGCATCACACAGGGTGCTCGTTCTGTTTCTGTCTTATTTCTTTCAGCATAAACTTCTCAAGGCCATCCATGCTGAACATCTAACAGGGTTTTCCTTTTTCAATGTTTTGTAATATTCCACTGTGTGGATGGACCAACTTTTGTTTACCCCTTCATCCATCAAGGCATATTTATTTTGATTCCACCTATTGTCAGTTCCGAATTGGTGTTCAGATTATGCTGCTGAGAGATGTCTAACCATGTCTTGGAAATCACTTTAGATATACACCCAGGATTCCAATTGCTGTATCGTATGACACTCCTACTTTCAATCTTTGGAAAAATTCTGTAATGTTTTTCCTACTGGATGGGCAAGGCTTCCTATTATCCATTCTGCAAACACTTGTTGTTTTCTTTAGTTTTCTTGTTAATATTGGCTCCCAATGGATGTTAGACAACATCTGTTTTTGGCTTTGACTTGCATTTCTCTAATTATGTTTAATGTTCACCATCTTCTTAGGTGTGAGTTGGTGGATTCTATCTCAGCTTGGTTAAATGCTTACTTTCTTTTTGCCCCACTTCTCCTTCAGTTGTATAGACATGAGATCATTCAGTACCGCATAAGTGTAAGGTGTGATGGATGATGAAGAGGACTGCACATGTTGTGAAATGATCCCCACAGAAGTGCAGTTACCATCTACATTTCACAGGGAGCCAAGGAAACAACAGGGAAGAGGAGAGAAGAAAATGGAGGACATAGTAGGGAAATGTGTACCACTTTGTGCTAAGAACTTAGAGAACCTGCTCCCTTTAGCGACACTCCCACACACCACAATGCAGTGTTAAATCACTTCATCATGCTCCCATTGTGTCCCCAGGACTTGTTTACCCTGCAGCTGGAAGTTTGCACCTTTATGTCATCAACATCCCATCCTCCCTTGGCTCAACCCCTGAGTACCTCTGGTAACTAGAAATACAATCTTTACAATGATGTTTTAGATTCCATGTACAACATCATACTGTGTTTGTGTCAGTGTCTCACTTCCTTTCCTACTATCATGCCGTCAAGCTCCATTGATGTTGTCACTAATGACAGGGTTTTCTTCTTTTCATGACAAATAATATCCCATCATATATACTTACCTTATCTATGTCTTGGCTGTGGTATATGATGCTACAATAAAGATATAACTATACAAAACACTCCAATATAGCGATTTTGGGTTTTTTGGAAACATAACCTGAGGTGGAATGTCTGGGTTAGAAGGGAGTTCTGTTTTTAATTTTTTCAGAAAATTCCATATCATTTGACCCAGCAGCTGCATTAATTCACACTCCCACTAACAGTGCACTGGGTTCCATTGACTAAATGTCTTCTCTCCCAGGATAACACCTTTGGCCTGGACTTTATACCCACCCCTCTAGGACAAGACCCATAGGACAAAGCCCTGGATGACCCCCCAGGAGAGGACACTGTCTGCTGAAAGGGGTATCATCACCTTGTCTCCTCCATAGCAGGACCCTTCTAAATGGATCCCACAGCTGCTGTCTCATTGCTTCTCCAGCAGACGTGGTCTCCTACTGTACACCCCAGAGTCCCTGTAGGGGTCAACACCACCAGAATGACTGAAAATGTCACCAAGCCACACCATTGCTGGGCTGAAAACCTGGGTACTGGGCTTGGGGCAGTGACCCCTGTGCACACCATGGATATGCTGTGGTCCCCTCTCCTGCTGCTGACCACCCCTTCTTGTGAATGCTCCAGTCAGTGTTATACTAAGAGATGAAAAGACTCTTACTGTCCTCAAGAAGCTTCACCTCTTCCTGTGCTTTTTCTACAGGTGTTCTGTCTCAGGCCACCCTGCATGAGCCTGGCCCTGGGCTGATGAGACCCTCTCCGACCCTCATGCATACCTGCTCCTTCTCTAGGTTCTCACTGAGCACTACAGGTACAGGTGCCAGCTGCATCTCTCATCTCCCCATGAAGGCACTGGAGTAGCTCTCAGATGTTTGGTGGAAGAATGATAAGTGTTATAACTCATCTCTGACTAGCAGGCTTACAATCTCTGAGGACACCTCCAAAAACCAGGTGGATCTCATAGTGACCAGCATGGCCTTGTACACACAGCCACATGTTACTGTGCACAGATGACACTTATACACAGCCCAGGGTTCTCATGTAAAAGAATCTGGATGCAAGTCAGCTGAGCCCCACCACTGCAGGAAAGGAAATCATGGGGAGATGTCATTTCCTGACAGGATCTGGGGGTTCCTCTCACTTCCCACAGGCTCAGAGCCCTATCTTCCTTTCTCTTCTCTCCTTAGGAGACCTGCATCCCTGTTAGTGGTGGAAACAGGTGAGATGCTGAATTTCTTCATAAACATTAAACACAACAATGACAGTTACATAGGACAGAAGCATCAAACACAGGATGTGACTGTTTCATGGGCTCCTCTCCCTCCAAGTGGGAGAATACAAATAAGCAAAAAGTCCACTTTTGTTTAAAAAATTAGATTTCATGTTAGAGAAGCATTAGACAACAACAAAGCTTGAAGATACATCTACTTGTTGTGACCAGAACAATCCACTTGAAAAATCAGTTGAAGGGTAGCTGGTCTGAAATTTTATAAACAGGAGCTGGGAAGAATATTGGAGGAGAGAAAGATGATGACATCCCTCCCACAGGTGCAGAGACTGGGAAGTCCAGAGGTTTTTTGTTGCAGGAAGGCCCCTCCCCCTGGGAGCATGGGGTCTCATCCCATGTAGTGGGTCCCAATCCAGAGCAATACAGATGGAAATGGGAGCCCATGTAGCACCAGGCAGTGGGAATCTGTGGTGATGTGGTTCACCTTGGAGACTATGAGCACAGCATCCCAGGGAGCAAGCGACCCCACTGTTAATGATCAGGATCTGTGACTGTTTGAGGGGTCACACAACAGTTGTTGGGAACCGCCCTGACTGGTATCAGAGGCTGAAACCCCCGCCTAGGCTAAAGCTAAGGGAACGCCCTTGGAACCGTGAGCCGGCAAGGAGATAAAAGCTTATCTTCCTGGCAGGAATGCTGCTTCTGCTGCTGAACCCCAAAAAAGCTTGGTCGGTTAGCCAAAGACGGGTAAGATTCCCCACGGGGGAACGACCCAAGCCAGGCACGATCACTTTTGGGAGGCCCCCCCCAAAAGAAGGACTTGGGGGGCTGCAGCAAAAGGGGGTGATGGACCCTCACTCCTCGGCTTTGACAAAGTCTGAGTTCTCAGCGTCTGGGAGAAAATCTCCTTATCTCTCGGTGGCCTTAGTTCCCGTGCTCCACCTAAGCCTGAAACAATGACAGGGTAGTACAGCTCGGTACTGGGAAGTGCGGATTTCCCGGGGTGATCAGGCCTAAGAAAGAACATGTAAATTACTGTGAAACCTTCTTGTTTAGAATGCTCTCAGTTGAATGAGAAGGGTCTTAGGAGGAAGTTAGTTTGTTCCTCAGTCTTACAGCTCTTTGACCCCCAACTCAATAGACGGGCAGAGTTCTTTGTTTTCTATAGTTCCTTACTTCCCCTAATGAGTACTGTACTTTACCTGAATCATTATGCAAAATGAGCCCAATAAAAGCAGGTATGGACTGTAAATCGGCGCGCTCCTCACTAGAAGGGGTGGCCATTTCGTCCCTACTTCTCCACAGAAACTAGTTTGTCTCTGTGCATGTTTTTTCTCGCGTGTTTATCGTCGAGCCATCCACAGCGCTCCGTGGTCACTGCTGGCCGGTGACCCACGCGCAACACTCACCTCTGAAGTCACTGAGTTAGACATGTCTGTTGTAAGGAAAGAAAACATTCTCATGTGGACAAAAGGCAAAGTCTCTTTCAGATACTTTGTGCCCTGTCCCAATGAGTCATCAAACCTCTGACCCACATTAACTAAACCTTAGTTGATTCAGCTCTTCTGAATCCCACATTCAGCCCAGTCCCACGCCACTCACTATCCAAGCTGGCCTGCAGCAGAACATGTGCTTGGTGGACAGTGGGCACCAGAGGTGTACGAACCCAGTTTATGAGGTCATGGGCCCCCATGATGAAGGTCATTGACTTAACATCATGATCACAACACCAAGTGTAGGTGACTGCACAGAGACAGAGTGACTCACACATCTTAAGGTGGTGTCCAGGGTGATCACAGACACACACGTAAAGGGGACATGGAATGTTTATCACATATCGAGTTGAAATCTCTTGGAGGAACAGGAAAGATCTCATAGCAAGTCAGATTATTGTAATAAGTCCTGGTGAGCAGCCCCCAGTTGTAGTTGTTCTGTTTTACTGAGGTTTGACCACCAGCGAATAATACTATGCCCAGTTCTCGATAAGAGTCTCTCATAAACCTGCAGGATGTTCTGCATTTTACACTAAAGATGAAACTTGTTAGCACAGCCCTGGAATTCAGGCATGTCTCCTGCATGTTGCATTCTACCCTACAACTTTGCCTTCACCTCCATGGAATTTGGGAAAATTATGTTTTTCTCTTCCAATTTCAGTTGGCATTCTCTCTATATTTTAACTGTGCTTATAGCCTACAGCACAGTGTTCAGACATTTGAATACTTTGAGATTCAATGTACCAATGCATTCAGTACACACCAGTCTCCACATAGAGTTATTAAGATATTATTCACTGTGTATATTTTCTATCCCAGTATCTAATCTCTAATTGCCAGTTTGTATTTCTTGATCCCTTCACCCAGACTCCCAGACCCCACCCATCTGAGAAGATACAACCAGTCTATTCTCTTGTTCTGTGGGTCTGATTCTACTTCTCCTTGTTTCTTTATTTTGTTCTTTAGATTCTACACATAAGTGAGGTCATATGGTATTTGTGTTTCTCTGTCTAACTTATTTCACTCAGCATAACACACTCTAGGTCCTTCAATTTTATCATAAATGGTAAGATTTCTTTCTTTCTCCCCTTTCCTTTTTTTTAAGATAAGTAAAGATGATGGGCTAATTTTCAAATCAGCAGGTTGGCCAAAAATTCCATTTTTTTCTGGAAAATAAAAGACACTTTTTTTTTGTAAAATAAAAGACAAATCAGTAGCTTTACTGATTGGGCTGAAAATATACACAGTGAATAATATCAGTAACTTTACTGATTTGTACATTTTTAGTATTTTGCTGTCTCCTGTGTGGTATAACATTGATTATTCTCAGTTATTGTGTTGATTTGATTTCTATCATCCTGAACTGGTCTACCCAACCTTGGAGCAACTTTCAGTGAGAAATCTCCACCACAAAACTCGCGTGACTTTTGAGATATTTTATCAATCACAGCACCTTTTCCTTTCACTGTATAAATCCTTCTTTCCCATATTTGTTGTGCTTTTATCTTTCTTGAAATAATAAAGCTTAATATGCTGAAAAGGTATAATTTATTCCATCATCAATATAAAAAATGGCTACACAAAATTCACCAATGTTGATGAATTTTTAAATGAACTCTGATATGAGAACTGTCATCATACCTTCTAACAAAACTGTTTCAAATGAAGTTAAAGAAACCTGAGAGCTACTAGAGCCATGGTACTAAATAACCAAATGAACTTTTTGGACAACCCAATATATTAATAACTAGGTGACTATCTGAGGCTATTTCTAAGGAAATTAACATAATACAACTTGAACTTGCTACATAAAGATGAAAATGACCACATAAAGAACAAGAGTCCTGGGAGTGTTGGTGCCAGGCTTGCTTAATCCCACCACCCATGCACCGGGGAAGATCTCTTCCCAGTTTGGCACCCTAATCCATGAATATGGGACTTGATGCCCATGTGACACCCATCCTTTGTGGATGATGTGGCAGCAATTTTGAGGTTCATTTACAGACACAAATGAAAAAGAGGGAGGAGACAAATCTTCTGAAATTTACTAGTAATGAACCGGGGAAGAGCCTGTGTCTTGTATTCCTGATTAGAAACGCATCACATGCCTTCACAGCCACAGATCCAGATGGTGAAAGTTAGGATGAAGGTCCACAGCTGACCAGCTTTGTAAAAAGTTAGATCCACCTGCTCCAGAAAGAGAAGCTTGTTTAAATGATTTATTCTCTCTGTAATCAGTGTAAGAACAATGGTATTCTTCATATCAATTATAATTTTATTTATTTTCTTTTATTTATATTAGTAATTGGCATCACATTTTTCATAATTAAATACCTATAATTTTAACATACTTACTTCACAATCTCTACCTATACCTTCACCTAGGCAGATCTATTCATGACTGGGAGAGTTTCCTCTGTGCCCCCAATGGTAGAACCTGGTTTTACCAAAGAGTCCAGGCAATAAAAACAAAATATGACTCAATAAGACTGATGCATATTCAGTGAAGGAACATGACCAAGGAGCACAGCCTGCTTCACAGCAGTAGACTTCACACTTCTGTCTCCCAATGATACACACACACACACAACCCCCTTCAATACAAGGTCCACAATCTCTAGGGTCACAACCTGTTCTAGTTCATATTGTGCTTACCTTGTAGGAGAAATGGTAAGTGATGGAACTTCTAGTCTCCTAAACAGGAAGCTCCTGGTCTTTTATTTCTCCATTTGTTTGTGAGAGTGGAATTCTCTTTGTGCATTCATTATTGGTGACTCTTAAAGATATCTCTCATTTTAAATCCCTCTCCATTTATCACAATTTACTCTTATAGGTTACATACTTGTCTCCTCGAGAAGTTGGCTCAGTGGGGAGGGCGCGGCCCAAATGTAGGGACTGATTATTTTATTTTTATGTTATTATTTTTATCCTCAACAGTAGACTTTTTTTTCATTTAATTTATAGATAAACAAAGAGACACAAGGAAGGGAGATAGAGAAAGAAATAAAAATAGAGAGAGCAATTGGCTGGTGCTTCCTGTCCTCACCCTGACCAGGAGTCATATGTACCCAGATCTGGGATCAAAGCCTCAACCTCTTGGTAACAGGTTGACTCTCCAACCAAATGAGTCAAAATGCCCACGGCTTGAGAGTTATTCTTTTTTTTTCTTCTTCTTTTTTTAAAATATTTTATTTATTTATTTTTAGAGAGGGAAGGGGGAGAGAGAGAGAGAGAGAGAGAGAGAGAAACATCAATGTACGGTTGCTGGGGGTTATGGCCTGCAACCCAGGCATGTACCCTGGCTGGGAATCAAACCTGTGAAACTTTGTTTTGCAGCCTGCGCTCAATCCACTGAGCTTTGCCAGCCAGGGCTGAGAGTTATTCTTAACAGGCACATGCCCTGGGACAACTCACACACGCAGCATTGTCCTCTATGTCACCTCTGTAACCCAGAGCTCCTTATATAGTAGGAGGGCATGCAAATAGGGCTGCTCTGCTCATGTAAAGCAGCCCAACTCTGACCCTGCAGCTCTGGGACAAGAGCCCAGCTCTGGATCCCCAGGTGTCCCCACTCCCTGCTCAGAACAGGACACAAACAATTCACCATGGAGTTTGGGATCAGCTGGGTTTTCCTTGTTGCAATTTTGAGAGGTAATTTGTGAATAATGACGGATACTAGTATGTGAGGTGATATGACGGAGAGAAACAGTAAACCAGTAGAAGATCCCTGACTTTATATCTTCGTGTTTGCAGGAGTCCAGTGCGATGTGAAGCTGGTGGAGTTGGGGGGAGGCTTGGTGCAGCCTGGGGGAGCTTTGAGAATTCCCTGTGTGGCTTCTGGATTCACCTTCAGTAGCTAATGGATGCCCTGGCTCTGTCAGGCTCCAGGGAAGGGGCTGGAGTGGGTTTCTGTCATTAGTGGTAATTATGATACCACATACTATGCAAAATCTATGAAGGGTTGATTCATCACCTCCAGAGACAATGGCAAAAACACACTGTACCTGCAAATGAACAGCTTGAAAACTGAGGACACAGTCATTTATTACTGTGCAAGAGATACACAGTGAGAGGAAGTCACCGTGAGCACAGATATAAACCTCCCTAGGGAGAAAGAAGGACTGAAATGCAGGGTGTGCTCCTGACACTGGGGGTCAACCAAGATACACAGTGAGTGATCTTGAAAATTATTTTTTTACATTTTTATCTTGGACAATAATCAGTGGCAATTTATTTTCATGTCAGAAAGTTTATGAAGTACATTCTTTAAATGATAGGTACTCATTTAATTCAATATATTATGGAGAAAATTTGTTAGAAGGATGCTTGCTTAATGCAGGCCCCAAGTGTGATAAGACATTATAGTGGCAAGATCAGCATACAGGATCAATCATGCAATGGGAGCCCACACAACTGACACATGCTTCATAAATCCAGCACAGATCCAAGGTCCTATGGAAAAGGTACTTTCTTAGTGATCACAGTTAGGAGCCACCTATGACATCCCCAAGAGTGAGAACAAAACAGATGCTCATGTCTGTCCCTGGAACTAAGTGAGAAGTCAGTACCTGCCAGGCTGCTGGATTTGGAGGGCAAGGAGCCCACACGTGGAGCATCAACACAGCTCCTTTATGACCAACCCCAGATAAGACCACTTTTAAAAAGAAGCCTGAGCAATGAAATCTCAGTGGTGTCTGAAATCTCATCTCTGATGTCCTTATCAGTGTGTTTGGCCACTAATGTCCACACTCGGGCATGACTGAGTATGTGTTTATAACTTGCCTCATGTAGACTGGACTGTGTGAACATGGTGCATGAGTATTCTCCTGGAAAGTGCTGGGATTTTAGAAGAGAAACTCCCCAATGTGGTGGTTCAGGAATGCCCTGTAGAGAATAGTAGCTAGCATGGAGAATCCCCTATGACTGAAGAACACAAAGTAGTATGGAACCTAAAATATTCATCAAGTCCCAGGCTGATAAGCAAACACTTACTCAAGGACATCTGTGCTTAGAATGACTCTGTATTAAAATGGTAATAATTTTCACTGGATAATACCACTTGGTGAGCACAAAGGGCAGCTTTTCATGTTCTTGATCTGGGAGATTTCTTCCTCCATGGCTGACCCAGGAGAACATGGGGCTCTGTTGGTTCCTGTTGTAACGTGGCTACTGGTTCTTGCACATCTCCCAAATGATCATACGATGCTGATTGTTTGCCCTGGCTGATGTGGCTCGGTGGATTCAGTGTCAGCCTGAAAACCAAAGGGTTACCAGTTCTATTCCCAGCCAGTGCACATTCCTGGGTTGTGGGCAAGATCCCTGTGGGGGCATGTGAGAAGCAACCACACATGGGTATTTCTATCCATCTCTTTATCCTTCCCTCCCCCTATGCTGAAAAAAAATATATACATATTATATTATATAAAAATATATATAAAATATAAATAATATATGATACTACTATATAATATAATATAAAATTATATTATAAAATGTGTGTGTGTATATGTATATGTATATGTGTGTGTATATATATATATATATATATATATATATATGTTTTACAGGAGGCACATTTAAATGGATGGGATGGCTCTTGTGTGGAAGCCCACAGCACTGTAATTGATGGAATATACTGGGGCATAAGGTAAGAGAACATCATCTCAGTCAGCTGAATCACATGCTGTTTTCCCTGATCAAAAAGAATAGTCACAGTGCCCGGGTGTGAGGGACACACGGGTGTTGTCCAGTGCCCTGGCCATAGGTCAAGAGGATGGTAGTGGAAACCTAGTTACTATAAAGATGACCATATGGAGCCCAAGCCTACACAATACCCTGGGGTATAAGAAGCACATAGAGTAAGGCCAGCCATAGTCCATTGGAAGTAACTCCCAGGCCACAGGAGACATCAAGGGGACTTCCTGGTGCCCCTGTTGAAGTGGCCACCTGGGACCCTGTGGTGAATTGGCATTGGCAGCCTGTTCAAGGTGTGATGCATTGAAGCCCACATATTTTTCTTACACTCACAGAGTAGCCAAGTGCCAGAATCCACCGTGCTGTCTGCCAGTAACAGAGACAGCAGCTGGTCATGGGACTCATGCCCTTAGGAAACAGCCTCCATGGTTTACCATGGGCAGATCCAGCCATCTCTTGTGATCCAAGGATGCTGTGAGTGGGTCCTCAAAGGAACAGTTGCTTTCTCTGTTCTTTGCTTCACAGACCCCATGGCCGGTGCCACTGCTCGATATCTGAGTAAATAATTGAATGCAGACACAGCACCACAGAGACAGCTGACTTACATTTTCTCCTGCTGAGGGAGAGTTTTCTGCCCATAGAATCTGACAATGAGCAAAATGCACCATGTCATATGAACTCACTGTTCTCTGTACCATCTTCATAGTCCTGGTTGAAGGGAATTGAAATGATTTTTTGAAGCATGTGTTGTGTTGTGTGTACACTAGAGGATAAATGTATGAGGACTGATGCACAGGAATCATGAGTGTGTGCTCACGCTCACCCTGAGGGGCCCAAGGACGTTTACACTTCTCAGACTCTGTCACTGTGCATAGGGTTGAGGAACGAGGCATGGAGGAGTGCATAGATTGGACCATACAAGTCTCCCCATTTCATCTCACCTTCTCTTTTTCTACAGGATGCAGTGGGCCTTGTCCTGCAGGGGTGAGAAGCAGGTTTCCATAAGCAACCAAGGCTCAATGAAGTACATACTTCAACCTTTATGTCAGAATTGATACTGGATTGAGAGGGAGGACTGTATATTTACCACATCTTGTGCAGTCTAAAGGACACAGAAGAGACCAGAGGGAGAATACCTAATGGTATTTTTGTTTAGGAATATGTACAAAATGGAACTTTCTTGTCTACAGGTTAGAAAAATAAAAGTGGGTGGAAATCCTTTCTGTTGAACTGAAATATTCAGCTCTTCATCTGCATGTCCCAGAGTCACCCAGATGTCACACAGTGAAGATGAGCTCTGTCCTCTTCTGCTCTCACAAATGACATTTCATTGGCTCTTGTACCCCTTGGGGTGTTGTTTCTCCAGGAAAGAGCAGGTGCAGACCTCAGTCCAGGATGTGGCATTGACACTGTAATCCTCCTGAGTGGGAACCAAGAAAAAGGTCTACCATGTCCTGGGGTGACCTGTCCTGTACTCTCTTTCATGGTGCTGTTGGTCAGTGGTCATTCCAGCCTGGCACTGGGGATCTCTGCCGATGACAGCGTGGTGCAGGGTGAATGTGAAGCACAGACCCATGAGATGTGCTGGACCTTACTCCCAGGTCCACAGTGTCTCTGCCTCCTATGATTCTGTGACCTGGCTTGTGTTTCCATGGGTAAGTGAAGACAGAACATTAGCACCTAAGGCCGGGGTGTGTGTACCTGGGATTTACAGTGATGACCTGAGAAAGATGCAGATTCTGACTGAAGCCCTTCCCAGGACCTCCAGAAATCCATCCCATGAACATTTTTGTATTTTTGTATATACTTGAGTACTCCGTAAATTTTAGAGGGCATATGTCACACCCACAGTGAACAAGACCATGTGGCATTGCTCGGGGAATGGACACAGGTCAATGGGACAGGCTGCACGTGACCTCGGAGGACACCTGGTTATACTGGGACTCACAGAAAACACAGACAGAGGAAGTCAACACATTGCTTCCCATCCAAATTTTAATTTTTTCAGAAGTGAAAGATTGATTTATGAAAATTCACAGAAAAGTACAAAATGCTAGAATACAATTAGGATATGTATTTACAAAGTAGTTGAAACAAATGTATTACAAATGTTTACTACACAATAACAATAAGAGTGCCAGAACTGTAAAAATTTTGACATCAAGAATCAGGGTCTCTGAGTATTCCTGTAATTTAGAGGCAGGTGCTCAAATACAAGGAACATCATTATTACTTAAAGCAAAAGCATGTGGGCTCATGAATGTCTGTCTTTAGATAAGGTTATATTTACAGCAAGGCTGATGTCACAAACTGTTACAGTTCTGTGCAGGTAGGAGTACATAAGGCCTGAGAAATGCATCACTTTGCCTGCTTGTCCTGTGAGAATGTCACAGTGGAACTGCACACACCTGGATGGTTCAGCCACCACTGTGACCCCAGGGACTGTGCTTTTACAAGACTGGCAGTGCAGTAGTTTCACTGGCAGGACAGTGAACACAAAAACCTGTGAGCTACATGAGGCACTATGACATTACAGCACCGATCACGCCCTGAAGTGATGGGGATATTTGAGCTCCATTAAGACTGTACAGGAACATTGTCACATATCTGGTCTGGTGGTCAGGCAGCACCCTATGTGTGCATGACTGCACAGGAAAGCATGGTCATAGAATTTGGCAATAGTTTGATATGTTTAATCTGATGTTTCTGATGTAAAAGCATTTCTGGGCAAAATGTTCATCCTTTTGCAGAGCAACTAAAAGATCCATGGAATTGGAATATGGTGACAGGCCCATCCCCTCTGGCATTCATTGTTATGATCACAGAGGTGAGCGCCCCCTGGGGCCTCACTCTGAGGGAAGACCTGCCTGTTCTCTGTGGGGCACCTGTCAGACAGGGAGCTGCTTCTCTGCGTGTGACTCTTACCATGTGTGAACCAGCACTGATCCTCCTCTCCACAATCACAGGGCCACAGAGTTCCTAGTCAAAATGGTAGGGAAATAGAGGATATAGTTTTTGTGAGAGTGAGCTGTTTGGAGAATTCTGAGTTGAAATATTGCGTTAACATATTGATGAATTAAATTTAGTTAAAATTAAAATCCTCAGTTCTACCTAGGTACTGATAAGGGCATAAAAAGGTAAAATCAGACTACGGAGCATATGTTCAAATGAACTATCTAGAAATATCATGTCCTGAATAGTAAGGGCTTTCCATGTAATACAGGAACCCAGGAACCTCTGACCACAGGGCCCAGCCATCCCAGTGTGGATGAATGTCCCTTGTTCCTAGGTGTCTTGTCCCAGGAGTAGCTTCAGGACTCAGGCCCAGGACTGGTGAAGCCCTTGAAGACCGTCATCCTCAGTTTCCCTGCCTGGGGCTCAATTACTAGCATCACTACTTGATTGCACACACAAGCCTCCAGGGAAGGGGCTGAAGTGTGTGGTGTACTGCACAGGGAGCACACTCCTGAGTCCACCTGAGGATTGCAGTAATAAGGGAAAAAGGGAGATACGTATGCATTCAGGTTGACAGCAATCCATGATTATGAGCAAGCAGATAAGACCCCAGGGAGTAGACAGGGGTCTTGGTGGGACAACTAGAGTGACAGTTTCCACTGTCTGAGACTTTTCTTATCAAAGGTTGTGGGTCAGCTGTTTCCTTCCAAAGATGGCAGATTTGCGAGGGGCCAAGATTCCTTATTTAGGCGTCCTTCAGTGGAGCCATTCTCAAAGGTGTGGAGTCCTCATTTCCTCATTGATCTGTGAGGTGTGAACCCAGGAACTTCCCTGGAGTTTTACTGTGACTTTTGTCATTGACTCACATGCTAAGGTCTCACCTGTGAGATTCATCAGCCATTTCCCCTAATTCCTCATTCAGCAGGTAAATCTCCTAGGTTTATGTTTATGGAGACACTATTAAGGATAATGTGGGGAGAAGGCTGCTTGAGTGTGTTGAGGGGGTTGGATATGCAGGTTATATGATACTACATTTAAGAGGTCCACTTGATAAGAAGTTGGTGGCCCCATATTATTGGAGTGTTTCTGTGAAGCTGCTTAATATCAGTGGATTGGAGGAATCACATTGTCCTCCCTAGCTGAAAGAATCTTGACTGAATGATGAAGGTCTTCAGGGGTCCAAGGTGACATTCTTAGCTGATGGCCTTGGAATGGGTGTATCCACATAACCTGTGGCCTTTCCTCCAGCACTCAGGGCACACGGGTTCCTCCTGTATCTCAGATGTGCCATTCTTCGCCTAGAAGTAACCTTGAGACTCCTCTGTGAGGCTCACATCACTGTCACTCCTCAATTCTCCCTGACCTTCTTTCTGTCACATTCTGTTATTGCATCAGAGCCACAGGGCAGGAATGGGATATGTGTCCCATTCAGGAAGTCCAGGCTGAGGAAGGTGTTTTCTGGAGGTGGACCTGGTCCCCATCAGACCCAGGACCCCATCCACTCTGTCCTTGTCACACATGCCCCTTTGTCTTGAACCTTCTCTTTCCAGGATCTACAAAATAACAAAACAAAACAAAACAAACAAACAAACAAAAAACATGACAGATGACTGCAAGCACACGATGAACATTATTACTGTTTGTCCTAACTCAGCACAGCCTCTGGTCATGGGTGCTTCCTTTCCATTTCATGTGATCACATGTTGACTCCTTTCACCTGAGTTTGTTGTCCTCCTTCCCTGCACTGTGCTTCATGCTTCCTAATCAAGAAAGCAGCAAAGACACCTGTTTACAGTCAACTGAACTCTTGTGCAAATGAGAGAGATGGGATAGTAAACTGAATAAGCAAGATGTGTTCCATCCTTACCACAAAATATTATTCTACCTTTAAAAAAGAAAAGAAAAAGTGGACAGAGCAAGAACAAGAAAGACCCTTGGAGACACTATGCCCTGAGAAATAACTAATTCCTAGAATCACAACAGCTGTGTTTCCATGTCTGTGAGAGACGTAGTGGTCAAGAGCATGGAGTCAGAGCACAGAAGTGTGGTGGTGGTTGGGACAGGAAACGGGGAGGTATGATGTAATGGGAGCCAAGTCAGTTTGGGAAAGCGGGCATTTCTGGATCTGGATGGTGACCATGGTTGCAAATGGAGTGAATGCACTTAATATCACTGTGTCCATTTAAAATGGATTACCACAGTGTATGTTAGCTAATGTATGTTTTACCAAAATTGTCACAGAAGCACTAAGGAGAGATGGTGCCTCCTGACTCTGCAGGGTTGGAATGGAGTCTGGACTGCTGCACATATGCAAGGTCACTCTCAGGATCTCACTTTGGGCAAGAATCTCAGACAGAGAGTGCCTGTCCCCTCGGTCTTCCCACAGAAATGGAATCTGGGAACAGGGGGAGCCTGGTCCAGGATTCTGGGCTACAGGGTCCCTGAGATGGGTGCAGTGTGTGATGTGGGTGTGTGGGGTCAAGGGAAGAGAGTGAGGGATGTACTTAGGGGGCAGGGCATTTCAAAGACCTGAATGTCTCTTTGAGGAGGATGCAATGTGGTTGGCATGTCTTTAGGGTTAGCTCTCTCTGCCTCACGGTGCAGACAGGATGACAGTGGGAACCCAAAACCTCCATGATGCTTACCACACAGAGGACCCTGCTTCCCATAATGGATGTTCCCTTCTCAGGAGACACATCATCACCATGAATTTTCACTTTACAGTGTCTCCCAGAGCCAGTAACCAACACATCCCTCTGAGGTCACCTGTCATGGGAGTGACAAAAGTGATAAGTCCTTCAACAGATTCTACTTATCTGTGTCTTGTGAAAGGTGAAGTGAAGGACACAATGTACATAACACCTCTCTCAGCTGCAGGGCCAGGGCTGTACTCCTGGCCGAAGGTCCTGACCAGTGTGGCCCATTCCCTGGAGCTGGGCTGAGACAGAGGCTGCATTTGCACTACCACCTGCAGGACCAGGGGGTCTCAGCCAGGTGAATTGAAAGATTTTTACCTCAAAATTTACCTCAATTGTTATCTGTATAAAATTATAATTTTTTAATCTGGTAACAATGAATCTACTTCACATGATTTTTTGGACTTGGGCAGATGTTTGGGAATAATTTCAATCTGTTCTAATATCCACTTGAATAGTGCATGGAATTAAAATAATGTGGTCCTTCATCCAGTCCAGCTTCAATTTTTAAATGTGGAAAGAAGGAATCTCCATTGCCATGGTTCAAAGTTGTCTCATAACCCAACTATGTTCCCATCCCTGACTCATTCCATCAAGTCTGAGAGAATAAATGTGCTCAGGGATCAGAAGGACATGGAGCAGTAACACAAGTCTCTTCTTACTTAGGAGACCAGAGTCCTCTATATGCAAATTTGCTTCTCACATCCAATTAAAATTGTCCCCTGGGCTGTGAGGGCTCACAGCGCTCTCCTAACAGGGGGCTGAAGTTTCTCAAGAAGGCAGAGCTGTGCTCTAGGGAAGACGAGAGTGCTGGGTCTCCTCCTGTGCCTGGTGACAGCCCCCCTGGGTGAGTGTCTCAGATGTCAGAAATAGTTCTATGGGATGGTGGTGACTGCATATCACTGACAGCATCTTAAGATCCTTGTCCCCAGGTGTCCTCTCCCAAGTGCAGCTTCAGGCATCTGGCCCAGGGTTGGTGAAGCCTTCACAGACCCTCACCCTCACCTGCTCTGTGGCTGGATTCTCCATCACAACCAGTGGTACTGCTGCCACTAGATCCACCAGCCTCCAGGGAAGGGGCTGGAGTGGATTGGAGCCATGTTATTATGGGAACTCTTACTACAGTCCGGCTCTCAAGAGCCACACCTCCATCTCCAGAGACATGTCCAAGGACCAGTTTTCCCTGCAGCTGAGATCAGTAACCAGTGAGGATACAGCTGTGCATTACTGTACAAGAAACACTGTGAGGGGAAGTCAGTGTGAGCCCAAACACAAACCTCCTTGTGGGAGGCAGGAGGGTTGGGCTGCAGGGGTCCCTCAGGACCCTGGGGAAGATGGTGGAAAATGACACTGACACTGCTCCACAGAGTCTGACACACCCAGACGACTTGTATGTCTCTGATGTTCCTGCATCAGCACCTGCTTCTGCTCCTGTGGGGAAACCCATCCATTGCTTCTCAAGGACTCCCCTTGGCTGTGTGCTTTGAGAATGGGGACCTGTGTCCTGTAGAGCACAGAGACCCTCAAAAGTCATGCCAGTGTGGCTACACTGACTGGATAAGAGTACCCTGGGTCTTTCCCTCCTGAGGACAAGCCAGGAGATGGTCATCATAGGATCTTCAGGTTTCAGGTGCTGGGTGAACAAGAAACCACAAGGGCAGGCACTCTTCACTCTTCATGTCAATTGTGTTTGCATTTGTTCTGTCATCACATTAGGTCTCCATTGATTTCAGATGGGATTGGAGAACTTTCCCATGTGCTAGGGACAGGGGAGAAGGGAGAACAGCGTTTGACACAAAGAAAATTATCAGAGTGTGTGTGTGTGTGTGTGTGTGTGTGTGTGTGTGTGTGTGTGAGAGAGAGAGAGAGAGAGAGAGAGAGAGAGATCTATTGAGCAGTAGGAGTGCAGTGTCTGTAGTGCCACATACAGGGATGTTGTTCAGGTGGGACATGCAAGCAGAGGAACTTGAGGACATCAGAGTCCACCCAAACTGCTTCTGGACAGAGGGGTGTCAGCTGAGTCAGTGCCTCTGGCATATCCATAAAAGGGGCTCCATGGTGACTTCAAAGAACCCAAAGGGTTAGGAACCCTTAAGGGATCCTAAGAACCCTTTAGGATCTTCCTGAAGTCAGGGTGCAGCCTTTAATTCTGGACTAGAGAGGCTGAGCGGTCCATTCCCTGTGAGCTCAGAGGGGTCATTCCCCTGCAGGGCATGGGCTGGACAGAAGGGGGCGCACAGGCCCCATGATGTGAGGACAGCTACTTCAGGAGCAGGTGCAGAAGGACTTGGGGAGGGATTTCCTCTGGTGGTAAGATTATTCCTCTTTTCATAAAAAAAAAATCTGAAAAGAGAATTGGATATGAAATGACTGTAAATATCTTTTTTTTATCAGAGAATTTACCAAATTCAATAAGAGAAAATCACTCACTGAATATTTCTAGAGCTTCTTTACAACTGAATATTAAGGAGCTGGATGCAGGAATTTAAAAAATCTATGCAGTGCTGCATTTTAAGGCACCCTGATCCAGGGAATAAAACCTACACATATTAAAGCCCAGAACTGTGTCACTGAAAGGTGGATTCCCAATAAGGAGCTTGTCCTGTGGGGGCTTATTCCTCACTGGGAGGAGCTATATCTGTACAGAGCTCAGGGATCTGTCAGGGATTCATACCAATAACATGGACTAAGACCTGGACCCTGAATCACCCACTGAGCAGGGTCCCTGTGTTCTCTACCCTCTCACAGGTGGAATCATGTAATCAGCCTTGAAGTGCCCTGACTCATGAACATGCAAATAAGAAAAAAGACACTAGGTGAAAGGTGGGTCTGTCTGGGTCCTGAGAGCATCACCCACAGCCACGCCCTCCCCTACATTAGTCCTGATGGTGCACCACTCTCCATGGACTGGAGCTGGGGAGCCCTCCTCCTGCTGGCAGTGGCTGCATGTATGGCTCTCCTCAGACCCTGGGTTGAGCTGGGGACCAGAAACACTCAAGAGGAATTTTCACCCACTCCCACTCCTCTCCACAGGTGTCCACACCTAGGTACAGCTGGTGCACTCTGGAGCTGAGGGGAGGCTGCCAGAGGCCTCAGGTAAGGTGTCCTACAAGTCTTCTGGATACAGCCTCACCAGATCTGCCATGTTCTGGGTGTGATAGGCCTCAGGAGACAACCTGCACTATGTAGCCTCGATCCTCACAAACTGTTGGAAATCCACATATGGCCAGGGACTCACAGAAAGCTTTTTCTTCTCCATATTCTCCTCTGTCAGCACGGCCTATCTGCAGATCAATAGCCTGATATTGGAAGGCTATGAAACAGACTCAATGTGATGACCCACATCATTGGTGTGGTACAAACCCTGAAAAGAAGGGCAGCTGGGTTGGGCTGAGGAGGTGACAGGGTGATGAGCTTCCTGACTTCCTCGCACTCAGCCAGGGCCCTGAGCCCAGTACCGATGATGCTGCACCACGTTAGAAATTCAGGGAAACTTTCCAGGGGATCCAGTGCACTGCAAAGAAGAAACAAGGGCTTTTCTACTGAAAGAACCCCTATTATTTACTGTGATTTGTACAGGGGCACAATGGGAGCTTCCTTGTCCTCTGAAGGAGGGTTGTTCATAGAGGCATCATCTGGGAATCTGGTCATGGAGAGTGACAAAAAAAAAAAGGTCATGGGAAGAGGCTGTGGAAATGCAGGTATTGTTCTTGCTGGTCCCAATATGGTCCTTTGCTGTCATCATTCTGGAACTAATGGTGCCAGACAAATTTTAGAAATTGTTCCATCTGTGTCACTCAAAACCTTAACCAAGGTTGTTTCTTGCACAGTCATGACAGAAACAGGTAGCACTTGCAGTATTCTTACAAAGAAACTGTTAGTACATGCATCTTTACAGGCTGGTTAGTCCATCTTATTGTAACTCCCTTTCATGGTACATCAGAGCAGCAAAAAGATATTGCCTCATGTTACAATTATCCAAACTCTTCCATGTTTATGGAGCTATTTATGTCCTCTGAAACTTCTGGAGGAGTGAACAACCTGAGCTTGTGGTAAATAAAAATCTTGTGTGTTGAAGCAGATACATTTTTAGAGGCCACTATAGAGCAGATACTATTTTTGTGTTACGGGACAAAGAAGTCATAGAGAGCTTTGAAATAATAAAGAGGGCTGTTATATTGGAAAGAAATGATAAAACTAAGTTACAAATTATTCTTTATAGACCTGAGTCCCTGCCGTATCCATGAAAATAGACTCATAAACCAATCTCGAGTTTCCTCAAAGAGAGGGGTGTGATGGCCCAATGTTTGTTGACACCAGGTAGACTGTGCCTGGTTTTGGAGATGATTGTTACCATCTGAGCTGAGGTGTCACTGTAAGAACAACAAGAGCATTTGATGGTTATGTAAACTTATCCTTGTTCTTTGTGTGTAGCCTAAGTCAATTTGATTACCGAAGACAAGTTTAGCTAGAGAATCCAGAGATTCCTGAATAATAGAAGGTAAGATGGAAGTTTCAGTGGCTATGGTGGTCAAAGCCTTGGAGAGAATCTGACATGCAGGTTGATGTGCAGCTCCTTTCCTCCAAGGTACTACAGCACGTCTAAAGAAACATTCATAGCCTGGGGTTTTTCTGGGGATATCTCAGGCCATGTTTGTTCATGTTTAGAACATGATCATGCTCATGTTCATGCTCACTCTGTAGTCCCATGTGCCTTAACAGTTTTATGTACTTGCTTGTAGATCTCATGAGTCAATAGGACTCTCCTGCTTCCCCCTGAACAGGATAGAAGGATGTGGAGTTGGAGTATATGTTCCACTGGGGACTGAGAGAAACCTGCTCTCTTTTAGTACAAATCACTACTCTGTTAGGCAATTTATGGAACAAGTTCAGTGCCAGCACAAGGATGGTGCATTCAGGCAAACAGAGAAAGCAGTGTGATAACTTTACATCTCTGAGCAGGCACTTTAATGGCTTGAGGAAGGATTTTTGCTGCATTTCTTTTATCACACCTATGACCAAGACTTTTTGTATACATCTTAGTGTTTTATACAGACCATGTGGGTCCCAAATGTGTCTGAGGCTCAGTTAGTGAAATGATGATGGTTGTGAGGCATCAGAGGAGCCCCTGGGCCCATCATTCATGATCTGAGTCACCACTCCAGTGCACCATCTGCCCATGTGCCTCATTTGATTCAGTTCTTTTTCTCAAGCCTGCATCCAGGCACCTGAGCTTTCTGCCCTGGTGATCTTCTGATTCAACAGGGATCTTAGTGGGACATCTTCAGTGGCAGTTCCCACTGTCTGAGATTTTTCTCATTGTATCAAAGGTCATGGGTCAGCTGCCTCCTTCCAAGGACTGCAGCTTCTGGAGCATCCAAGAGCCCCAGGTTAGACATCCTGCACTGGAGCCATTCTCAGAGGGGTGGGTTTCATATTTGCTCCCTGGGCTATAAGGCATGAATCCAGGACTGCTCTGCATTTACTGCAGCCATTGTTGTTAACACACATGCTAAGTTCTCACCCATGAGGCTCAACAGCCATTTTCCCTGATTCCTCACTCAGGAGATAAACCTCCTAGTGATAGATCATGAGGACACTATTGAGGACGATGTGAGGGAAGGTTGTCTAAGTCTGTTGGGAGTGTGGGTATGTGAGTCATTTAGGGTTAATTTATGTATCCACTTGACTGTCGAGTGGGTGCCCCTGTATTTGCTCACATATTATCTGGATGATTCTGTGTGGATATTTTAAATCATGAGCTGGGTGAGGCAGATTGCCCTTTCTAGTTGGGGAGAACTGTGTGCCCATTCCTGGCCTGCAGGGGACAATTGTGACCTTCCTGTCTGATGGCAATGGAACTGGAGTGTCCATATGAGCTTTGTTTCTCCCTCCAGCACCCAGGGCACATGGGATCCTCCTGCATCTCAGAACTGAGTCCATAGACTGGAACTAACTCTGAGAATCCTCTGTAGCCCTCCCATTACTGTCATTCCTGGATTCCCCTAACTCTTCCTTCTATTGTGATCCCTTATTTCTTCAGAGCTGCAGTGCAGAGGTGGGATATGTGTCCCACTCCAGGGAAGTCCAGAATGAGGCAGGTGTGACCTGGAGATGAACCTGGTCCCCATCAGACTCAGGGTGCCATCAGCCCTGCCCAGTCCCATAGGCCGTGTCTCCACCTCCCCTTTCTCCTCATCCTTGTCCTTACAGAATGGACAGGAGACTGTGACAGAGGAACACAAGCACACTATTAAAATTATTGTCTGCCCTATTCCAGCACAGCCTCTTGTCACAGGTGCTTCCTCTCCAGTTCATATAATCACATGTTGACTCCTTTCACCTGAGTTTGTTGTCCATCTTCCCTGTGCTGTACCCCCTCCTTCCTGATCAGGAAAATGGCAAAAAACACCTGGTTATAATCAACTGCATTCTTGTGAAAACCAGAGAGATGGAATAGGAAACTCAATAGCAAGATGTGTTCCATCCTCACCACAAAATGTCATTTCTCTTAAAAAAAAAGGAAAGGAAATAAAAAGTGGTCACAGCTTCTGTAGCTCAGTGGATTGAGCATAGGCTATGAACAAAAGGGCCTCTGGTTTGATTCCCAGTCAGAGCACATGCCTAGGTTGTTGACCAGGTAGGTCCCCAGTGGGGTGGCACGTAAGAGGCAAAAACACATTGCTATCTCTCTCCTTTCCTCCTCTCCTTCCCCTCTCCCTAAAAATAAATAAATAATTTTTAAAATGAAAAAGTGAACAGATTCAAGAACAGAGGAGCCTCAGAAACACATGCTCAGACAAATGGGTCACTCTCAGAATCACAATAGCTGCATGCATCCATGTCTGTGAGAGATGGAGGGTGAAGGGCATGGAGACACAGCCCAGAAAGTGGATGGGGAAAGGAAATGAGGAGTTATTACTCAATGGGAACTGAGTCAGTTTGGAAAAATGAGCATTTATGAATTTGAAAGGTGATGATGGTTGCATAGCAGTGTGACTATACTTAATGTCACTGTGTCCATTTAAAATCGATTAGCATGCTGGTTGTTAGTGTGTATTTTATCACAAATGTCACAGCAGCACTAATGAGAGGTGTGAACATTTTTTTTCCAGGAGAGGTGGTTCCTCCTTACCCTGCAGGGCTGGAATGGAGTCTGGACTACTGCAGGTATGCAAGGTCATTTGCAGGAACTCATTTTTGGGCAAAAACCTCAGAAAGAATGTGCCTGTCACATGGGTATTTCCAGAGAAATGGAATCTGGGAAAAGGGGGAGCTTGGTCCAGGATTCTGAGCCACAGCATCCCTGAGCTGAACACAGTGTGTCAGGTTGATGTGTGGGGTCAAGGCCAAAGGGTGCGACATGTCCTTAGGGTGCAGGGCATTACAAGGATCCAAGTTTCTCTTTGAGAGGGATGCAATGTAGGTGGCATGTCTTTAGGGTCAGCATTCTCTGCCTCAGGGTGCAGCCAGGATGATGGTGGGAACCCACAACCCCCATGAGGCTAATCACACACAGGACCCTGCTGCCCAGAATGGACGCTTCCTTCTTCAGAGACACATTGTCACAATGAATTTCACTTTACAGTGTCCCCCAGAGCCAGTAGCCAATGTATCCCTCTGAGATCAACCTGGCATGGGAGTGACAAAAGTGACAAGGCCTTCAACAGGTTCCACTTCTCTGTGTCTCATTATCTACAGCTCCTGGAAACCTGGGACAAGAGACACCTATGTGTCACCTGAAATGCATCTCAGAACAACATCACAGGGATAGGTGAGCAGAGGAAGATATGTCCAGACTGAGGCCCTCTAGGGCAGTTCAGCACATGAAATGGATACTGGCCAGCAGTAACCATCATGGCTGTGGATGCTCGTCAAAACAAGAGAAAAACATACAAACAGACAACCGAGTTCTGTGGAGAAATAGGTATGAAACGACCACTCTCTCTAGTGGAGAGTGCCTCCTTCTCCTGCCCAAGCAGGCTTTTTATTAAAAAGACTGATATAGTTAAGGAAGATAAAACAAGTAGTTAGCTTCAAAAAGGAGTGGCAGATCTCCCACTGGGATCCTGAGATGTTGGGGTTTTATCATTTAAAAAGACTACAGGACTTAAAGCTTTCTTTCCTTTCCTGCCTGTGCCTTCATATTCTAATTAAAGAGCATCCTCCAGCAAGCAGATCTCACAGGATCTTTCATATTCTATGTCCCAGGCCTGAAATTACCCCGGGTGTCTGCCGACTCTGGTCTGGACTGCACCGACCCTGTTATTTCCACAGGCCTGAATCAAGCAGAGGAGACAAAAGAAGCCAGGAGACTTGGATTTCTCAAGGACTCAGGCTTTGGCAAAGCCCAGGGGGCAAGGGTTGATGTTGATCACCCCTTCATTTCTACAGCCACCCCAAGGAGGTCTCCTTCCCTGAGGCCTCCATGTGATCATGCCTGTCCCTGGTGATCTCCCCCCATGGGGAATCTTACCCATCATTGGCTAACCGATCAAGCACTGGGGGCCGGCACAGAACAGGCAGCATTCATTCCATGGAAATGTGTTTTGTCTCCTTATTGTCTCCTAGTTTGGAGGCCTCTTACTCAGCCTTAGCCATAGGCGGTTATAGTTTCCTGAGACCAGGCAGGGAAGACCCCAATAAGCACACACATCACAGGGCTGGACAGAGCCATGGGCAGGGGCTTAGTTCTCCTCCACCAAGTTGGGGGAGGGGGCAGGAGTGGGTTTCAGAGCACAGGTGTCCCCTGAGGCACAGGTGTGCTGCTTGCTGGAGGAGTC
Source organism: Phyllostomus hastatus (assembly GCF_019186645.2). NCBI lineage: Eukaryota > Metazoa > Chordata > Mammalia > Chiroptera > Phyllostomidae > Phyllostomus > Phyllostomus hastatus. The sequence continues at coordinate 15,492,657 of NW_025334035.1, forward strand.
ATTCTCACTGCTTTCCCTTGGCATCCACCTCCCATTCCTACATGCTGGCCATGCTGGCCAGTGTCATGGGTCCTCACAGATTTCCCCCTTTATTTCTAGGACAGTGGTGCCATTTCTGGCACAGATGTCACCTCAACCACATGGGGTTGCAACAACCCCTAACTCTCAGCTGTCTTGTCAACAAAGGGGGGACCTCCTGAGACATTCATTAGCTGTGGAGATCTTTCATGTGTTCCATGGATGTCCTCAGGCTGTCAGATGTGTCCCAGTCCTCACTGTGCACAATTAAATAATGGGGACTGCATTGGGAATGTTCTGTGTGTGGAGGGTTTGTGAGACTTGGGGAAGAAAACTTGGTTTTCAGCATTTCCCAGCCTTTTAAATCCCATTATGGGTTTCACCTCAGTTTAGTGATTTAGTGAAAGATACATCTGCTCTGCACTTTGGTTTCCCTCAATCCATCACTTTGGCCCATCATGAGCTCCCAGTCCCCTTCTAGTACATCATCCCCAATATCCCCTTCCACTGGGGCTTCAGATGAATGTCAGGATGGCAGGTTCCAAACTGACTCTATGACCAGTCAGCAGGGCCCGTCATCCACATACATCTCAGAACATCTGCTGGCCAGAGTCAGTGCCTGTGTGTCTCTGGGAGAAGGTGCCTCCAGGACTTCAGGGCCTCATGTGGTCTAGGAATGTTAGAAGCCTCTTGAGTGGCCTGCATAGCCCTGAGGGAAGTGGCATAAAAGGAAGCACACAACATATGTAGCACCTGTCTCAGCTGCAGGGCCAGGGCTGTACTCCTGGCAGCAGGTACTGAACAGTGTGGCCCATTCCCTGGAGCTGGGCTGACACAGAGGCTGCACGTGAACCACCACCTGCAGGACCAGGGTCCTTAGCCAAGTCAAGAGAAAGAATTTTTATTTTACTCTTATTTTGCATAAACTGTTGTTTTTCATAAAATTGCATTTTTCAATCTGGCAGCAATGAATCTGCTTCATGTGATATTTTTGGACTTGGGCAGATGTTTGGGCAAATTGTCAATCTGTTTTCATATCCACTTGAATAGTGCATGAAATTAAAAGTGTGTGGTCATTCATCCAGTTCAGCTTCAATGTTTAAATGTGGAAAGATGGGCTGTCAACTGTCATGATTCAAAGTTGTCTCATAACCCAACTATGCTCCCTTCCCTGACCCACACCATCCAGTATGAGAAAAGAAATGTGCTCAGGGACCTGAAGGACATGGGACAGTGACCTAAGTCTCTCCTTACTTATGAGAACAGAGTCCCCTACATGCAAATTTCCTTCTCACATCCAGTTGAAATTGTCCCCTGGGCTGTGGGGGCTCACAACTGTCTCCTGAAAGGGGGCTGAAGTTTCTCGAGAAGGCAGAGCTGTGCTCTAGAGAAGATGAGACTGCTGGATCTCCTCCTCCTGTGCCTGGTGACAGCCCCCCTGGGTGAGTGTCTCAGATGTCAGACATAGGTCTATGGGATGGTGGTGACTGCACATGACTGACAGGGTCTGATGTTCCTTGTCCCCAGGTGTCCTGTCCCAAGTGCAGCTGCAGGAGTCTGGCCCAGGACTGGTGAAGCCCTCACAGACCTTCTCCCTCACCTGCACTGTGTCTGGATTCTCTTTAACAAGCAATGGTGTGCACTGGACCCGCCAGGCTCCAGGGAAGGGGCTGGAGTGGGTTGGTATTATTTGGAGTGATGGAAGTACAAACTACAACCCAGAGCTGAAATCCCAGCTCAGCACCACCAGGGACACCTCCAAGAGCCAAGTTCATTTAACACTGAGCAGTGTCACAACCGAGGACACAGCTATGTATTACTGTGCAAGATGAGGGACACAGTGAGGGGAAGTCAGTGTGAGCCCAGACACAAACCTCACTGTGGGAGGCAGGAGGGCTGGCATGCAGGGGCCACTCAGGACACCAGGGGGCCCTGTCCTCTCACTAATCATAGAGAACAGCCACAGGGGCAGCTGTGGACCAGGTGGGAACTGAAGGAGCTTCCTACTGAGAGCAGGGGTTTCCTCTCAGAGCTCACAGCTGCATCCAGGGACCCTGCCTTCCTCTGTGAATCTGATTTCTCAACTTTTCACTACAGACAATAAACAAGAAAGTACATATTTTGTAGAAGACAGGATGAGAGACTCAGGGACCTAGTGTCCCAGCGGGGCATGCTCAGGATATGGTCTGCATCCCAGAAGTGATTTCAGTTGTACAGAGTGAGTCCTATACTTTGGTGGCAGCTACATGGATCTCAACCTTAGTAGCCAGCAGCTGGGGGATGAATGCAGGACGCTGACATCTCTTCTGGAAAAGGAACCTGTAACCAGGGTCTGACAACACACAGACTGTGCTCTTAAAATTGCCTGTCTTCAATGCATTTGCTGCACTAGGATGGTTAAGGGAGGGTGTGTGCCTTAGTGTATGTTGTTTAGGTGTTATCACTATTGGAATCTGCTCTGGAGTGAATTCTTCTTCATCGTTGATGTTCTAATAAGATCACCCCCAGTCAAAGTATGACATTCATAAACAATTTCTGCATTCAGGCTAGGACTGAAGCCATTATAGCTCTTCATGCCCTCACACTGGAGTTGAAATCCTGTCTGCCTCCTTTTGTTGTGGTGAGAACTCCACATAAGATCTATGCTAGACACAAACCAAATACACGTGCTGTTTGTTAACCGCAGGTGCAGTGATGGGCTGCCGACCTCTGGAACCCAACCACCCTGCATCACAGGATGCTTCTTTGGGAAAGCAGCTCACTGTTCCCCTCCCACCAGCTCTGGGAAACCACCACGCTTCCCTCAGCAGCTGTGTCTGGACTGTCTGAGAGTCCTGATGTAAGAGGGACAGTGTAGTGTTCCCTCAGCTGTGCCTGTGTCCCTTCACTCACCACAGTCTCCTCAGGGTTCATCTGTGTATGTGTTAGGGATTGCCTTTTAATTGTATTGTAAAAGTAGAAAAACAAAGTGAGCTAAATCCAGTGTTTGTCTGAGGTTACAAAGAAAAGTTACTTAGGAAACGGAGATTCAGGCAGAAGCATAAATACTGTCCTGAGTAGGGGTGAAGGAAGGGGTGTTTGTGAGACAGGGAGGGATGAAGGTTCAGGACTAAAGGGGAGGAACTTCTATCCCTGCAGAAAAGCTAAGTTAGTCTTTGGCTGCACATGGGGGTGAGAACTTGAAGACTGTCTGCCATTTTCAGTCCAGTAGTCAGGATGCATCTTCCCTGTTATCTGTGCAAGCAGGTGTGTGAAATGCAGTGTTGGGGACCAGTGCAAAAGTGACTATGCTGAGTCCACATCTGCACATGTTGGAGAAGGAAGATATGCCAGGTGGTTTCTCTGGAAAGGCTGTCCCCACTCTATTTTAACATGGCCTCTCTCCTGTCAATTTGTCACAGTAAGAGCCCTTCACATGTCATGCATCCACCACAAACTCCTGACAGAAAAACACACTGTAACTCATTTCAGGCTTGAGCTCCACAGCCAACCCACAACTGTGACTCCACCTCATGATGGAAACTTCCAGCCAGGGAACTACTCTTCCCAAGTTCCTGCTCCAACTCTGCAAACACCATCCTGCTGCCTCTGTGTCCATGAGCTGTGCTGACTCAGAGATGTCACCTCCATGGGGTCACACAGTGCCGGTCATTCCTGACGGCTTAGTGCACATGTTCATGACATGCATTTACTGAAATGATAGAGATTTATGGGGTTTATCATATTTCTGTGAAGAGTTCCTGAGAGAGTGTTTACATGGTTCACTTCCCAAGTGTGAAACACATGACAATGACATCTACACAGAGGAAAAACATGAACTGATGCCTGAACTGATTTGGTGGCACACATACCTGACACATGCTTGAGAAATCCAGCACAGGTTTAAGGTCTTGTGAAAATGTGGATGTTTTCAGTGGTCTCCTAGGTAGGAGCCACCTGTGACATTCCCCAGACAGTGAAAACAAAACAGATGCTCATGACTGTCCCTGAAACTGAGCAAGAACTCAGTGCCTGTGGGGATGATGGATTTGAGGACATGGAGCCCACAGGTGGAACATCACACAGCTCCTCCATGACTGACCAGAGAGAATACCATCTTGGAAAGGGAGCCTGAGTAACGACCAGCAGGACCTGAGTTTTCACCTGTGATGCCTTGATCTGTGCAGGAATGTCAATGAGGGTCAAATAGAAACCCAGGTGAAGCATGAGATGGTGATTCCTGCAGTGACAGACAGGTGCAGCTGTGGGTCACTGAGAACTGAGAAACAGTGGATCTGTTTCTGTGCAGGATGCTGGAGTCTGAGGTCTTCAAGGCAGGTGGTAGAAGGGAAGACAACCAGCAGAATGGACAATTGACAAAGGATGAAAACCCAAGGTGTCCCTCACAGAGCTGTCCTCACTCATCTAACAAGTCCCACTCAGGCATAGAACTCATGTGGAGGCCCAGCCCATGTGGTAGGAACAAGAGAGAAAGGAGACTTCAACAATATTACCATGAAAATTATCATTCTGTTTGTGTGTGTGTGTATGAAACTCAGTAGTAGAAATGTGGTGGGATTAGTGCCTCATGCAGGGTCCTTAGATGGGACCTTCAGACGAAGAATCTGAGGATACTAGAGGCCTCCAAAGACTTTGAGAACTTCCACACTCAGAAGTGTTGGTTGTGTCCCATCAGGCAGCTCCAGGAGAGGGGCTCCCTGGTGGCTCATAGAACCTTGCTTGGAGGTTCCCTGCAGAGTCCCTGTGGTTTAGTAAGGTCAGTTGTCTGTTCTTTACTACTAAGTTCTCTGGCTGGTCTAATAATTAAATTGACATAAAACAGATTAATAGGAGGAAAACTAACTTCATATATTCAGGAGCTTATAAAAATATAACACTGAAAGAAGTAACGAAAACAGGAAGCTTTAACACCTTTTATACAAGGAAACAATAAATTTGTGAAAATTGACAAGAAAAATGGGTTTCAGTTTGTAGTAGTAAATTAATGAAGTAGTAACAAGATTTGTTTGTACAGCTTTCTCAGCCCTAAATTCCCCCCTCCTGGTACAGGTTAAATACCTTTCACACGAGAGATTTATTTCCTGCTTTCAGGGTTACAGGGGACAGTCAGAATGTCCATCTTGCACTGGCTGTTTTTTAAGTAACTTTAATTCAAAATAATCAATATTAAGGTGGCATATTTTAGGTGGTATATTCTATCTCCCTCTCCTTCCAACCTAATTTCATATAATCTAGCCCTCCTACCCCTAAAGTAGCCCCCAAATATATTCAGGAACCTGATTCATATACTTCATATGTACACACAAATATGCAAAGCATGATTCCTTCCAACTACCTAGGATGGCAAGTCCCCAATTCCCTACAAGGACTAGCCTTCTATAACCATGGAAATAACCCTGAATAAATCTCTGAAGAAACATTGTAATGTCTGTTGAAATATAAAGGACAAATGTGACACAGAAATCCACTAAGTTCTCGCTCTTTGAAGGGACCACATCTGATAGCTATTAAGCCAGCAGAATTCTTCAATTTGTATCTTTTTCAGATTGCCTATCTTGAGCAGCTTGGGTCTGTTTATACACTCCAGGATTTAACCATCAACATTATCTCACCTGCAATTCCAATTTACAATTCAGCCAATTAGTCATAGTCCCTCTCCATAGAGAGCTCACGAAGAAATGATTCACCCTGTTTACCCAAGACAGAACATACAGGAAAAATGTGTTTTCTGAAAATCTAAAATGGCAAAGGAGTGTATGGAAGCTACACTAACCTCCTACCAGGAATTACAATCTGGAATTACAACTAAATTATAGAGAAATCATCCTGAATACCCAACTAAACATTAGCTGGTGAGAAGCTTTATAACCAAGGACAGAAAGAAGAAACAACTTCACTGCAAGACTGGTATGGAGTGCAGAGGCAGCCTGAGAAGGCTGGCTGGGCTCCCATGGATGGCAGTTAAACTTCCAGAGGAATATTGCAGCAGCCAGGGCACTACCCCTGAGCATTATGGGGTCTAAATCCCAAGTTGTTCTCCACAGCCAACAGCACCAGAGCCAGAAAGGAACCCAGATAATATTCAATTGTGAAAAGCAGCAGTGTTCCCGTCTGCCAGGGAGAGATGACTGGAGATGCAGAGGGCCTCGTAAAGGTCCAACACACAAAATTCCATCTGCAGCCACTTACCGTGGGTTTTGGCAGAGTGGACTAGAGATGCTTGAGGAGAGTCTGGGGTTGGTGGCTCTGGGGAGAGAACTGAAGGAACACTTTCCAGGAGCTCTGTGCTGAGACATTTTCTGTACTGTAGAAGCCATCTTTCTCAGGCAGAGCACCCCTTTTCAAGCTGCATCAGGCTGAGGGGAAACAATAGTCCTGCCCTCAGGAATGAATCTGCCCCATCCTGTGCTGCTTAAGCTGAACTATTGCTTACAGCTTAAAGCTATATCATTGATTAGTTTAAAAACTAAGGTGGAAAATACAAAGAAGCAGGCAAAATGGGAAGACAGAAAAACAGTCCGCAAATGAAAGAACAAGAGACTTCTCCAGAAGAAGAACTTAGATGAAATGGAGGCAAGCAATTTATCAGGTAGAGAGTTTAGAGTCATGATTATAAGGATACTCAACAACATGAAAAAAGACACAGGAACCATAAAAAAGGACCAGTCAGAAATAAAGAATGCAATAACTGAAATAAATAATTCAATGGAGGAATAAATAGTAGGTTAGATGAGACAGAGGATCAAATCAATGATTTGGATGACAAGGTAGAAAAAAACACCCAGACAGAGCAGCAAAAAGAACACTTTTACACTGGTGTTAGGAATGCAGGCTGGTTCAGCCACTGTGGAAAGCAGTATGGAGATACTTCAAAAGATTAAAATTAGATCTGCTTTTTGATCCAGAGATCCCACTTCTGGGAATATATCTTAAGAATCCCAAAACACTATTTCAAAGAACATAAGCACCCCTATATTTACTGCAGTTATCACCAGGACATGGAAGCAGCTCAAGTGTCCATCAGTAGATGAGTAGATAAAACAACATTGGGTATTTACACAATGGAATATCACTCAGCTGTAAAAAAGAAGAGAATTTTACCCTTTGTGACAATATAGATGGACATGGAGAACATTGTGCTAAGAGAAAAACATGTGATTTCACTCATATGTGGAATCCAATGAACAAACTAAACTGATAAGGAAAATGGGGACAGAGTCATGGATGGAGAGCAGGATGACAACTAGTGGGGGGATTGAAAGTAGGCGGTGGATTGAGCAAAAAGTAAAAAGGACTCGTGGACATGAAAATAGTGTGATGATCGCTGGGGGAGAAGGATATAAGAGGACTAAATGGTAATGGAAAAATACAATAAATATTAAATTAAAACAGAAACATGAAGAAAAGAAAAATGTGCTTTCTGAAGGGGATTTGCAATAAAGATAAAAAAGAATATTAAGGCTCTAATGTTAACTTCTTTTAAATACCACAAAAGAAAAACATTGAAGACATTGGACCCTCATATCAAGGGATTCCTTTGAGGATGCTTGTTTGTTTCTAATATACCTCCTCTTACTTCATGTTTACATGCCTTCCACATCCATCTCTTATTCTGGAGCTTTACCACCATCCATGAGAAAAATTTCAATTCTCCTAGATCAAAACCCCATTTCCCTAGATTTTTTTTTCCTTTTTCTTTTCACTGATTCCTGAAGGCTACATCTGGCAGCTTTGTGTTGTGTTCAGCAAAGTAGAACCTGGTCTATTGTCCTCCAAGCCCTACAGCTAGAAGGAAAGATGAGCCCTGGTTCTTTTGATGATGGTGGAAGTAGATGTTCCAATCCAAGTTTGTTCTAATAGTCTAACAAGTATAGAAAGTCCCTATTCCTTTATATACTAACTCTTTCTGCCCCTTCTCCCACTAATCAAACAGCCTTAATTCTAGGTAGTCAGATTAAGAAAGGGATAGGTTCTTTCTCACGTTCTCCAATGTCAACTGGGTTTCCAATAATTCAGTTAAATTCTGACATCAATTCTTGGAGTTAATACATATCCCATAGGTCAAGGACTCTGTTTCAAAAGGTTAATTCCCCTTCAGTCACCTGTCATAAGTTCTAGGATGGAGGACCACTATACTTCTCAACAAATGGCTATACATTTGGGTTCTTATAACCCCTTCATCACATTCCATAATTTTCTAGAATGATTCACAGAACTCAGGAAAACACTTTACTTATGTTTACTAATGTATTATAAAGGATAAAAATCAGGAACTGCCAAATGGAAGAGAAACATAGGTCAAAGTATTGGGTGGGTGGGGTGCCTAGTTTCCATCCCCCCCACTCAGGGACCAAGAAAGATGCTACTCAAACACTACTGCTTATGGGTTTTTATTGATATTTCAATATGTAGGCATAATGGATTAAATCATTGGGCATTGGTGATTGCATTCAATCTCTACTCTGTTTGCCTCTCCCCCCCTCCAGAGGTTGGGGAATGTACAGTAAGGAGCTGAAAATTTCAGACTTCTAATCATGGCTTGGCCTTTCTGGTCATTGTCCTCACCTACAACATATCTAGAGGCCCAAGTCACCCACCACCTCATAAGCATACAAAAGACTCTTAGGAGATTCCAACGATTTTAGGATACCCATGCCAGGAACTAGGTAAAAAGATGCAGTATAAGTATTGTTTATTGTATCACAGTTCTCCATTAACAAGGCACTTGGCACTCACCATGGGAAAGCAAGAGATGATTATTGCATTATTAAGTGGAGTAACCCTGGTTTCATTCTTGTTCCACCCAGATATTTTAATATATAAATAGCTGCATTTATTCCTAAAGAAAGCTCAGTTTCTTACCTAGGAAATATCCTATAATAGATGATATTTGTTTAAATAAGATCTTTTTCTACTACAGGTAAAGATTACAGATTTTGTTTGCTATAAAATGCTATAAAAGATGAATTCTTCCTTTGACCATCTTTTCTTTCAGTCCTTTCTACTATGTTTTTATTTTTCCAAGCTCCTTTATTGTAACTTTGAGTGGCAGCCTTCTAGTTACACAAAAACTATACAATAAAACCATGCAAAAGCATTTGGGGAGTCTTGGAAATTAGGATCCAAATTTTGTGATCTAAGAATCATTTTCAGAGTACCCTTTTTTTGCATGCACTTTCTTGGCCTAGGAATAGAAATAATGACATGAAAATGGTAGGTCAAGTAACAGTAGCACCAATGTACAAGTAGGAATCCATGTTTATCATTCAACACAGTATTTCTCCTTTAACATGTTTCCTTATAGTTTAATAAATTATTGACATAGTAGGACATATTTATAATTAACAAACCTATAAAAGTAAATCAAATATTTGACACAAAAGAAAAATAAGGTCAAATGCCAAGATCTGTGGCTTAATAGAAAATTCTAGAAACCACAACTTGATGTGTTCCCTCTCAAAGGGGCTTGTTACTTATTCTGCCTAGATCTGTGATGTGTTTTCCAGAGATACTTTTTTTTTGAGACCTCCTTATAATTCTTTCTTTTCAAGATCTCTTATTTGTTTATTTATAAAATCATCCCTAACCTAATTATTAATGGCAGCTAGCTGATTTATAAAATAAAGCCTTATGAAATATTGGACAAATTCTTTGTGAATGACCCTTACTTGTATTTAACACTGAAGTATAAAGATGTCTTTCACATTTTCACTTAATTTTCCTTTTTGTTCCTAAAACATTTTTTCTATGAACCACCTTATCATGTGGTTGATTGCATACTGGTATTGTTTTCTAACTCTCTAGATCATAATCCCTTAGGGTATTTATTTTACAGAGACTCCTATAAAACTACATATTAATTTAAAGACTGTAAATATTTTCCATCTTTTAAAGTTAAAAAATAACAATTTTAGACTTACGGAAGAATTACAGAAGTAATGTAGAGTGTTTGAATGGTGATGCAGCCTTTCCTAAGTAAGAGCACCTTGCATGACCATTGCACAATTGTCAAAATTAAAAAATCATCATTGAGATATTACTCTGAACTAAACTTCAGACTCTATTTGGATTTCACCAGCTTTTCCATTAATGCTCTTTCTCTGCACCAGGATCTAATCTATGATCCTCAGTGCAATTAGTTATCATATTTCCTTAGTCTCTTCCAACCCGTGAGTTTTCCAGTTTTTTGTTGTCTTTATAATTTTGAGATTTCCCAAGAATTCTGGTCAATTATATTATAAAAGCTCTCTTAATTTGGGTTTGTCTTATGATTTCTCATAATTGGATTGAGAGTATGCATTAGTGGAAATAGTACCACAGAGCAGAAGTGCCTCGCTCAGTGCATCTTTTCTGGAGGTAGCTGATGTTGGCCTATCATATTCTACGAACATTAAATTTAATCAGTTGGTTAAGGTAATGTCTGCCATACTCTTGCAATGTAAAGTTCCTGTTTTTCCTTGTAATTAATAAATGTTTTGTCAGAAATATATTCTTTATCCTTAAAAGTTTTGACCATTAACTAGCATCTACTGGTGGATCTTGCCATGGTACTCTAATGGAGATTTCCATTTCCTTCATTTCTTCTACATTTATTAATTAGATATGTTCTGTATGGGGAAAAGAGCCATTCTCCCCCATTAATTTATTCTTGTAGTTACTCTTATACCAATTTGGACCCAGATATTTATATTTTTCTTTAGGGTATAACCTGGGACAATTATTTATTTTGTTGCACATATTATTCCAACATTGTCTATTAGGTACTGCTTTTCTGCTCTCTCATTATGTCTACATCCTTCTTATGTTGTGGTTCAAGCACTTCCTCATTATCTGGCACTAGAAGAGTCTCCAGATTTTTTTTTAAATTGCTGAGATACAGTTCATTTTTAGATGTATTATGCCACAGACTATTTATCCCCTACAAGTGAATGGCAATCTGAGTTATCTTTTATTTGATGTTATGAATAAAACTGCTGTAACCATTCACACCCAGGTTTTGTGAAAGCATAAGTTTCCATTACTTTTGTATAGGAGTGAGGTTTCTGGATCATCTGGTAGTTGCATGTTTAACTTTATAAGAAATTCTCAAGTTGTCTTCCAAAGTGGTTTATATAATTCTGCATTTCCATCAACAAAGTATAAGACCTTAAGAAGCTTTACATATCCATTAGTACTTGGAATTGTCAAGTTTTTTCCTTTGTTTTTGTTTATAATTAGTCATTCTAAAAGGTGTGTAGTGGAACCTCACTGGTTTTAATTTTTATTTCCATAATGACTAATAATGCTGAGAATCTTTTTATATAATAACTTGCCATCCATATACCTTGTTTAGTGAAATGTCTATCTTTGTCTATTTATAAATTTACTTTTTTTATTATGGATAATAGTCTATATATTTTGCCTAAAACTTATTTGACAAAAATATGATTTGTAAATATGTGTGGCACGTCTTTGGTATTGTCTAAATGACTTTTACAAGGCAAAAGTTTTAAATTTCTGTGAAGTCCAATTTATTAATGTTTTATTTTATGTATTATGCTTTCAGTATTATATCTAAAAATACTTTCTCTAACCCAAGGACATCCACATTTTCTGTTTTTTTTCTATAAATTTTATGGTTTAATGTTTTACATTTAATTCTAGGTTCCATTATGAATTTATTTGTGCAAATAACATGAAGTATATGCTAAGGTTCATATTTTCGTAAACAGAAGTCCAATGGTTCCAGCACTATTGTTTAACAGGCAATCTCTTCTCTATTTAGTAGACATGACAACTTCACAAAAAATTGATTGACCATGTTTTGGGAGTGGGTACATTTCTAGACTCTACAATTCTCTTTTCTTTGTTTATTTGCCTGTCCTTTCACCAGAACCATACAGTCATTTTTTGTTTTTAATGATTTTTTATCTTTCAATTACAGTTGACATATAATATTACATTATTTTTAGTGATTAGACATTATATAACTTACTAAGTGATCATCCTGGTTAAATGTCATACCCATCTGACACCATACATAATTATTGGAATATTATTGACTATTTTCCCAATGCTGTACTTCACATCCCAAAACTATTAAAAAAAAACTACTAATCTGTATTTCTCAATCCCTTCACTTTTTTCACCCATCCTCCTAACCCCCTTACCATCTGGCAACTATCAAAATATTCTCTGTATCAATGAGTCTTTTTCTCTTCTGCTTCATTTATTTTATTTTTTAGATTTAATTATTGATAGATATGTACTTATTGTCATTTTATTGTTCATATTTTTTATCTTTTTTATTCCTTCTTCTTAAAGAAGACCCTTTAACATTTTGTATAATACTGGTTTGGTAGTGATCTAATCCTTTAGCTTTTTCTTGTCTCAGGAGCTCTTTATATGTCCTTTGATTCTAGATGATAGCTTTGTTGGTATAGTAATCTTGGCTATAGGTTCTTGCTTTTCACCACTTTGAATATTTCATGCCAATCTTTTCTGGCCTTCAAAGTTTCTGTTGTGAAATCAGCTGACAGTCCTATGTGAGCTTCCTTGTAGGTAACTACCTGGTTTTCCCTTGCTGCTTTTAAGATTCTCTCTTTGTCTTTAACCTTAACCTTGGTGTTTTAATTATGATGTGTGTTGGTGTGGGCCTTTTTGAGTTCATGTTGTTTGGGACTCTCTGTGTTTTTTGTACTTGTATGTCTATTTCCCCTACAAGGTTAGGGAAATTTTCTGTCATTATTTTTACAAGAAAATTTTGAATTTCTTGCTCTCTCTTCTCTTTATGCCTACCTCCCCACCCCCCACCATGACCTGAATGCTGTTATCCTTGAAGTTGTCAACAAGTCTCCTTACACTATCTTCATTTCTTTGGATTCTTTTCTTTTTGCTGTTTTGATTAGGTGTTTTTTTGCTCCCTAAATTACTGTCTTGATTCTAGAATTCATCTGCTCTGCAGTTGATCCCCTGAAATTATTCTTCATTTCAGGTAATTCATCCTTCATTTCTTAATTGTTATTTTTATGGTTTCCATGGCCTTTTTTATACTGTTGAAGTTCTCTCTAAGTTCATCTACTCTTCATCTAAGTACATTGAGTATCCTTATAACCAGTGTTTTGAACTCTGCATCTAGTAGATTGCTTGTCTCCATTTTATTTAGATATTTTTCTGGAATTTTATTCTGTCCTTTCATTTGGGAGACATTTCTTTGTCTACTCATTATGGCAGCCACTCTGTGTTTGTTTCCATGTATTACAGAAAGCTGGTATGTCTCCTTGGCTTGGTATAGTGGCCTAATACAGTAGGTATCTTGTAGTGTCCAGTAGCACAGCCTTCCCATTTATCTGAGCTGGGCTCTCCATGTGCCCCCTTAACCCCTGTGTAGGTTGTGTACACCCTCTTGTTGTAGTTCAGCCTTGAGTTCTGTTGGCATGCCAATAGGAGGAACTTACCACCAGGCCTATCAGATACAAGGTTTGTCTTGGACCACCATGGAAGATCAACTGTGTTGGGGCCTGCCCCACGGAGCAGAGCTTACTTCAGCTGGCCTCTGATGCCTGCTGAGTCTTCCCTTTGAGCGTGTCACTTTTGGAGGTGGTTGGGTGGTGCTTCAACATGGAATAAAGCTTTCTACCCAGTGAGCTGCCACTGGGGTGTCCCAGCAAGTAAAGGCCAAGGTCTGCCACCAACTGTGCTCTTCCTGGTGCCAGCCAGTATGAGCTACAAAGAGATCTGCAGATGGCTGCTACTGTGCTGGACCTAGAGGTGCCCAATAGAAGCCAAGTTCTGAAACAAGGCTGGCCACCACTAGTGCCAGGCTTGGGCAACTTAGTAAGAGGTATGAGACACACAGAAGCCAGATGCTGGTGGACTGAGAGATTTTAGGAATGTCTGAAGCATGAGCCAAGACAGGCCATTTGTATGTAAGAGCCACTGGAGACAGCTTGGGTGGTTTCACAGGTTTGTGGAGTGGGGTCTCAGGGAGATTCCTCAACAGGACTGGGAATACAGTGTTAGTCAGATTGATGGAGACCCAGTTTGGCACCTATTTGTTGTCTCTCTGTGGGAAGGGCTTATCAAAGAAACAATGGCCTCTGCCAGCACATCAGATCTTGCCCTGATGCCAGATAGTTTAGTTCCTCTCCATATATCTCTGTGCCTTTCAAGCTGCTGCCCCATTGTGGGAACTTGGAGTAAGTTTGAGTAAGTTTGTACATGGACCCTTTAAGAGGAACACCTGGGATTCTACCTTCATATCAGTCAGCCACAATCTCCATATTTTTACATCTAGAAGTTGTGGAGCCTTCTCTTTCTGGCACTGGAACCCTAGGTTTGGGCAGCTGGTTAGGGGGTGGAACCCCCTGCTCCTCATGGGGAAACCTGTGCAGTGGAGATATCTCCTGATTTTTATCTGCCACACCCATCAGACTGTTTCATGTCTCTGCCCCTTCTTACCAGCATCAATGTGGCTTCTTCTTTATACCCTCAGTTGTAGGACTGCCATTCAGCTAGATTTCAGATGTTTCTGTATGATGGCTTTTCTGTAGTTTAGTTTTATTTTTGACATGTTTGTGAGAGGATGCAAGTACTGCATTTACCTATGCAGCCATCCTGACCAGAAGGCTAGAGCTCACACTGTTTTAATTAATGAGTTATTTTAGTAAGTCAGTCTTAAAATAGTTTTTGTAATTTTTTAGTATAGTTTATTTCTTCAATCACATCATATTTTAATGGGACACACAGGTATTTCCCTTGGCATCAAGTATAAGTGGTTGATTTAACAGTTTAGTATTATGTCCACAGGGATGTTTACCAATCTCTCCATTCCTTTGGGATAATTCTGCCAATAGTGGACAGGTGCATTCTATTCCTCTTTGTGTTGCTCTGTATGCCTGTAGAGCAACACAGGAAGTGGCTTAACTAGTTAATAAAGCATTATCACAGTTGTCATATATATTTTGGGAATTATGTCAAATGACATATGTCAAATATGTACATATGACAAATATATTTTCATATGTATGTATGCATGTAATTTCTGAGTTTTCATTTCATGTCTGCAAGAGTGATAAGACATTTTGTAAAAGGTAAAATAGAAATCAGAACACTGAACAATCTTAAGCCAGTTAAAATAATTTAAGCCTGGTTTATGTAAGTAAAAAATTAAAAAAGAAACATTTTTGTTGTTTTATTCACATGTGTATAATTAAGCCAATTTACTTGGTTTACATACGCAAATATAGCATATTTTCATTGCAAACAAAATGTGTATTTTTTAAAGATTTTATTTATTTATTTTTGTAGAGAGGGGAAGAGAGGGAGAAAGAGGAGATAAATGTGGATGTGTGGTTGCCAATTGCACACTTCCGACTGGAGACCAGACCCAAAACCCAGGCATGTGCCCTGACTGGGAATCAAATCAGTGATCCTTTGGTTCACAGGCCAGCACTCAATCCACTGAGCCACATCAGGCAGGGCAGAATGTTTATGTTTATATGAAGAAAGGTTGAAAACAAATATTGTTGGGAAAGGAAATACTCCATGGCTTTTTTTTTATGAGTTTCTACACTGAATTGGATAATGATACTCCCTTAGGTAGTAAACATGACTCCAGATACTATGTTTCATCTTCCTTTTTTACAATAATTTGATTTATCACCAACCATATAAAAAGCCATTATGAAGACCTTATAACTTCATTAAATCTGACTCTATCCTCATCTATTCTTATATTCATACCAAGGCAATTCCAAGTGCATTAGACAGGAAGTTAATCACAGTGACTCATGGCAATTTTAGAAAAAGAAAAATCATACAACCACTGTGATTTAGATGTATTCTATGAGTTAATTCCATCACTAAATAAGTATAATGCTTGAAGAATCCATATGAGGGCATTAAGAACAGTTGTTTCTTCAGTATCAGTTTGAATCATCAATAGAGGAAAGTAATCTAAAGGAACCACAGATGCTAAATGCATGTTCATAATAAAAACATGAGAGATGGAGAGAAAAAAAAAGAAAGAAAGAATAAAGGAAGAAAGGGAAAAGGAAGAAATAAACCAGAAGAAAACTATTTGTGCTTTACATCAGAGACAGAAGTTTGCAAATTTGTGAGTGAATGATGGAGATTAGGAGGTTTGTGAAAAATTGAGAAAAAGATAGGCAATGAAAGATTGTTAGAACTTTTACTAAGGTTTACTAATTGGATCCTCTGTGACATTCTACAGGACTTTTAATAAAGCTCTGACATGCTTTTAAATTATTCTTATTTGCCACACTGGTATTTATTGAACTGAAGTTTCAAGAAGAGATTGGACCATCAAGATAATTGGTTTCAAACTAGTTACTGCTATGCAATTATTACATTTTTATCTTTCCTTACATTATTTTCTTACTATTTTATGGAAATTGTTCCCTAGCAATATCTATGTCATAAACTGTTTGAAAAAAATGGATTGTAATATTCATATTCTCTGGTATAAAAATAAGCAAAAACAATTTATTTTTGTATATTATAAATAAATTGAACCAGCCCTTGATTCACAACTCTAGAATATTAGGTGGTCTCAGGCCTCATTTTAAGAACTTTGTGTCCTGAAAATGTAACTGTAATTCTTTAAAAAAGTTATCTATTTATTATTTGAAATTATAACCTCATGCAAATATGCTTTTGCCCCACACAGTCACATTTGGTTTATACTACAACCCTGTGATACAAACTGAAGAATGACATGTATTATTTCCATTTTACATTTCAAACAATGAGGCTCAAATACTGATCACCTGGAAGACCTAGATTAATGCTTAAATGTTTGCAGCCATGCTTATGGTATTGCTAATATACCATACTGCTTATATTTCAATAACAAATCATCATTACTTTAGCTCTTTGAAAGTTAAAAAATCTAGTGCAATTTATTATTATTAATACAAAATTTTTATTATTTATATGTATTGAAAATCAATTTTAGATCATTTGGAACACTAGAGTAACAGAATATATTACATATCAAAATTGTATCTATGTATACTCCTTAAAATTAAAAATTGAGTGCAATTTACTATTATTAATACATTAGTTTAATACATCTTATTATTATATATATTAAAATCAATTTTATATTACTTAGGACAATAGAGTAACAAAATATATTGCATATTAAAATTTTACCCATGTATCCTCTTTGAAATTAAAAATCTAATGCAATTTATCATTATTGCATTACTATTAATACAAAATGTTTATTAGTACATATATTGAAAATCAATTTTAGATTGTTTGAAACAAAGGAGTAATAGAATAAATTACTTATTAAAACTGTATCTGTGTTTTTACCTTCATACATACAAAATCATTGTATCTCATAATTAGTTACCCAATTTCAAATTTATCCCGTCTTAGCAAGAAATAAATATATGAACACATATCTATCAACAATGAGATTAACAAGAATTAATACAATAAAATAACAAATTTATAAGCAATAACAGATTCTACCCAATTATATTCACAAAATAATTGATATACAGGTTAAACATTAGACTTAACTACAACTACCATTTTTCCTTAGTTCAAGATAAATGTTCCCTATGAAAAGAATACAGCAGCAAGAACTAAGACATGTCAGAAGGCAACAGGCAGGAAGTTCCGTCATAAAAGGCAGCTCAGAGTTTACCATCAATAAAAGATGCAGCTTGTTCTTCAGCAAGGACACTCTCAGAGTGACATTTGCATGTGCAAGGCTCTCACCTGCCCCAAGTAGGAAGAAATAGTTTGTTCCTTTATCAGTAGAGATCCACGGTCATTTTCTTTCCCTCTGTATCCTTTTTTTTTAAACATATCCTCCAGATTTGATTGTCACATAAGAAAACAAAAAAAAATGAAGATTAGAACTGGATCACTTGGCCCTTCCTCTTCTCATCTCCTCCCAGTTCAAAATGCTTGCATCTCTTAATAGCCAGCATTCTCTTAGATCTGCAGTTGGGCTCAATATATTCAAGCCTCAGCATAATCTGTAGTTTTAGCCTTTTTTTTTAAAAGAAAATCAGCTCAGTCTGCCCATGATAGCCTTTTTTTTTAAAGAAATCAGCTCAGTCTGCCATTGCTTCCTGTCATAACACTACTTTCCCTGCACATACAGAGAATCCTTGCCCTTCTTGTACTGTTACCTTGTGAGGCTGGTGCTTGCCTGCCACACTTCTTACTGAAAGTCCCACAGATTTCAGGAATGTTCACCATGTTTGTGAGAGCACTAAGACATGGAAAGTTCCCTCTGTATCCTTAATACAGCTGTGAGAGAGTTACCACAAAAAAGGCTTCCTTCACCATCCCATCACTTTTTTAACTAAACGTTTAAATTTAAAAAAATAATAATAACTTGTTTAACTTTCCAGAAAAGTCCATCACAGTCAGATTTGGTCAAACATCACCAAAGACCTCACTGTGTAATTGATGCCAGCAACAGTCTCTGCATGAAATGGATGAGGGGATAATCACTGGAAATGATTTCTCTAATTCCATGTTTGTATTTTATTAGTTGAATGTTGGGCTTGGGTTTTATATATGTAAAGGACAAGTAGAAGGAACAAGAGAAAGTAACAGGAAAATGGGGAGAAAATATTCCTCAGAAAATATTTTATCAGGGAAAAAGAAAAAAAGCAACATTTTTGACTTTCCAACTGGAACCCAATCTTACAGGTCATCATAGGACTAGACTCTCTCACTTAAAAGAAAGTAGTTACAAAAATACAAATGAAATTTCTTTCTCTTAATTGCTTCCTTGGAGCTCTTCAATGAAATTTTAATTTAATGCACAGCTGGTTTTGTTTTCTGCTATACGTTTTTAATATGGACTATGGAGTCATTGCTTCCAGTCTTTACCTCAGGTTAATAGAATAGATCTGTTTGAAGATCCTGGAGAGAATCTGGCAGAATGAGAAAGCAATTATGCTCTACTCAATTTCATATTTCCCAACAAGTAGGTATCCTAATGAACGTTTAAATAAAGAAAAAATGTAAAAGGTTAAAGATTTATACGATCTGAAGAGAAACCAGAGTATGGAAAGCATTATGCTAAGCGAAATAAGCCAGGCAGTGAAAGACAAATACCATATGATCTCACCTTTAACAGGAACCTAATCAACAAAACAAGCAAACAAATGAGCAAAATATAACCAAAGACATTGAAATAGAGAACAGGCTGACAGTGACCAGAGGGAAGAGGGGAGGGAATTTCAGGCGAAAGAGGAAGGGTTTGGTTTGCAGGAACAAGTATAAAGGACACATGGACAAAAACAATACTGGGGGCGGGGGGTGGTTGGAAACAGGAGGGAGGTGGGGATGGCTGGGGGTGGTGGGCTGGGATGGGAGTCAAAGGCAGAAAACTGTACTTGAGCAACAATTAAAATAAAAAAAATAAGTGAATAAAGAAAAAAATGTAAATGAAGCATTCCCAAATAGCATAAAACCCCTAATGGCAAACCAAAACTTGAGAGAGGACATTTGCTACTATTGGGAATGAATACTTTTTTTTTGTCCTTTCAAAGCTATTCTGAATTTATCATGTAGAAAATGGAGAGTCATTGGAGACTTCTGAGTAAGAGAGGGATCCAACTTGTACATTAAACTACATTGAAGGGTGAGACAGGGATGATGGTAGACCAGCATGAGTTGTGGGTCTACTGTTTGTAACAGGCACTATTCTTTGTACCTGACAAAATAGAGTTGTGGGACCTGCATAACACTGAAAACAAATGGATCCTTCATGCACTTCAAATACTCATTTTTTAATTGTTTTATTGTTGTTCAATTACAGTTGTCCCAATTTCCCTCACCCATTGCTCTCCACTGCCCTGCCCACCCTTCCTCTCCCTCATTCAATACTCCCCTCACCTGGTCCTTGTGTATGGGTCTTTTATACATTTTCTTTGACTTGATCCTTCTCATTCTTTCCCCTTTATCTCCCTCCCCCTCCCTTCTGATCACTGTCAGTTTGTTCTTTATTTCCATGTCTCTGGTTATATTTTGCTTGCTTGTTTGTTTTGTTGATTAGGTTCCACTTGCAGGTGAGATCATATGGTATTTGTCTTTAGCCACCTGGTGTATTCATTTAACGTAATACTTTCCAGTTCCACCCATATTGTCATGAAAGGTAGGAGATCCTTCTTTCTGCTGTGTAGTATTCCATTATATAAATGTACCACACTTTTTTTATCCATTCATTTACTGATGGGAACTTAGGCTATTTCCAGCACTTGGCTATTGTAAATTGTGCTGCTATGAACAGTGGGGTGCATGGGTTCTTTTGTCTTGGGGTTTCAGTATTCTTAGGGTATAATCCTAGCAGTGGAATCTCCAGGTCAACAGGCTGTTCCATTATAAGCTTTTTGAGGAAATTCCATACTAGTTTTCACCATGGCTGCAATAGTCTGCATTCCCACCAACAGTGCACTAGGGTTCCCTTTTCTCCACAACCTCACCAGCACTTGTTTGTTAATTTGTTAATGATGGCCATTCTGATTGGTGTGAAGTGTATTCCCTTGTGGTTTTAATTTGCATCTCTCTGACAGCTAATGATATTGTGCATCTTTTCTTTTTTTTAATTTTTGGCTTTCCCCCTTTTTTTAAAGATTTTATTTACTTAGTTTTAGAGAGGGAAGGGAGGGGGAGAGAGAGGGGAGGATAGAGAGAGAGAGGAACATCAATGTGCGGTTGCTGGGGGTTATCAACCCAGGCATGTACCCTGGTTGGGAATCAAACCTGGGACACTTTGGTTCCCAGCCCGCGCTCAATCCACATACAAAATGCCATCCAGGATATTGTACATCTTTTCATATGTCTCTGGGCTCTCTGTATGTCCTCCTTGGAGAACTGTCTGTTCAGGTCCTCTGCCCTTTTTTTAATTGGATTGTTTGTCTTCTGGGTGGAGTTATATGAGTTATGTATATATTTTGGAGATCAAACCCTTGTTCAAGGTATCATTGGCAAATATACGTTCCAATATGGTTGGTTCTCTTTTCATTTTAATGTTGTTTTCTTTAGCTGTGCAGGAGCTTTTTAATTTGATGTAGTCCATTTGTTAGACTCGACCAGAAAACTATTCAACCTAATCAGTGAATTTGGCAAAACAGTGGGCTACAAAGTCAATAGCCAGAAATTGAAGGCATTTGTGTACACCAACAATGATATATCAAAAACAGTAATTAGGAAAAATACCATTTACTATAACAAGAAAAATAAAGTACCTAGGAATAAACCTAACCAAGGAGGTAAAAGACCTGTACTCAAAAAAACTACAGAACACTGAAGTAATTAAGGAGGACACAAATAAATAGAAATATATATTGTGTTCATGAATTGGAAGAATTAACTTCATTAAAATGTTCATACTACCGAAAGTAATTTATAGATTCAATGTAATTCCTATTAAAATACCAATGCCATATTTCACAGATATAAAACAAATATTGGAACCATAATGACCATGAATAGCCTCAGGAATTTTATGAAAGAAGAACAAAGTGGGAACAAATACTTTTTACCACTTGTAAATTCTGAGAATCAGAAGTATTTTTCATAAGCACTGTTGTGTTGCTTCATGGGAATTTAGTTTGACTGGAATACCTGGTGGCCACTTTTGATACTCTGTCAGGTAGAGGATGAGTCAGAGTAACAGGTGAACAGAAACTTTGAAAATGGAGGGAATTTCTGTTATCTTAGTTTCTGCTTTATATCCAATCTCTTTGGTGGTTATTTTCAACTCACAAGCAGTTTGTTCATTCATCCATCATAATTCTGAAGTATTATCTAGTTCATTCTATAAGCACTAGTATAGGAAATACTAAGTGTGTGACACTGTTCTAGAAGCAGGGGATCTAAAGATGAGAAAACCCAGGTGGTTTTGTTTGTTCATTTGTTTCTCGAGTTAGCTTGATGTCAAGGAAGGAAAACATCCAGATGCAATATAGTTTCATATATACTGTGACAGAGTTTAACACTAGGTGATATAGGTTCTCTTAGAGAGCCATCTCTCAGCCATTGGGAGAGAGAGAAGAAAGAATTTCTGATAAGAGCTCACACTTGAGCCAAGTCTTGAGGGATAAGTAATAATTCAGTAAAGCAGGCAAATGAAGGACAGAGGGATGTACCATGCACAGAGGCAACAAAAGTAATTATGTGAGGTGATGGATGTATTAATTAACCTTACTGTGGTAATGATTTTACAATATATACATATATCAAATCACTACATTGTTAAATTTATATCTATATTGTTATTTGTTAATTATTTCTCAGTAAAACTGAAAAAAAAAGAAGAGTAAATCCAGAAATCTGCAAGATATGTGTCATTTCTTAACAGATATTTTTTTGTCTTTTGCAATTTTTTTAGGAAATATAAAAGCTCTTTTTCTGTGAAGGGAGCCTATCACAGTTGAAATCAGCCTAACTTTAACAATGAGTGTTCTGAGAAGGGAGAAGGGCTCACAACGAATGGAGGAAGCCCAAGAGAGGTAGCAAAGCCTGCAGATATTAATACTAGTAAAGATACAAATAATACACTGTATTCAGTGAGTTTGTACTTACTCCACTGTTTAAATGCTTTAGAAATATTAAAATAAGCAGCCTCAGTAAGCTCCAGTATCGCCGAAGCATAGAAACCAAGTCTGTGAAGTGGTATGGGAAGAGACTGAGAGTGAGGCATCAGACTGTGCAAGGACTGTATCCTGAGCACAATAATAAGCTATGTGAGGGCATCTGGGTAAGGAGGATGGCAACAACACAGCAAAGTGTTCACTGACTGTTTAGTATGTGTTGGGTGATAAGAAAAATAACTACAGTAATTAACCCACATGCATAGGCACTGTTCTAAGTCATATATAATTTCATTTAAACCTTTTAACATCATTAAGAAGCATACTGTAATTATACAATTTTACAGGCAAGGAAGCAGACACAGGCAGGTTCAGATAATTGTCAACAGCAGGTTATCTACCCAATGGGTGGAACCTGAATTTAAATCCAGATATTCTGACTTCCAAGCACATATTCTGCCCGCCCCCACCCTTTTCCTTACTTTCTCTATCCTTCTCTCTTCATGTCTATTATTCTCCCTCGATACCCCTCTCTTTCCCTCTATCTGGCCCCATTTTCTATTTCCTCTCTATTTCCCCCTCTATCCCTCACTTTCTTTCCTCTTTCTCTGACATGTTCTTAAATCTTGTT
This sequence comes from Phyllostomus hastatus, assembly GCF_019186645.2. NCBI lineage: Eukaryota > Metazoa > Chordata > Mammalia > Chiroptera > Phyllostomidae > Phyllostomus > Phyllostomus hastatus. The sequence goes on from NW_025334035.1 coordinate 15,515,883, forward strand.
ATCTTTTGTTTTGTTTTGTTTTTTGATAGCTGAGACTTGACTTGTCAAAATGATAAAACACAAGGAAATCATGGGAATATGACAAACATGCAGAAGAAACACAAAATAATCATTAAGACAATGTTGTCTAGAGATGAGGAAACATTACTCACAAGTAAGGAGACAAAAAGAAGCTGATTTGGCTGAGTTCACTGTGGAAAGTTTGCATCTGGTGGCTTCTGTTTCCTTTTTTCCTTTTTTCCCTAAAGTTATTAATTTATTTTAAATTATAGTTGATGTATATTATATACATTTCATGTATACAAAATAGTTATTAGACATTTATATTCCTTAGGAAGTGATTGCCATAATTTCTAGTACCCACCTTGTCATTTTACATTATTATTAGGATATTATTGATTATAATCCCTATGCTGTACATTACATCCCTGTGACTAATTTTATAACTGGTAAGTTTTTTGCCCATCACTAACCCCTTCCATATGTTAACAACCAGTTTGTTCTCTATATCTCTTTATTTGTTTCTAGTTCTTGTTTGTCTGTTGTTTTCCTAGCAGTGATATCATACAGTATTTGTCTATCACAGTATGACTTATTATTTTACCTAGCATGATATTCTCTATGTCCACCCACGTTGTTAAAAATGGAAAGATTTCATTGTTTTTATGGCTAACATATATAAGTCCAACCATTGTTAATATGAGAATGGTTTTATGCAACATCAATGTAACCGGCAGCCAAGAAGAGAGTACTGGAATGCACATGTGTGAACAATGATAACTTCACTGTACTAGTCAGTGGGGGTGATAGACACTGTTGAGTGAGCATGTGACTGTGTGACCATTGCATTCAAAATGACTGAATTAGTAGACCAACCAATCTGCATCAAATTTTTTAAATTTGAACATTCCTCTGTGGAAACTATTCAGATGATTCAGAAGACTTTTGAGGATGATGCAGTGAGTGCAGCGCAAATCAAGATGTGGAACAAATGCTTCATTGATGGTTGAGAATCTGTTGAAAGGGATCCACATTCTAGAAGGCCTGCAGCAAGAACACCTGAGAATGTTGAATGTGTATGGGCTTCAATCAACAAAGACCAGTGACTGGCAGTGTGAGGACTAGAAGCTGATCTAGGGATTCCAAAAATTACTGTGTCTGAGATTTTGACACAGGATCTTTGGATGAAACATAGCATGGCAAAATTGGTTCTGCAGCTTCTGCTACCAGAGCAGAAGGAACATCATGCTGCAGTTGCAAATGACTTGATTCAAATCACTACCAATGAACCAGATTTCTTCAAGATCATAACAAGAGATGAATGGTGGGTTGACAGCTATGATCCAGAAAGGGAGGCTTAGTTCTCCCAATGGAAGTCACCTGATTCTCCATGTCCAAAGAAAGTGGGGTGTTTTTTTAAATTAGGAAGGTGTTATCTATCACCAGTATGCCCCTCCAGGCCAAACAATTAATAAGGAGTACTACCTCAGTGTTCTTCGTCAGTTGAGAGGTGCAATATAATGAAAATGACCACAGCTATAGTCAACAGGTGATTGCAGCTTCATCAGGACAATGCGCCCTCTCATGCATTCCATCTTGCACAGAACTTTTGCTGAAACATCAGATCACCCAGGTGACTCAGCCCCTCTACAAGCCCAGATTTGGTGCCCTATGACTTCTGGCTTTTCCCACAACTAAAATCACCTTTGAAAGGGAAGAGACTTCAGAATTCCTTGAGATTCAGGGAAATACAGCAGGGCAGCTCCTGATAGCAATTCCACCAAAGGATTTTGCAGAGTGTTTTGAATAGTGGAAGAGACACTGCAAGAACTGTAGTAGGTCCAAAGTGCCTACTTTGAAGGGGACTGAGATGTCATTGTCCTATGTACAATGTTTCTTGTATCATGTATCATATATCACATATCACATATGTATATATCACCTCCTATCTATGGACACCCAGGTTGTTTCCATATGTTGGAATAAAGCTACAATGGGTGTAGGGGTGCATAGGTCTTTTCCAATTAGTATATTGGATTTCTTCAAATAAATGCCAAAAGTGGCATTGCCAGATCATATGGTAGTTCCTCTTTTAATTTTTTGAGGAACCTCCGTAATGTTCTCCTTAGCAGATACAACTGTTTACAAACCCACCAACAGTGAATGAGGGTTCCCTTTTCTCAAATCCTTGTCAATACTTGCTCTTTGTCATGTTGATAATAGCCTTTCAAACGAATAGTGATGCTGAACATATTTTCTATTGGCTATCATATGTTTTCTTTGGAGAAATCTCTGTTCATCTCCTCTGATGATTTTTAAATTGGATTATTTTTTATGTTGAATTGTGTGAATTTATTATGCATTTTGGATATTAACCTATTATCAGATATGTCATTTATAAACACCGTCTACCATTCAGTAGGTTATCTTTTTATTTTGTTCATGGTTTCCTTCATTGTACAAATTATTTTCAGTTTTATGTAGTCCCAGTCAGTTACTTTTTGCTTCTGTTGTCTTTGCCCTAGGAGGAATATCAAAATAAAATATTGATAAGACCAATGACAAGACTTTACTAGGCAGTAAAGTTTTGTTTTCTTCTAGGAGTCTTAGGATTTCAGGTCTTATGTGTAAGTCTTTAATCCATTTTGAGGTTATTTTTTGTGTATGGTGCAAGAAAGTGGTGTAGTTGCATTTTTTTTGCATATGTTGCTCCAGTTTTCCCAACATTTATTGAAGAGACTGTGTTTTACCCTATTGTATATATTTTTGCCTCCTATGTCATAAAGTAATTGACCATATAAGCATGGGTTTATTTTAGGGCTCTCTATTCTGTTCCATTAATCTATGTGTTTATTTTTGTTCCAGCACAATGATATGTTATAGTATAGTTTGAAATCAGGTATTGTAACACTTCCAAGTTTGTTTCTTTCTCAAGGTTACTTTGGTTATTGAGAGTCTTTTGTGGTTCCAAATATATTTTAGGATTTTTTCTTCTAGTTTTATGAAAATGCCAGAGTATTTTTCACAGTGATTCCATTGAATCAGTCGATTGCTTTGAGTAATATGCATATTTAACAATATTAATTACTTTAATACATGATTGTAGTATAACCATTTATTTGTATCTTCTTCAATTTCTTTTTCAGTGTCTTGTAGTTTATAGAGTACAGGTCTTTTGCCTCCTTGGTTAAACTTATTCCTAGGTATATTATTCTTCTGCATATAATTGTAAATGGGATCATTTTCTTAATTTCTCTTTCTGATATTTTGTTATTAGTGTATAGAAATGCAACAGATTTGTAAATGTTGACTTTGTATCCTGCAACTTTACTATTAGTTCTAATAGTTTCATGGGGAATGTTTTTGTTCTTTATATATAATATCATGTCATGCTCAGACAGTGACAGTTTTATTTCTTTCTTCCTAATTTGAGTGCCTTTTATTTCTTTTTCTTATCTCATATGACTAGGACTTTTGGGGCAATGTTGAATAAATGTGGTGATAGCGGGCATCCTCATCTGTTCCTGATCTTAAAGAAAAAGCTTTCAGGTTTTTACCATTGAGTATGTTGTTAGTTGTATGTTTGTCACATATGGCTTTCATTATGCTGAGCTACATTTTTTCTATATCCTTTTTCATAGAGTTTTTATAGAAATGAATAATAAACTGTGTTAACTGCTGTTTCTGCATCTATTAAAGTCATCATTTGATTTTTATCATTTGTTTTGTTCATGTGGTATTTCATGATGATTGACTTGCAGATATTGAACCAAGCTGACATCCCTACAATAAATCCCATTTGATCATGGAGTATGATATTTTTAATGTGTTCCTGAATTCAATTTGCTGATAGTTTATCAGGTATAGTGACCTGTCATTTTCTTTCCTCTTCCCTTTCCTCTTCCCTTTCCTCTTCCCTTCCCTCTCCCCTTTCCTCTTCCCCTTCCCTGTCATCTTCCCCTTCCCTGTCGTCTTCCCCTTCCCTGTCGTCTTCCCTTTCCCTGTCATCTTCCCTTTCCCTTTTCCTTCTTCCCTTCCCTCTTCTTCCCTTCCCTCTTCCCTTCTTCTTCCCTTCCCTCTTCCCTCTTCCCTTTCCCTTTCTACTTCCCTTTCCTCCTTTCCTCTTCCCTTTCCCTTTCCTCTTCCCTTCCCTCTTCCCTTTCCTCCTTTCCTCTTCCCTTTCCTCCTTTCCTCTTCCATTTCCTCTTCCCTTTCCTCCTTTCCTCTTCCCTTCCCTCTTCCCTTTCCCTTCCCTCTTCCCTTTCCTCTTCCCTTTCCCTGTTGTCTTCCCTTTCCCTTCCCTCTTCCCTTCCCTCTTCCCTTCCCTTTCCTCTTCCCTCTTCCCTTTCCTCTTCCCCTTCCTCTTCCCCTTCCTCTTCCCCTTCCCTTCCCTTTCCTTCCCTTTCCTTTTCTTTCCTTTTCTTTCCTTTTTTCTTCCTTCCTTTTCTTTTTCTTTTCTTTTCTTTTTTTTTTTTGATCTTCATATGAGGGTATTCTAGCCTTGCAGAATGAGTTTGGAATTTTTCTCCTATTTTCAATTTCTTTTAGGAATATATTAAGAAGTCTAAGTACTAATTCTTCTTTAAATGTTTGGTAGAATTAACCTATGAAGCCATCTGGTTTAGGATTTTTGTTGGGATTTACCTTTTTTTTTATTACTCATTCCATTTTGTTACTTGTAATGAGTTTGATTAGATTTTCTGTTTATACCTGATTCAATATCTGAAGATTATATATTTCTAGGAATTTATCCATTTCTTCTAGGTTATTCAATTTGTTATGTATACTTGTTCATAGTATTCTCTTAAAATCACTTGTATTTCCATGGTGTTGGTTGTCACTTTTCCTCTTTCATTTCTGATTTATATTCTTTAATTTCAGCTTCCTTTCTCTTTTTTTGATTAATTTAACAGTTTATCAATTTCACTTATCTTTTCAAAGAAACAGCTATTCTTTGGCATAGAGGAGTCAACCAATGAATGCATAAATGTTTCGAATGACAGGTCGATATACTTCTCACTTTCTCTCTTCCTCTCTCTGTAAAATAAAAAAAAATTAAAAGGGCAATATTATCTTGTTGGATTGATCTTTTTAAACATTATTTAATGCTCTTATTTGCCTTATTACATTCTTTGTTTTGCATTATTTAATGCTCTTGTCTTATTACATTCTTTGTTTTAACATCTATTTTTTCTGATGTAAGTACAGTTACCACATCATTTTTTTTCTACTCTCATAAAGTATGTTTTTCTATCCCTTCACTTTCAAACAATGTCTTTTGATGTGAAGTGAGTCTATTGTAGGCTTCATATGTATGGATCTTGTTTCTTTTATCCATTCTGTCACCTATGTTTGTTAAATGCTGCATTGTCTATTTACATTTGAAGTAATTATTTATAGGTAAGTAATTACTGGCATCTTCTTGTTTTCTGAATATATTTGTAATTCTTCTGTTCCTTTCTTCTTCTCTTGTTCTCTCCTCTTGTACATCAATAACTTTTTGAAGTGATTTGTTTGGATTCCTTCTCTATTTCTTGTTTATCCATTATAATTTTTTTGGTTTGCAGTTACCGTGGGACTCATATACAACAAACTATGTTTATAAAAGTCTATTTTAAGTTGACGGTCACTTAAATTCCAAAACATTCTAAAAACACTGCATTTTACTTACCTCCCCACTTTGTTTTTGATATCATATCCTATATCTTTTATGCAAATGTCTTAACTTATTACTGTATTCATGCATGATCTGATGACTTTTGTTTTTTAACCCTTATACTTGTTTTATAATTTTGTTCTACTACATTTACTAAATGTTTGCCTTTTGAGATTGATTTTTTCTTTCAAATATTTTATTTTTACATTTAGCCTTTTCTGCTTAAAGAAGTTTCTTTAAAACTCCCTGTAGTCCTAATTTAGTGATAAACTCCTTCAACTTGTGTGTCTCTGGAAAACATTATAGCTCTCCTTAATTCAGAATCACAACCTTTCTGGTAGAGTATTCCTTGTTGTCCATTTTCCCTATCATCACTTTGAATATATTGTGCCATTACTTTCTGGCCTGCAAAGCCTCTGTTGAAAAATCAGCTTATAGTGTTATGGGGGTTCCCTCCCACATAACTTGCTGCATTTAAGTTTTCTCTTTTCATCTTTAACTTTTGGCATATTAACTATGATGTGTCTTGGTGTTGGCCTCTTCTGGTTCATCTTGTTTGAGACTCTGTGCTTCCTGTGCCATTTCCTTCACCAGCCTAGGAAAATTTCAGCTATGATTTCTTCAAATAGATTTCCTATTCTCCTTTTGCTCTCTTCTTCTTCTGGGAGCCCTATGATACAAACATCGATACCCTTGATAGTGTACATGAGGTCCCTTAAATCATCCATTCTTTTCTTTTTGCTGTTCCATTTGAGTGATTTCTACTACTCAGTGATTCATTCTTTTGAATCACATAATCTGATACTGATATTCTCTAGTGTATTTTTTATTTCAGTGGTTCTATTCTTTAGTTTTGATTGGTTTTACTTTATATTTTCTATCTCTTTGTTGAAGTGCTCACTGAGTTCAGCTGTTCTTCTTCTGAATTCTTTGAGCATCCTTATAACCATTGTTTTGAACTCTGTCTACAAATGGATGTTTTTCACATCAATGTTTCTCTCTATCTCTCAAATCAATAAATATATCCTAAAATGCATGGGAGAACATATTTTCTAACAATACTTCAGACAAGGGTTTAATCTCCAAAATATATAAAGAACCTACACTACTCAATATCAGGAACACAAACCATCCAATTAAAAAAATGGCAAAGGAGCTGAATAGACACATCTCTAAAGGGGACATATGGATGGCCCATAGACATATGAAAAATGCTCAATATCTGTAGCCATCAGAGAGATGCAAATTGAAACTACAATGAGATATCACCTTCTATCTGTCAGAATAGCCATCATTAATAAATCAACAAACAGCAAGTCTTGGTGATGATGTGGAGAAAAGGGAATTCTAGCACACTGTTGGTGGGAATGCAGAATGGTGCAGCCACTGTGGAAAGTAGTATGGAATTTCATCAAAAAAATTAAAAAATCAAACTGCCTTTTGACCCAGCAATTGCAGTGTTATAAATATATACTGGGAATATCAAAACATCAGTTCAAAAGAATGTATGCACCCCTATGTTCATAGCAGTGCTATTTACAATACTGAAGATTCAGAAACAGCCTGAGTGCCCATCAGTACATGAGTGGATAAAAAAACCTGGTGCATTTGCATACTGGAATACCATGTAGCAGTGAAAAAGAAGAAATTCTTACCTTTTGCAACAGCATGGATGAAACTAGACACTATTATGCCAAGTGAATCAAGTCAGTCAGTGAAAGACAAACACCATATGATCTCACTTATTAGTGGAATTCAATGGACAGAATCAACTAATGAGCAAAATAGAACCAGAAGCATAGAAAGATGGAATAGACAGACAGCTATAAGAGGGGAGGGAGGAAGTGGGCATGGATTGAAAAAAAAAGATGAAGGGATTAGTCAAAGAACATATTTGAATAACTCATGGCGATAGACAAAGTGTGGGAATTGACTATGGGAAAAGAATGGGGTGGGATTGGTGGAAAAGGCAAAGGTGGAAAATGGGGACAACTCTAATGGCACAAATAAAATATTTCAAAAACAATAAAATTTTACAGGGAAAAATAATAAAAAAAACATACTCTCAAATGAGAATTAGAGATAAGTGTCTTTTTGAAGTGAACAAGGATGAATTTACAGCACATGTAATACATGTAAATTAGCTTAATCATTGTAAAAGATAACTAACTGCATGTACAGACCATAGGTGAAGCCCTAAGGAGAATTGTCATGATTCAAAGAATGTGCATATCCCAGGATGTGAATTAGAAAATTTCAGCGACGGGAAATGCCTCTCCTTTTATAGAAACATCTTCTCTCTAATCCTCCAAATTCCATTAGAAGAGACTGACCCAGCTGTTGTCTCTAGCAAGACTAAAGAAGCAAAGGAAGAACAAGATGTAGTTATGTCAGAGGTATGTGAGCTTTGTTATTGCCAGAAATGAAGGCATGATATGGAAAACTGCACTTGGTAAATTTAGGTTTGAAAAACACACATACAGCCCTGGCTGGTGTGGCTCAGTGGGTTGAGCTCCTACCTGCAAACTAAAAGTTCGCTGTTTTGGTTCCTGGTCAGGGCACATGCCTCAGTTTGTAGGCTGGGTCATCAGGGACATGCAAGAGGCAACTGATAGATGTTTCTGTCACACACTGATGTTTCTCTCCCTCTCTTTCTCCCTCTCTTCCTTCTCTCTAAAAATAAATAAAATCTAAAAAATATACACATCCTGTAAAATACAAATTCCAATAGGAAACCTGTTCTTAACATACCTTGAAATTCAGGCTATCCTCATGTTTTCTTATTTGAAACAGTGCTACTCAGAATAGAAAAGATACTTCATCTGACATGAACTATGTTAAAGGGCAAGGTAAAACTAAAAATATAAAGTATTACACAATTGTAAAGAGATATCACTTTTATTTTCTATTTCCCTTATTACAACACAAATAAAGGAAAAATTATACATTTTTCTTTAATCTTTGACAATGGTGAAGGAGACTTGAAGAGTACAGTATATTTTGATCATGACTAAAAACAAAACTGTTATTTACTCATTAAAGTGATTAATTCTATATCATATAAGATTGTTGTAATATATGGTAAAGAATGGAAAATTTACTTGTATAGTATATTTTAAAATAGTGAGTTTAATTAGCTGAAACTCAACACAGAACTCATCACATTTGAATGACTCTACCAAACCCTTCAGTATTTACACTGTATGTCACTAAAATAATATGAAAAGATTTTTCAGAAACTATGACCCAATAGCACAGAGACTTGCCTTTTGTCTTGAGAGAGGTATAATCTTATGTCTTTTTTTACTAGTAGAAAAAATATATATAATTAACCATTTTTACATTTGACATTTTTATCTAGTGGCAAATACAAATTCTCTACACAAATTAAAAGACTTGGAAGAAAATTTGGAATAAAAATATCAACTACTATTGTAAGCTAAATAATGCTCCCTTACCAAAAAAAGTCCAAATTCTAATCACCAGAACCTGTGAATATGTGGTCCTCTCTCCCCAGACCACGGGAGTCCCCACTCTGCCAGAGCCACCTGGTCCTCTCCCTCAGGGCATGGAGAGCCTTCACTTTGCTAAAGCTGTGTGGTTCTCTCTTGCAGGGCTGCACATGGTTCTCCCACTCACGAGGCTGCCAAGTCTCGGTTTAAATCCCAGCACCAATCCTCCTCTGAAGCCCCATTTCTGGCTCTTCTCACTATTGGCTACAGCTGCCAGATTCTGGGCAGGTGTGGCCCTGTGGTGTGGAGCCAAATTATCTCCAGGCTCTTCTGGATTGTATTACAGATCCCTATTTGAGGCCCCCCTCTTGGCTGCACCCTGTTACCATCCTCCTTTCAGATTTACACCCACTTTATAATCTTATAAAGGACAATGGACGAAGGTCTCATCTTCTTGTAACTGCTTCCGGCTGGAAATGGACGTTGTTCTACCCACCCATGGGTCAGGGGTGCCCTGAAAGGGGGTGGGGGATGCAGCATGGAGGGAGTCCTTCCTGTAAGGGGAAGGACCTTACAGAATCCTGGTCAGTTGGCTGTCACCAGAAAGTCTCAGGCTCACTGTCCAAAGGCTGGCATTACTGGACCGTTGGCGTCCTGGTCATATTCTGGAGGTGACAGATTTTGGAAAAAGTGGGAAGGCACAATTAAATCCGAAGCACTGAATGACAAAGGCAAGGGCTTAGGTAAGGAATGGCTTTTCAGGAGGAAGGTGTACAAGGCACGCAACACCTATCCGAAACTCGTGTGGCCCACTATACTTCACTCGGGCCGAAGGGAATTTGTTAGGATTTCCCTCCTTTCAGATTTCTGGGCCCTTTTCTGTCCAAGCCATCAAGACAGAAATGGGAAAATCAGTTCAAAGTGAAACCCACAGATCGCCCGAACCCTTCACCAGCCCAACCACTTAGTTCAGCCAAACCATTGAATCTCAGGGGGCAATGATGAAAATGGGCTCCTTAAGTGAGGCCTGTATTACCGTCAATCACTCAGGTAAGGTAAGGAGGTTCGAGGCATATGCCCTACACACACAGAAGAACACACAGGTTAATTCACACAAAAATTCCCAAGCCAGTCTCTGTGCCTGGGAGACTGTCTTTTGGGAAGACATCTTGTTACAAGGCCCTTGCTACAATGATATTTAACAGTGGCCATTTGACAGATCCTTTGTGCCTGTAGATTGAAAAGCAAATTTTCAAGACAGTTGTTGCGCCATTTCTGATGTTCAATCCTGAGTATTGTATTGTCCTCAAACCATCATTTTTCTTTTTTTTTATTAATTATTGTTCATATACAGTTTTCTCCTTTTTACTCCCAATCCAGTTCCCCCTCCCACCCGCCCCCCTTCCCTCCCATTACCACCCTTCCCTTAGTCTATGACCATGTGTCCTTTAAGTTTGTTCCTGTGAACCCTTCCCACTGTCCCCTTAAATTCCCTCCTCTCTCCCCTCCGGTCACCATCAGCCTGTCCTCTATTTCAGTGTCTTTGGTTACATTTTTGCTTGTTTCTTTGTTTTGTTATTTAGGTTCCTGTTAAAGGTGAGATCATATGGTATTTGTCTTTCACTGCCTGGCTTGTTTCGCTTAGCATAATGTTTTCCAGCTCCATCCACGCTGTTGCATAGGGTAGGAGCTCCTTCTTTCTTTCTGCTGCATAGAATTCCATCGTGTAAATGTACCATAGTTTTTTTGATCCATTCATTTACTGATGGGCATCTAGGTTGCTTCCAGCATCTAGCTATTGTAAATTGTGCTGCTATGAACATTGGGATGCATAGGTTCTTTTGAATTGGTATTTTAGTATTCTTAGGTTAGAGTCCCAGTAGTGGAATTGCAGGGTCACAAGGCAGATCCATTTTTAGTTTTCTGAGGAAGTTCCATATTGCTTTCCATAGTGGTTGTACCAGTCTGCAGTCCCACCAACAGTGCACTAGGGTCCCCTTTTCTCCACAACCTCTCCAATCAAACCATCATTTTTCTCCTTAAGATCACCCTCACTGTTATTAAAGGGACTACTTTGAGTCCCGCTTTTAATTTTGATTGTTTGTTTGCATAAACACACCAAGAGCAGCCTGGATCACTTGTGATCCTTGAGTCTACTTTGCTGGTACTCATGCAGGCAGCCTTTAGATTGACTTCTCAGTCCGCCCCCCCCTGCCCCCTTTGGGGCACAGAAGCAGAGCCACACATCCGCCACCTGGCTTCGCCTGTACCAGTTGTTTCGCTCACTTCCTTGAGGCTCCTGTTGTGCTTACAAGGTTCCTTTTCGCCATCTTTCAGGGAAGCAACCTTTGTTCCTTCCCTGGAAAGACTGCCATGGACCACACAACCAGCCAAAGTACCAGGCTTTTCTCGTGGGCATACTCTCGCTTCACAAGTCAATCCCAGTTCCTCAGGGCTTTCCGGTGACGACCAGAACCCATACATGCCTCCCCCAGGTGTGACATTCCAGTCAAAGTCTTGGTGAACAAAACCACTATTAATGACTGGTCTTATTGGTTTTATGCAAAGGAACCTTATATTATTGCTCACTCCTTCAGAATGCCAAATTCTGGAGGGATCAGGTAGGGAGAAAAATACAAAGCGTGAAGGAAAATCCTTTTCTTTCTGATATCCACCAGGCTTCTCAAAATTTTCCTACAGAGTGTGAAGCTTCAACCTCCCCTGGAACCCTCGATTTCCTTTGCAGAGCAGATACAGAGCGAAATCCTAAACACAGAGTTCCAGAATAATACACAGGTAGAAGCATTCTCTTGCACCAATGCGTCCATTGGTGCCTCGCAGAGACATGCTCCTCCAGGTCCGGTCTCTTGGCAGAGACATGCCCCCTTTGCCTCTGGCTGAAGCACTCGCCAGCCCCAAATGACCCTTCCTGGGTCCTGAGTGGCAAAGGCATGCTCCCCAACCGGTTACAGGTGACCTTTCCTAGGTCTTCAGGTACAGGTTTCTGATCAGAAACAAAACCAATGTGAGAAATTTGCTCTTTTTCCATGAAACCATAAAACAAGTAGTTCAGGTTTCCTCTCCTCCAGGTTTAAAACGTTCACAACCCTTACACATAATTTTCGCATCCAGATTTAACCATCATTCTCTTTTAACCCTGGTTCCTTTCCCCTTTTGCGATGGGGGCACTCATTCCTCCAGTGCCCCTCCTCCTTGCAATAGGCACATCGATTACAGCCTAGTGCACCTTTCTTCTCCATAGGGCCCCTTTTGCCTCTGGCCCTGGGGTGGGCACCCGATGAGTTTCCCTTTTCTGCCCTAGGGCCCCACTGCCTTTGGCTTCCCTGGACTAACTCCAAAAGCACTGTGGCCCGTTTTGCCTTCCCTGCTTCCTGGGCATTGTAGACTTTAAAGGCCACGCCCACTAGCTGGGAGGAGCTCATCCCCAGTACTCTGCCTACACGCTGAAGTTTGTTCCTGATATCCGGAGCACTCTGCCCAATAAAAGCCATGTTTAGCATTCTCACGTTCTCTGGTGCCTCTGGATCAACGTCAGTGTATTTCCTATAGGTTGGATAGATCCTCTCTAGAAATTCAGAAGGATCCTCATCTGGCTTCTGCTGGAGAGTCCGTATCATATTCAGACTCCTCTGCTTGGGCACTCCTTTCCTAAGTCCTTCCAATACGCACTTTCTCTAGTGTCTTAAAGAGGTTAAGCCATCTCTGCTATTCGGGCCCCACTTAGCGTCTACCCGAGGAATTGCCCCCACTGGGTTAAGAATTCCCTCGGTGTCCTCATCACGGAGACGCTGGGCGTCCTGATCAGCCCTACTTAGAACCAAATGCCTTTCATCTGCTGTTAGCAAAATGTTCAGGAGGGCCTGTATGTCTGCCCAGTTTGGGTGGTGAGTGGCAAAAATAGAGGCAATAAGATCTGCCATCTTCTGAGGATCACTCCTATATGAGGGATTGGCATCCCTCCAGTTTAGCAAGTCGGAAGTGGAGAACGGAGTATGGGCCCAATAGGAACCAGCGGACTGGCCTTGTTCATTTATTCCGCCGATCGGATATGGCCTCAAAGGGTACTGGCTGGCTACACCTTTGGAGGCTCCCCTGTTATAGGAGGTGCCCTGGCGAGTTCTGGAGGGTGAGACACATTGCTCAGCAGGTGGAGGCGGAGCAGTTGGCTTTATGGGAGGAGACAGCACTGAGGTGTCTCCCACTGCCTGTGCAGGGGGAGGTAGCCCAGCAGTGGTAGTTCTCATCCCGTGTGAGGCTGGAGATGTAGAAACCTCCACCAGCTGTGAAGGTGGTGCCCGCTCAGGGGCCCCTCCTACCTGCAGAGGGTGTTGCCCCAAGGCCTCACCCTGCAGAGGGGGCCAGGCCCCTCCCACCTGCACAGGGTGGTGCCCCATAGAGAAAGACGCCCCCCCACCCACAGGGGGCTGGACGGAGGCAAAGCACAGGCACCTCCCACCTGCTGGGGCACCAGGACTCCAGAGCCGACCCCCACCCATTGGGGCTGGGGTGCCCCACAGGCAGGCGGTGCGCAGGACCCTCCCTCCTGTGGAGGTGGCGGCAGAATGCAGGATGCGCCCACCTGTAAAGCTGGCCCCGGCCAGCCGGCTCTGGTTTCCAGAGCCAAGAGGACCCCTCCCATATGCTGGTGAGGATAGCTAAATGACCCAACTCACGCATCTGTGGTGGAGACTTCTCCCACCTGCAATGGCTGTGGGGTCCTGGCGGCCCCCACCTCTTGGGGAGGTGGCAGGACCACTGGAGTTCCCCCTGTCTGCGAGCTCCCATTCCCTGGGTTCAGAGCATCAGTGAGGTTTGTCTCCTCATTCTCTCTCTCTTCCTGTGTCCGACTGTCAGGGAGGGGTTTGGAGACCACTGTTCCCTTCTGGACCATCACACGCGTCCCTGTCTCTGGCACAAAGCTGGCGTGCAGTAGTATAAATGCATTAAGATAGTGTAACTCTTCCGACAGTTCATACCATACCGCCCGCAATACTGTTTCAATCCAGCAATGATGCAGTAACTCAGAGATCCATTCACTGGCCATCTCAGCTCATCCCCCAAAACATAAGTAGGCCACACCATGTTACAATAATAAACCATTAACTGCTTAGTCAAGGGAGTCTTGTATGTCGACTTAGCACAGTAGTTCTCCCAATCCCTTGGGATTCTACCCAATGGGCTCCACTTAGGGACTGGCTCAGAACTACTCTTACAGTTCCCACAAAGCAAGCAAAAGTTCAAACAAAGCAAGCAAAGGTTACAGATGGCATAAAGACCAGGTATTTCCAGATCCGTTATCCAAAATTCCCGCTCCATTATTCCAAAAAACAAAACAAACAAACAAACAAACAAAAACAACACTCAGATACCAAGTTTTCAACCAAACCACTTTCACGTCTCTGCTCTCCCTCCGCTGTTTCATTTCCTTTTCACCTTTCCAGGCGTGACAGGCGCCCGATGCCCTCAGGAGGAGTGCGGAGAAATCCTCCAGACTGGGAGAACTCCGAAGCCTCACTCTCTCGCACCTGAGGGGGTCGGTCTGCCACGGACAATTATCGTGCCGTCTGGGTGGCCAAAAACTGTTACAGAACAAACAAGCGGGGCCTGGGACGATATACTATTATTGCAAGAAGCCCCCAGGTCCGTTATGTCCGCCGCCAGAGGAAAGGCGTCTCTCAATGCCAGAGATTCGTGAAAAGGAAAGGAAACGTTCATTTAATGCTATACAAACTTAAAGGAGGGACCTAATGTCTTCATTAGAAATCCTAAAGTCTCTTAAAGCACCCACAAACAGACACAGTCCTTCCTTCCTTCCCGCTTTGCCCAGTCCAGGGTACCGTATGTCCTAAAGCTGCGTGGGGCCCCTACTCTGGCAAAGGCACGTGGTCCTCTCTCCCTGGACCACGGGGGTCCCCACTCTGCCAGAGCCGCCTGGTTCTCTCCTTCAGGGCCGCCAGAGTCTTCACTCTGCTAAAGCTGTGTGGTTCTCTCTTGCAGGGCTGCGCATTGTTCTCTCCCTCCAATGGCTGCCGCCTCTTGGGTTAAATCCCCGCGCCAATCTTCCTCTGAAGCCCCATTTCCGGCTCCTCTCACAAGTGGCTACAGCTGCCAGATTCTGGGCAGGTGTGGCCCTGTGGTGTGGAGACAATTATCTCCAGGCTCTTCTGGATTTTATTACAGATCCCTATTTGAGGCTCCCCTCTTGGCTGCACCCAGTTACAAGAAGACAGGTCAGTTAAACCACTGCCACAATCATTTCAACAATTGTAGAATTTTGAGTTGTAAACAAACATTTACTTTTTTATTTCTAATATTTTATCCATGCAACAGTGTGATTTTTTTTTCTGATGTGATCAGTTTGTAAACTCTCTGCAATGTGCAAAGGGCTTGTGTGAGGGAGTAGTTTGCACAGGGGCCTTAGGAAAACAAACAAACAAACAAACAAACAAACAAACAAACAAAAATAACATCAAGAATTCAGGATTTTCCTGGTGGGTACTTCAGGTGATTGAGAGCAGGCTGAGAATCAAAGGGCTGCTGGTTAGATTCCCAATCAAGCCACATGCCAAGGCTCTGGGCCATGTCCCCACTAGGGGGCATCTGAAAGGGAACCACAGATTGATGTTTCCCTCCCTCTTTGTCCTCCCCTCTCTTTGTCTCTAAAAAATAAATAAAGTTAAAAAAAAGGAATTCAGAATGACCAGTTGTCTGTACCTTGGTGAAAATTTCTGGAAACAAAATGGCATCACAAATTAAGAAAGAAGATACTGAGAATGATTATCCTTTATTTCTGAATTTTTGGCCAAGATAGATATTGTCTTTATGGTTTTGTAATATTATTTTTTGTAATTATGCATATACTTGAGTTTTGTTATTCAATACTGCAAAAAATGGTAATCCTTTTAAAATTCTATTTAACAATACATGAGAATTCAGTTTCACCCTCTTACCTAATCAAACGTTTCTTTTTATGCTCCAAAACATGAGACTCACCATTTATTTCATTCCAATGTGTCTCATAATCTAGGTGATCCCCTATACCTGAATCACAGGTTGGGTGATTTCGAGAGAAAAGATGGCCCCACAGAGGTCTCAGAATGACCTGGGCACTGGACCTTAGTGCCTTCCCACATTTAGGGAAAAGGCTGCCCCACTTCAAATTACTCTTCTAGATCCAAGGTCAATCTTTCCCTGGGTTATGGGGGCACACAGTTTTCTCCTTACATGGGCTGAGTCTCTGGAGAAGGCAGAGCTGTGGTCTATGATCTTGAAGACGATGAGAGCACTGGGTCTCCTCTTGTGCCTGGTAACACCTCCACAGGGTGAGTGTCTCAGATTCAGACACTAATGTGGGAAGTCCCACCTGACCATTGAAGACCTGCAGGAGACCAGTGTGACAATCATACTTGATGGCCTTGGAACTGCAGCATCCACATGAGCTTTGGTCCTGCCTCCAGCACTCAGGGCACAAGTGTTCTGCCTGAGACTCAGGCCTGTGTCCTTGGACTGGAAATAACCTTGAGACTCCTCTGTGACCCTCACATTACACTTGGTCCTTGAATTCCCCCAAACCTTTTTTTCTGTCACAATCTCTTATTTCCTCAGGTATACACTGTGGAGGTGGGATGTGTTCCTCTGTCCCAGGAACACAAGGTTGAGATAAGTGTGACCCCGCCTCTGTCAGACCCAGGGCCCCCATCAGCCCTGCCCCCATAAAACAGGCTGTGTCTCCATGTCCCTCATTCTCCTCAACCTGCTGCTCCCAGGGTGGATGTAAGACCCTGACAGAGCACCACAAGCAATACTACAGAAATTGTTACTGTTTGTTCTATCTCAGCACAGTCCCTGCACACAGGAATTTCCTGTTCATTTCAGGTGACCACATGTTGACTCCTTTCACCTGAGTTAGTTGTCTGCATTCCCTGTGCTGTGCCCCCTCCTTCCTGTTCGGACAATAGTGAGAACACATGTTTACAATCAATTGACTTATTGTGTAAATGGGAGAGATGGAATAGGAAACTGAATTAGCAAGATGTGCTCTGACCTCACCAGAAAATATCATTCCCCTTAAAAAGGAGAGAAAGTGGACAGATGAACGAAGACAGATGAGTCTTGGAGACACAATGCCCAGAGAAATATACCACTCTCAGCATCACAATGGCTGTGTGCATTCATGTCTGTAAGAACCTAGAGTAGTCAAGGTCATGGAGACAGAGCACAGAATGTGCTGGCTGGAGCAGGGACAGGAAGCAGGGAGTTATTATTTAATGGGCACCAAGCCAGTGTGGGAACGTGAGCATTTCTGGATGTGGAAGGTGATGATGGTTGCACAACTTTGTGACTGTGCTTAACATCACTGTGTCCACTTAAAATAGATTAGCACAGTGAGTGTTTGGGTCAAGAACCTAAGGAGGGTTATGACTACTGCCCCGTGCATGTTTCCAGGGAAATGGAATCTGGGAAGAGGAGAGGGCCTAGTCCAGGGTCTTTGGCCACAGGGGTCCCTGAGATGAGCAACTGTGTGAGGTGGATGTGTGAGGACAAGGACAGCAGGTGAGTCATGTCTTGAGAGGCCTGAAGGGCATTACAAGAGCCTGATGCCTCTTCAAGTGAAATACAAAGTGGGTGGCACATCATTGGAGCCCAACACACTCTTACTCTGTCACCAGGAAGAGGGGTGGGTTGCACGATTGTCCCTGATGCCCACCACACACAGGACACTCCTGCACAAAATGGACATATCCTTCTCCAGAGACTTTTTGTCCCCACGAATTTCCCCTTTGAAATGTCCTCTGAGCAGGTAACCAACATTTTCTTCGGCTCTCACCAGGTGTGAAAGTGAGGAAAATAAGAAGACTTTCAACAGGATCTATGTAGCCTGGCATCAGAGTCTTTAAAGCTCCTTGAGAACGAGGACACCTAGACACCCAGATGCTCACCAGAATGTGTCTCAGAGCAGCATCCCAATGACATATGAGGGAAGGGAGGACATGTCCAGTCTGAGTGCCCTCTGGCGAACAGGAGGCCACCACACATTGTTAGGCTGGACAGTGCCAGAATTGGGCTCAGTTCTCCTTCTACATGATGGTGCAGAGGACAGGCAAGGGTTACATAGAACAGGGGTCCTCTAGGGGACAGGTGTCTGCTCACTGGAGACGTTCTCAGTGCTTCTCTCCTTTGATGTCCACCTCCCTTTCCTTTATGTTGGTCACACTGGACAGTGCCCAGGGCTCCTCACAGGTGTTTCTCAGCACCTTCAGAACAGTTGGGGCATTCCAATCAAAGATGCCACCTGGACACCACGTGGCTGCACTAACTCCTCACTCACAGCTCTTGTCAACAAAGGGGGGGGTTGTGAGTCATTTGTCACCAGAGCAAATCTCACATGTGTTCCATGGACGTCCTCAGTCTCTCAGGTGCACTCCAGGCTTCACTGTGCCCTATAAAATAATGCCACTTCCAGGGAGATTTTCTGTTTATGGATTGTGTGAGGTTTGGTGAAGTAAATCAGGTGTTAAGCATTAACCCAGCTGTTAAATCCCATCACATGTTTCGCTTCACTGTAGTCATTTGATGCAAAGTACAACTACCCTGCATTTGGCTTCCCTCCATCTGTCACCTTGGCCCATCATGGGCTCCCAGGCCCCTCCCAAGGAGCCCATCGCCGGCTCCCAGGCCCCTCCCAAGTCTCCAATCCCCTGACCAAAGTCTCAGGTGAATGTGGGGATGGCAAGTTGCAAACTGATCTGTATGACCAGAAAGCAGGTTCCATCATCCTCACATGTCTCAGAACGCCTGCTGATACAGAGTCAGTGCCTCTGTCTCTCTGAGAGATAGTGACCCCAGGGTCTCAGCATCCCATGTGGTCTAGAAACTTGGGAGGCCTCTTGAGTGGCTTACCTGTGGGAAGGGGCTGCCTGCTCTGCTGTGGGAGAAGTGAGGTGAAAGGAAGGACACAGCATGTGTAGCACCTGTCTCAGCTGCAGGGCCAGGGCTGTTCTTGTGGCAGCAGGACCAGTGTGGTCCATTCCCTGCAGCTGGGCTGAGACAGAGGCTGAAACTGCACCACCACCTGTAGGCCCAGGGGTCTCATCCAGGTGAAGGGAAATATTTGTTTTATATTTTACTTTTATTTTTACATCAAAATTTACATCAAGTGTTATTTTTTATAAAATTATAATTTTTCAACCTGACAACAATGAATCTACTTCATGTAATTTTTTTGGCCTTGAGCAGATGTTTGGGCATAATGTCAATCTGTTTTAATATCCACTTGAATGATACACAAAATTCAAAGAGTGTGGTCCCTCATCCAGGCCAGCTTCAATTTTTAAATGGAAAGACGGATTCCATTATCATGATTCAAAGTTGTCTCATAACCCAACTATGCTTCCATCCCTGACCCACACTGTTGAGTCTGAGAGAAGAAATGTGCTCAAGGACCAGAAGGACATGGGGCAGTGACCTAAGTCTCATTTATGAGAACAGAGTCCCCTATATACAATTTTCCTTCTCACATCCAGTTGAAATTGCCCCTTGGGCTGTGGGGGCTCACAACTCTCTCCTGACAGGGGGCTGAGGTTTCTCAAGAGGCACAGCTGTGCTCTAGAGAAGATGAGACTGCTGGGTCTCCTCATGCTCCTGGTGACAGCCCCCCTGGGTGAGTGTCTCAGATGTCAGAAATAGTTCTATGGGATGGTGGTGAGTGCACATGACTGACAGGGTCTGATGTTGCTTGTCCACAGGTGTCCTGTCCAAGGTGCAGAGGCAGGAGTCAGGCCCAGGACTGGTGAGGCCCACACAGACCCTCTCCCTCAACTGAACTGTCTCTGGATTCTCTTTAACAAGCAATGGTGTGCACTGGACCCACCAGGCTCCAGGGAAGGGGCTGGAGTGGATCGGTGTTATATGGAGTGCTGGAAGTACAAACTACAACCCATTGCTGAAATCCCGACTCAGCATCACCAGGGACACCTCCCAGAGCCAAGTTTATTTAACACTGAGCAGTCTCATAGCCAAGGACACAGCCATGTATTACTGTACGAGAGACACAGTGAGGGGAAGTCAGTGTGAGCCCAGACACAAACCTCCCTGTGGGAGGCAGGAGGACTGTCCTGCAGGGGACACTCAGGACACCAGGGGGCGCTCTCCTCTCATCAATCATAGAGCAGCCCCAGGGGCAGGTGTGGACCTGGTGGGGACTGAAAGAGCTACCTCCTGGGATCAGGGGTTTCCTCTCAGAGCTCATAGCTGCATCCAGGGACCCTGCCTTCTCTCTGTGAATCTGGTTTCTGAGGTTTTCACTGCAGACAATAAACAAGAATGTAAACATCTTTGCAGATGAAAGATCACCAGGGACTACTGACCTCTTCTTCAGCAAGTTCCTTTTTTTTTCCTTTGTTAACAAAGTACATCACAGTTTATTATTAAATTACACTTAAAACCTGACTGAGGAGTGTTTGATCCAGAAGAACACATTCTATGTTTGTAGTAAAATATAAGCTCATAGTTATAGCTCCTTTATTTGTGTTTGAAGAAGCCACAAACATTCCAAAAGTTTTTCTAATTTTGAAGTAAGCAAACTAGGGAACATGCATGAATGGAATCTACTCAGCAATGAAAATAATGATGAGGTAACAGCAATCAATGCCAGTGAGTCTCAGGGATCACTCAGCGTGGAGTGTGCCAGGCTCAGAGATTCCTAAGGGGTGTGCCCTAGTTCTCACTGGTCCACCCCAGGAGGACAGTGGGTGGTGGGGCCTTCTGTGCCTTTCTCACTGTTACCAGACAGGAATATGCACTTTGTCTAGACTTACCACACCCTCATTCTCAGTAGGGTCTGATGAGTGGATGGTTCCACATATGGACACAATCACATTCAGGCTGCTGTGAATGCACAGTGTCCACCACCAGGTCTGCTGTTGTCCTGACAGCAGCTCTCTCCTCCAGGTGCCTTTGTCTTTGGTTCTCCCACAAGCACAGGACCCCATGGCAGCTGAGACTCCAGTGATCTTCATTTCTTTCAATGGCTTTACTCCACACCAAGGCCTCCTGCACCTTCGTATGCTGCTGGAAATGACTTCCTCACCATGGGAATAGGTCTGGACTTTGCCTGGTGGCTGATTTCTAGGCATTTTCCTGAGAAAACTCTGACACAGGTTATTCACCTTCTGCTGGAGACAGAGATGGCTGCACTCCACACTCAGTAAGGAGCTGAGTGCTCAGGTGTGATTTTGTGGCAGCTCTTGTCTCCATGACCCTAATGTCCAGGTGGGTAAACCCTGTGAGGTAAGTGAATTTAGGAATTTCAGGGACCCAGTGTCCTAAGAGGCTGTGTCCAGGAGAAGGGCTACATCCAAGGAGTGGGATCAGTTGGCCAGAGTGGGTCCTGTAGTTTGGTGGAAGCTGCATGGATCTCAACCTTAGTGGCCAGCACCTTGTGGATGAATGCAGGACACTGACAGCTTCTCTTCTGGAAAAGAAACCTGTGATGAGGATGTGGCAGCACAGAGTCTGTGCTCCTGAATGTGCCTGTCTTGAATGCATTTGCTCCACTAGGATGGGGAAGGGAGGGTGTGTGCCTTAGTGTATGTTGTCTCGGTCTTATCACTGTAGGAATCTGCTCTGCAGTGAATTCTTCTTCATTGTCAGTGTTCCAATAGGATCACCCCCAGTCCAAGTAGGACTTTTAAAACAATTTCTGCATTCTAACTAGGACTGAAGCCATTATAGCTCTTCATGCCCTCACACTGGATTTGAAGTCCTGCCTGCCTCATTTTGTTGTGGCAACAACTGCACAGGATATCCTCACTTGACACAAACCAAGCTGATTGATAACCTCAGGTGCAGCGATGTGCAGGCAACCTCTGGGACACAACCATCCAGCTTGATAGGATACTTCTTTAGAAAGGCAGCTCACCTGGGCCTCCTACCAGCTCTGAGCAACTACCATGCTGCACTCAGCAGGTGTTCCTGGATTCTGAGAGTCCTGATGTAAGATGTTCTGTGTAGTGTTTGCTCAGCTGTGTCTGTGTCCCTTCACTCAGAACGGTGTCTTCAGGGTTCATCCATGTAGTTGCTTACAGCAAGATTGCCTTTTAATTATACTGTAAAAATAAAATAACAAAGTGAGTGAAGTCCAGTGTTCATCTGATATTAAAAAGAAAAGTTACTCAAGAAACAGAGATTCAGGCAGGAGCCTAAATCCTGCCCTGAGCAGGGCTGAAGGCAAGGGGTGTGTGTGATTCAGGTTCAGGACTAAGGGGAAGGAATTTCTATCAGTGCAGACAAGCTAAGTTAGTCTTTAGCTGCACGTGGGGGTGCAAATTTGAAGACTGTCTGCAATTTTCAGTCCAGTAGTCAGAATACATCTTCCCTGTCAGCTGTGCAAACAGTTGTGTGAGGTGCAGTGTTGGGGACCAGTACAAAGGTGACTGTGCTGAGTCCACACTCTGCACAGATTGGAGAAGGAAGACATGCCAGGTGGTTTGACTGGAATGTCTGTCCCCACTCTATTTTAACATGACCCCTCGCCTGTCACCTCACAGTGAAAGCCCACCACCTATGATGTGCCCACCACACATCCCTGAGTGGACAACTCAGTGTGACTCATCCTAGGCTTGAGTTCTACAGTAGACTCACAGATGTGACTCCACCTCATGATGGAAACTTCCAGCCAGGGAACAGCTGCTTCCCAAGTTCCTGCCACAGTGCTGCAAATACCATACTGCTGCCTGTGTCCATGATCTGTGCTGACTCACAGGCCTTACCTCTGTGTTGTCACACAGTGCTGTACCTTCCTGATGGCTTAGTGCACATGTTCATGCTGTGCATTCACTTAAATGATAGAGATTTATTTGATTTATCATATTTCAGTGAATACTTTCTGAGAAAGGGTATTTACGTGATGCAGTTCCCCAGTGTGATAGCACATGATGACAATATCTACACAGAGGATAAGCCTGAAGTGCCTGAACTGACTTGGTGGCACAGATACCTGCACATACTTGAGAAATCAAGCACAGGTCCAAGGTCCTGTGAAAATGAGTACTTTCTCAGTGCTCTCCTAGGTAGGAACCACCTGCAACATTCCCCAGACATAGAAAATCAATCAGATGCTCTCCTCTGTCCCTGGAACTAACTGAGATCTCAGTAATTATGGGGTTGCTGGACTGAGGACATGAAGTCCACATGGGGAACAACAGCACAGCTCCTCCATGAATGATGCTAGAGAAGAGCACCTTTGAATGGGAGTCTAAGTAATGTTCAGCACTGTCTGACTTCTCAGCTGTGACCCCTTGGTCAGTGTGGGAATGTCTATGAGGGTTGAACATGAAAAATAAATGAAGGATGAGATGGGGGTTCCTGTAGCAACTGAAAGGTGCACCTGTGAGTCACTGAGCAGTGAATCCATCTCCCTGTGTGATATGAGGTCTGAGGTCCATTGGGCAGGTGGTAAAAGGGAACATATTCATCAGGATCAAGCATCCAGAAATGACAAAAGGCCAGTGTGTCCCTCAAGGAGCAACCCATCATTCACTCACTCAGGAAGTCACAACCAGGACTAGAATTCATGTAGAGACCCTGCCCATGTGGAAGAAACAGAAAATAAAATGACCTGGAGTTCATTACCATGAAAATCATCAGTGTGTGTGTGTGTGTGTGTGTGTGTGTGTGTGTGTGTGTGTGAGTGTGAGAGTCATTTATAGAACAGCAAATGTGCAGTGTGATTAGGACCACATGCAATGATATTCAGATAGGACCTTCAATCAGATAAACTGGAGGACATAAGAGAACCTCAAAAACTCTGAGAGCTTCTGGACTCAGAGGTGTTCGCTGTGTCAGTGCATCAGGCAGCTCCAGAGAACAGACTCCCTGATGATTCATAGAGCACTGGGTATGGGGCTCGCTACAGAGTCACTGGGGCTTGCTACAGGCATTCTCTGTGCCCAGAGATGTCTAAGCGCATGGTGTCCCTGGGGGAGCACCCTGAAGTCAGCACACAGCCATGAGAGGTCCATTCCCAGTGGGTCCAGAAAGGACTCTCTTCTGCAGGACACAAGCTGGGCATTGAGGAACATGTGGGACTCAGAAATGCAAGGCCCTTGTCCCAGGTGCAGGTGCACAGGGACCTAGCAAAGGATTTCCTCTGAAAGACTGGGTCTCCCACTTGTCAGAAAACATCTAAAATGAAACTGGACTTGAGGTGACTGTAAACACCCTATTCTGTCAGAGCATTTACCAAACTGGATAAGACATGAGAACCACAGTCAATGGGCGTATGAGTAGGGCTTCTATTATATGAAATGTAAGAACCTGGGGACAGGGAAGATTCTATTAACTCACTAGGGACACAGTTTTGGAGACACACTGATCCAGCAATAAAACATGCAGGTATCAAGGCCAGACTGGTCTTATTGGTACTTGTGTCAACAAAGGTGACCTCACAATGAGGGGCTTGTCCTGTCAGGGCTTGTTCCTCACTGGGAGGAGCTATGTCTGCACAGAGCTCAGGGACCTGACAGGGGGCATATATTCAATAATATCAATTTGGACTTGGACCCTGAGTCTCTCACTGAACATGATCTCTGTATCCACTACCCTCTCACAGGTGGGGTCAAAAATCACCTGTGAATCCCTTACCTCATGAATATACAAATTAGAAATAGAGTAGGTTAATATAGGTCTGTCTGTGTCCTAAGAGCATCTCCCAGAGCCACACCCTCCCCTACAGTGGTCCTGAAGTCACATCCTCTAACCATGGACTGGAGCTGGATACCATTCTTCCTGGTAGTGCTGGATACAGATAAGGGGATCTCCAGTGCCTGGGTTGAGGAGGGAACCCGGGACAGTCAAGGAACACTTCCACCCACTCCTGTCTTCTTTCCACAGGTTCCCTCTCCCAGGTGCAGCTGGTGATGTATGGAGCTGAGGTGGGAATCCTGGGGCTCAGGTTAAGGTCTCCTGCAAGGCTTCTGTATACACCTTCACCAGCCATGAGGAGCACTGGGTGTTACAAACCCCAGGACAAGGCCTTGAATAGATGGGGTGTGTTTACCCTAAAAGTGGGGACACGGAGTTCTCAACCAAGTTCTGGAGCATTGTCACCATGACCACTGACAAGTCTGAAAGCACAGCCTGCATGGAGCTGAACAACCTGAGAGCTGAAGGCATAGGTTTGTATTACATTGTGAGAAACATAGTGCTGGAAAGTCAGTGTGAAAACAGACACACAGCTCTTTGCAGGAGACAGAGGACTTGGCTGAGGGGTAGAGTTAACTGACCCATGAGGCAGTTGTGAATGTAGTTCATCCCTGATTCAGAAAACCACCAGGCATGAGGTGGCACACAGGAGCCAGGCCCACAGATCAGCTTTTCCATGGGGCACTAGGCTGCTTTGAGGCTTGCTTTCACTAAAACTCCCTCAACCTGAATTGAGGCAGGGGATGTTTACTGCATATCTCTAAAGTAACTTCCTAAACTCTGTGCTAAACCTCCCAAGGATGGAGTGTAACCAGTTCAACCACTTTTCCCCTTGCATTTGCAACATCCTTTCTTTGAAGTAATCAGCAACATCCTTTCCTTTTGTTATCTGTAAAAGGTAATGACCCACAGCGTACCTGTGCATGGTAAAGGAGGACCATCCTTGATGTAATGTGCCCAGAAAAGCAATAAAAGCCTGTCCAGGCAAGGATCAGGAAGCTCTCTCACTCAGAGAGTGGCCATGTTGTCCCTTTTCTCCACAGGACTTCTGCAGTCCATGTGAGTTTGTTCATTGCAGCCACAACACACAGACCCCGTTAGTCATAGTCCACATATTCTGGCACCCAGGGATAGGGACTCAGGGCTAAGAGCCACAGTGGTGGACAGCACACCAACTTAGTTAGAGTATGTGCATCAGCTCAGGTAAGGGCCAATGACACTGAGTGCTTTTCTGTAAGGTCGTAGGTTGTGTTAGATTTTAGAGGAAAATGGATTTCTTCCAAGGACACCCGCTCTTGTGGCCGCTTTGCATCTGTACCCTCTTTAGTAAGCAGGAGTCTTGCTCTCTGCCAAGAATTTGCTGCAGCTCATGGACATCGATGAAGCAGTTTAAAGCCACAAGTTTGCTGGCTGCTATAAGACATCCATGAGAGGATAAGCTAGAACATGGACCAAGACAGAACACTAGGTTTCCCACAAGCCACAAGCAAAAGTCCAAGCAATGAAAGGCACACTGTAAAAACACTCACAGGCTCATCTCACAGTACAACACCCAACTATATTTGGCTTGGGGGAAAGAACAAAGATGTTCCCTTTAATCAGCTTTCAAACAGCACCTAGTTACAGGGCTATTTACAAGCATCTCAGCAGGTTGTTTATTTCATGTTGGGAACTGCCCTGCCTGGTATCAGAAGCTGTAACCCCTGCCAAGGCTGAGGCTTAGAGAACGAGCTTCAACCATAAGCCAGCAAGGAGACAAAAGCTTATCTCCTTGGCAGGAGTGCTGCTTCTGCTCCTTTTACTTCACCCTGCCTGGCCCCCAGTGCTTGGTTGGTTAGCCAATGATGGGTAAGATTCCCCAAGGAGGGAACAACCTAAGATATGCACAATCATGTGGGAGGCCCCGAAGGAAGGACTTTGGGGGCTACAGCAAAAGGGGATGATGGACCCTCACCCTCAGCTTTGACAAAGCCTGAGTCCTCATCATCTGCAACAAAATCACCTAATCTCTTGGCTGCCTTACTCCCCTTGCTCCACCTAAGCCTGAAATAATGACAGAGGGTGGTGCAACCCTGTGCTGGAAAGGGCGGGTTCCCTAGGAGATCAGGCATAAGAAAGAATATGTAAAATCCTGTGAAACCTGCTTTGTTTAGAATGCTCTCAATGAAATGATAAGGGTCTAAGTAAGAAGTAAGTTTGTTCCTCAAAGTTTTACAGCTCTCCCACTATCTGACCCTGACTCAAAATATGCCCTCAGACTTCTTTGTTATCTGTTGTTTGATCCTTACTTCCTGGCAATGATTAATGAGCTTTACCTGAATTCCTGTGTAAACAAACCCAATAAAAGCCTGCTTGGGCGGGGGAACGGGGCACTCTCCCCTAGAGAGGGTGGCCAAGGTGATCTCCACTAGAGAGAGTTGCCTTTTTATACCTATTTCCCCACAGGATCTGGTTGTCTCTGTGTATGTTTTTCTCGTGTTTTGATGAGTATGGGCAGCCGTGATAGATACCACTGGCCCGGTATCCGTCACACTTTCAGGCCATCTGTTGTGGTCCTGTCAATTTTGCCTTTTCTCTCCATCCTCCTGCATAAGGAAATGCAGATAGTGAATGAGTGTTTAGGTTTTGACAGGACTCTAAAGATCACTTTCCAGAAGAATTGAATGTTACTCACAGGTTTTGTATGAGATCTTTTGGAGTTTGCCAAGCTCAGAAGATAAATGGTACTTCATCTCTCATCTTGAAAACTCGCATGTTCCCATGTGAGTCTGAATCTTTGGAGGGTGTGTGGGATCAATGCCTGAGATGTGCAGGGGCCTTACAGGGCTCTCCTAAATAACTTAACATAACCTCTGGCACGTCCAGGAAAGCACAATATAAAGGTTGGTCACCTAACATGTCGAGCCATCACTCTCAGTCTTAGATGCTGGGAGGAGGACCTGAGATCTGTAAGCAGGGTTAGGGTACCTGGAATGTTCAGTACCCCTCCCTGACTGTCTTTCACCAACGGCACATTTTGACTGACCACACTATATCCCCCAATAGCTAACTAGCTGTGTTTCAGCACAGGTGGCAGAGTCTGAAAAGACAACAATCAAAAGTAAACAGGAGCCTTTTAACAGCAATAATGAGCTCTCGTTTATCTAAAGATCAGGAAGAGTACATGTGTGTGTTACAGCAGCTCCTACGAGGAGAAGGATATGAGGTAAAGGAATAACACCTCATTCACCTTTTACAAACTATAAATGAATACTACCCTGCTTTTCCTTACAAGGAAACCTTAATGCTTTAAGTTTGGGAAAAGTAGGTGACAAGCTAAAATTTTTACAGGACAGTGGTGTTTCTTTGGGAGTTCAGAACTTACTAACTTGGGGACTAGTCAGGACTGCTCCCATGCCTATATGGGCTAATAAACGGGAGCTCATCACAGAGGAGAATGAGGGGTCTAGTTCAGAGGAAGGAGTCATACATGATGTAGTAGAGGAGCTAGCCATGAAAATTCTACCTGGTGCCCCAAAGGAGGACCTGCCTCATAGCTATCACTCCTTACTTTACCTCTTGGAGTGTCTTTCCTGGCAGATTGTGTCACCAGCAAGAAAGACATAGAATTCAGACAGATATCCTGTCAGTGACATGTGATAGTACCTTCGGGCAGGCAGTGGAGTCTGGGGATTTAGATGTCCATTTAGCTGTCCACATTACAGTCAAGGGTCAGAGAAATGTCCATGAGCCCATTTCCTTTTCCTTTTACAATGACTTAAAATGAGCATTAAATAAAATGGGCTTCCCCTGGCTGGCATAGCTCAGTGGATTGAGCGTGGGCTGCGGACCAAAGCATCGTAGGTTCAATTCCTAGTCAGGGTGTTACAGGGTGCAGCCAAGAGGGGGGACCCCAAGTGGGCATTTGAAATGGGGTCCAGAACTTAAGGTGTCCAGGAGATTTTAAGATGTCTCCACCCCCCTCCCCCACGGTGTGGGTTGGGGGAAGGGACAAAGGGAGCAAGGCCATTGAGATCTGTTTTGCATAGCAACAGCCTTGCAGCTACCCTCTGGCGTGGTCATTTAACATATCTATAGCCTTTGCCTGGTTGCATGGATATGTTAAATAGCTGTGATCACCTCTGAGCCAGGGGAATGGAAGTAACTTCCCCACCAAGGAGTGACTGGGGGCAGATCCCCCAAGCTACAGCGCCTGCTTGGGAGCTCGGAGAAGATTGGCTCCAGGACATGGGGCCACGCCTGCCCAGACTCAAGATGGCAGCCCAGTAAAGCTGGAAGGATACAGTTCTGGCATGTGAAGCCGAGTGTGGGAGGAGTAGGAAATGAGGCTACAGAGGAAGATTGGCCGTGGGGATTTAAAACCCAGACTTGGCGGCCATTAGGAGAGAGAACCATGCACAGCCCTTAGGAGGAGAACCATGCGGCTTTAGCAGAATAGGGAGGACCTCAGCCATTGAGGGAGAACCATGCTGCTTTAAGAAGGAGAGCCATGCACAGCCCTGAGGAAGAGAGAACCATGCGCAGCCCTGAGAGGGAGAACCGTGCTGCTTTAGGAGAGAGAACCACGCGCCCTTGACAGAGCGGGGACCCCCACAGCTTTAGAAGGGGAACCACCACCTGGTTTTAGCAGAGATCCCAGCGACTCAGAAGAGGGTGCCGGGAACCCAGGGAGGTCTCCCAGTCGAGATGGAGTATCAAGTGTGAAGAACCAGAGGACTGCCTGAGCCATGGACTTGTATTTCCTTTCCTGAGATATGGTACTCTGGACTGGGCAAAGGGGGAAGGAAGGAAGGACTGTGTGTGTTTGTGGGTGTTTTGGGGGACTTTGGGGTTTTTGATAAAGACATTATGTCACTACTTTAAGTTTGTATAGCATTAAATAAACATTTCCTTTCCTTTTCACGAATCTCTGGCATTGAGAGACGTCTTTCCTCTGGCGGCGGACATAACGGACCCGGGGCCTTCTTTCAATAATAGTATATTGTCTCAGGCCCCCCTTGTTGTGTTCTATAACAAGGGCACATGCCTGGGTTTTAGGCCATGGCCCCCAGCAACTGCACATTGATACCTCTCTCTCTCTCTCTCTCTCTCTCTCTCTCTCTCTCTCTCTCTCTCTCTCTCTCCCTCCTCCCTTCGCTCTCTACAAATAAATAAGTAAAATATTTTTTAGAAAAGAAAAGAAAATGGGCTTCAGTCTCCTTATACTAGCAACCTATTTCAAGCCATCACTGACAGCTACAAAATGGCCCCTTGTGATTTGATTTTCCTGGCGAGGACAACCTTAACCCCTGCTTAGTTTAGAGTTTGGCATTCATAATATTCTCTCTGAGGCCCTAACCAGGCAGCCAAATATGCACAAATGAATAATCCTGTCACACTCCCTATGCAGCCTGGGTCTGGTGTTTTTGCTACCACTGCAGACTAAGCCAGGCTTAATCCTCAAGATTTACTCAAACTGCTCAAATTGCTCTCAGAGCCATGAAGGCTGTGCCGCATTCTAAGGCCAAGGAAATGTCTTCCTTCTTCAATATCCATCAGGATGCTACAGAGGCATGTATTGACCATATCTATTTCCTCCAGGAAGTCATTGAATGACAAATTGATAATCATAAAGCAGCCAAGAATCTTTCAAGGCATTAGCTTATGAAAATGCTAACAAAGACTGCAGGGCCATTATAGGACCCCTGCGAGTTACCACCAGAGACATCAGTGAGTTTAGCAAGGCTTGCCAAGATGCTGGCACAGAGCAGGATAAGGACTCTCTGTTGGCTGTTGCAATCAAGGGAGATCTCAAGTCTTATAACTGTAGAAAGCCTGGTCGCCTGCATGAGGAATGTCCATCCACACTGAGAGGGAGCATAGGTAATAGGAAGCTTCCTCCCCCCACCCCAAGGACTGCCACACTGTGGCTATGGCAGATACTGGGCAAAGGAATTCCACTGTAAATTTGACAAAAATGGCCAACCTATTCAGAGTAACTTACAAGGGGGCACCCGCACCATGGTTCCCAACCCCAGTCAGAGCTTTAGGAACAGCAATCAATATCAGAGAATTTAAGGAAATGCAGTTTCTGACATTCATGCAGCCACCCACAGAAAAACATGGCTGGACATAGTCACCACCACCAAGCTCATCTTAAAGGAACAGGATCAAGTAACTGTATCTCCTCCTGGTGTCTGGGGACCTCTACCCCCAGGAAGAGTCAGTGTAATCTTAGGGAGATCCAGTATTCCTTCCAAAGGCATTCTCGTTCTGCCAGAGGCCATTGACTGAGACTATTAGGGGAAATTAAAATCATGCAGAAAGCTTCTGGCTATTATATTATTGCCGCTGAAATGCACATTGCCCAGCTGCTCCTACTCCCCTATGTAACCTCAAACACTCAAACTACAGTGAGTGGAGAAGGAAACTTTGGTAGTACAGATAATTAATCAGTTTTGGGGACACAATCAATTAAGTTAAATAAACCAAGCTTACCTCAAGTCAGGGCTTAGTCTTTAATGGTGCATTAGAGCCACTGAGAAATCCATGCCTTGTGAGTCCAGACAACACTGCTGTTGCAGTGTTAAGTCTGGACAGCAGGGGGCACCTGAGACCCATGAGCTCAGGGTGGCTACTTCAGGATCAGGTGCAGAGGGAGCTGGGAAGAGATTTCCTCTGAGGGCCTGCATCTTCCTCTTGTCATAACAAAATATAAATTAAGAGCTGCACATGGGTGACTGTAAATACCCAATTCCATCAGAGCATTTACCAAACTCAATAAGGCATGAGGACCACAGTCAACACGGGTATTTTTATGATTACTTTATATCTGAATTCTAAGGAGATAAACATAGGGATTATTTAACTAACTCACTATGTGGAAAACTTTGAATACTCACTGGCCTAGTAATAGGACATTGAGGTATCAAGGCCAGACTGCTCCAGGTGGTTTCTGTGTCACTGAAAGGTGGATTCAGAATGAGGAGCATGTCCTGTGGGGGCTGGTTCCTCATTGGGAGAAACTGCACAGAGCTCAGGGACCAGCCAAGGGGCACATGTCCTCACATGAGGTTTAGGACTTGGTCCATCAGACTCCCACTGAGCCCTGTCTCTGTGCCCTGTGCCTTCTCTCAGGTGGGGTCAGCACTTCAGCTATGAAACACTTTGCTACATGCATATGTAAAGGAGAATAGGTAGACTAGGTTGAATGTGGGTCTGTCTGTGCCCTGAGAGCATCACCTACAGCCACACACTCCCCTACAGACTATAGGCATACTGATGGCAAAGCCCCTCACCATGGACTTAAGCTGGAGAACCCTCTTCCTGGAGGAGGTGGCTACAGGTAAGGGACTCCCCAGTACCTGGTTTCAGGAGTGGGCCTGGGAAGGTCGAGGGGTATTTCCACCCACTCTTGATTCCCCTCTACAGGTATCCACACCCAGATGTAGATGGTACAGTTGGGGTCTGAGCTGAGGGAGCCTAGATCCTCAGTGAAGGTCTCCTGTACGGCTTCTGGATACGCCTTCACCAACTACTGGATGCACCTGGTATAACAGGCCCAAGAACAAGGGCCTGAATAGAAGGGAAAAATTGATACTGAAGATAATGAAACAAACTACACACCAAAGGTCCACAGCAGACTCACCATGATTGTAGACAAGTCCCCGTGCACAGCCTACAGAGAGCTGAATAGCCTGAACAATGACAAGATGGCTGTGAATTTCTGTGCAAGAGACAGAGTTTGATGACTCACACCCTGAGTGTGTAATAAAGTCTGAGAGATGGGGCAGCTGGTCTGGGCTGAGGACATAACAAAGCGATGAGCCTCCTGACTTCCCTCCACACAGTCAGTATCTGAGACAAGGACCGGTGTTACCACATGCACCTCAGACACTCGGGGAGCCAGATGCACTGCAAGGAAGTGTCTGGGAAGATGCTCCTGAGAGGGCCCCTGTTGTTTACTGTAATCATGCAGGGGGACATTGGGAGCCTCCTTGTCCTCAGAATGAGGAGTGTTCATGGAGGTGTCATCTGGGAATCCTTGGTGTGGTCAGCTTTGAAATTAGACTGTAGTGTCTCCTAGAAAGTTCTAAGACACTATGCTATGTCTGAACAATGGAATGTGTTTGGGAAAATGAAAGTACTTTAAAGTCAAGAAGAAATTTCTGTTCTTGCCTCTGACCAAACATCACATAGATGACACTGTGGCAGCAAAGTCAAAGGTTGGCAGGTGTTCCAGGTTACAGCTCAGACTGTGACATCTCAGTGTTCCTTCACTCCTCCCTCAGGGTGAGATCCTAAGAAGTCTCACCTGAGACCACAGCCGTGTGATTGCCCCTGTCCCTTGGCCACTATTTCTTTAGAAATTTTTTTATTAGTTCATCTTTGGAGAGGGAAGGGAGGGAGAAAGAAGTGAGAGGGAGAAACATCAATGTGCAGTTGCTGGGGGCCATGGCCTGCAACCCAGGCATGTGCCCTGACTGGGAATCAGACCTGCAACACTTTGGTTTGCAGCCCACGCTCAATCCATTGAGCTACAGCAGCCAGGGCTGTCCCTTGGCCACTATTAATGTCAGCACACAGCAGGGATCAGGGTGGGGACACCCTTAACAATGGAAGTCCCACATCCAACCTGCATTATATTCCTATGACAACTGAAAAAAAAATCACACACCTGGCACTGCCATCTATACACATTTATTCTTGTAGAATCTGGCGGTCAGAGCGAGTGTGTCAGCAGAAATGAGATTCATTTACCATCCCTAGGAATTCAGCCCCATGCATGCAGACCCTTCCCTATATTTCACATTGATACATTCCGTTCATTGGGTTCAAGTTCAGTGGACACCCATCAGAAACAACCAGAGTGGCAGTTTCCTTGTGTCTTATGCAGACATGAATAGGGACAGAGAGAAAGAGGAAATGTCCCTTCTGAAATTAACTAAAGATGAACCAGGGATCCTAATCTATTCCATTTCCTGCTCTCTGATTACAGCTACTTCACATGTGCATGTAAACACAGATCCTAAGAGTGGGCATCAGACTGAACCGGCAATGATGAACAGTTGTAATATAAAGTTAGATCCACCAGATCCAGTAATGGGATGTGTTTTGAATGACTTATTCATCCTGTAATCAAGGGATAAATAAAAATAATATTCTTCATATAAATTCTGATTTTATGTACATCAGTTATGTTCTATGAGTGGTTTGCATCAAGGTTTCCATAATCAAACTCCTAAAATGTCAACATACTTACTACCCAATTTCTACCTACATCTTCAGCAAAGCAGATCTGGTCTTGACTGAGTTTCTTCTATGTCCAAATATCTGAATCTGGTTTTACTGCAGAGTCTAGCAAAGGAAAACAAAAGGAGGCAGTGAGACTGCTGCACATTTAGCACCACATTCCATTGTATGAACATGACCTGGGAGCACAGTGTGCTTCTCTGTAGAGTTCACATTTTTGTCTCCCAATGATTGACACAGACCCTCCACCTCCTCCTACACTGGGTTCATGGACTCTAGGGCCACCTTCTGTTCTTATTTCATACTCTGATTGCTTCGTAGGGGGAATGGGGTAAATTGGAACTTCCTGTATATGAACAAACACCCATTGCTCTTTTAATTCTCCCTCTGCTTGTGAGCATTAAATCCTCTCAGTGAGTTAATTACTGGTGAATTTCAAAGGTATCACTCATGTGAAATCCCTCTATTTTATGAGAATTTACTCTTCTAGGTCATGCACCATCTTGACCCTTCGATGTGTCACACTCTGGGACCATGTAGTTCATATCAGCATCCAACACCAGAGCTCCCTATATAGCAGAAAGGGGTGCAAATGGGGCTTCTCTGATCATGTAAAGCAGCCCAACCCTGACCCAGCAGCTCTGGGACAGGAGCCCAGCAAAAAATCCCCAGGAGTTCCCAGTCCTTGGTCAGGACAGAACACAGACCACTCACCATGGAGTTTGGGCTCAGCTGGATTTTCCTTGTTGCTATTTTAGGAGGTAATTTACGGAGAATGGGAGATACTGAGCATGCGAGTAGTTATGACTGAGAGAAGCGTGGAGGGTGAGAGTTTCCTAAACAACATCCTTGTCTTTGCAGGTGTCCAGTGTGATGTGCAGTTGGTGGAGTCTGGGGGAGGCTTGGTGAAGCCTGGGGGTTCCCTCAAACTCTCCTGCCTGGCCTCTGGATGCACCTTCAGTAGCTGCAATATGCATTGGGTCCGCCAGGCTCCAGGGAAGGGGCTGGAGTGGGTCTCATACATTAATAGCGGTGGTATTTACGCAAACTACGCCAACTCTGTGAAAGGCCGATTCACCATCTCCAAAGACAATGGCAAGAACATGCTTTTCCTGCAAATGAACAACCTGCGAGCTGAGGACACGGCCGTGTATTACTGTGCTAGAGACACAGTGAGGGGAAGTCATTGGGAACACAGATACAAACTTCCCTGAAACACGAGGTCTGGGCGGCTGGGGGTGCTCAGGACACCAGGGGGCGCTCAGGGCACTCCGAGCACAGAGATCAGCTTAGGAGCCGCTGCAGATGCAGTTTAAGGGCTGGTTTCCAATATCCCTCTGGAAGTCTCCCCCCCTCCCCCCCTTTATGCTTATGTATTGGCACCTTCAGTATCTGAGTTACAGAGGCTTGTCATAGGAGGAAAACCCTCTCACATGCTCCAAAGTAAAGAAGCACATGCATTTGTTTTTTCTTATTCTAATAAAACATCAATGAATCATCAAACCTCCTGATCCAACTCAGCTGAATCCAACCAGAGGCTCTTCTGGAAACAACAATCATCCCCACACAGCTGTTGAAGCCGACCAGCAGCAAGACACATGCATGCTGGACAATGGCCACCACAGTTGTAGGAACCCAGTCCCAGAGGGGGAGGGAACAGGGATGATGATCATTGACTTAATTCCACATTCATGTCATCAACAGAATTTGACATCTTGTGGATGTAGAAGGACCCCCACCATACCATGGTGTGGATATCCAGGGTGATGATGTCACACACACAGAGGGACTATGGAAAAGTGTGTCCCTTCATTGAGGAGTCTGTTGAGACTAGGGTGGACTTTTCAGCAAGTCAGGAGTGGCTGCATCATATCACATAAGGGGTCTGGTCTAGGTTTTATTGTTCACCCCTGAGCAGGGTCCCACTCACAGGAGTGGTTTGTGTGGCTTCCTTCTCCCACCTGCATCAAAATATGGAGAATCCCTACTTCCATGTCAGATTCCTCAGGTGTGCACAGGAGGAGAGAGAGTGCTGAAGTTTCACATGTCAGCATCAGCCATCAAACACTACAGCCTGGCTCCTTATTTAATGGAACACCTAGGAAACATGAGTGAGAACACAGAGCTACCAACCATTATGGGTAGAAAATGATTTCAGTCCCTAGAAAATGAGGGTGATGTTACATCCAGCAAACTCGAGAACAAATATCGGAGACTTTCAGGGTATCAAAGATGTTACTTTATTGGCCAAGTTTAACCTGCGCAGGGGCAAACTCTCAAAGTGTCCAGCGACACAGTGCCTACAAGGAGCTGCAAACGAGAGCCGCATCAAGCGCTCACAGCTAGGTTCTTATATAGGGGTTTTGGCTCGAGCAAGCAAGCAAGCGTTTTACAGAAGCTGATGTGGCAGTTAGCTATTTGCTTACAGAGACCTCGCTCGCGGGAACAGGGTAAAATTCAAATTTTTAAAACTAAACAAAGCATTGCTTATTTAGCAGCCCCAAGGGAGAATATTTGCATGACACAGGGTGTTTGCTTAACTACATCCTACACTCTGTCTTCTTTGTTAGTTCCTTTTAGCTACAATGCGGTTCCTGTTTACTAAGGTCACATTTAGTTCTTAATTTTCTTGTTCCCAACAGGTGATGGTTATATGTAAGCCATAATGAAAATAATAATACATTACATGACATCTTAGTTTCATTCCAGCATGTAACCTGTCCACTCTAACAAGGTCGTCAGCTTGATCTGAAAGACTTGAGTCCCTTTCTGCTCCCAAAGATGAGAACCTTCCACAGAATTATGGGAACCTTGTTTGGGGAGCTCTACTGGTGTAGCTTCCCATCTGGGTGGAGTTAGTATTTGATTCATTAGTTGTTTCTATGAGCTTGTGTATTTGTCACTCAAAATCTCATGTATTAAAACCAGAGGCCCATGGGTGGTATTAGGAGGTGGGGCCTTGGGACAAGTGTTGGTCCTAGGGTGAAGCTCTCCTGAACAGCATTAGGGCCTTTATAACAGAGGAGTCAGGAAGCTTCTTGCCCCATCCACACTCTGAGATAACAGTGAACAAAGAGCCGACTAGTAAACAGGTTCTTACTAGACATCAAATCTGCCAGCATCTATTCTTTGACTTCCCACCAACAGGTCTGTGAGAAATACATGTTTGCTGCTGGCAGGGACCCAGTCCACAGTAGTTTGTTACAGCATCCAGAATGGATTAGGGTTGTAGTGTAGTATGACCACAAGGGCTGACTTCTTGGAGATTCACTGACATATTTATTGTAAAAAAGTATATCATGGGTTTCTTTCCAGGATATTCTAGGGCAGTTTTTCTTAAGTATTTCTCTTCCACAGACCAATTTCCTGGGTGAAGGTCATAGGAGACTCCTAAACACATGCAGCAGGAAGGCAGCATTAGAAGTGCATATAGTCCGTGAACCATTTCAGTATTTACCACACAGCATGGAGCCAGGTCTAAGACTCACTGGAGGTAGGATCCACAAAGACATGGTCCTCCCAGTCATCACATCACAAGGAACTGGCTGATGTGTGCTTGAAGGCATGGACAGGAACAGCACTCAGGAGGAACATTGTCCATGGATGTTTGTGGCTTCATTTAGGTTTGATCATTTTAACTAAGCTTGTCATGTTTTCAAACTTCTGAGAGATTATATATAATAATGGCATTTGGTTCAGAGTAACCTGTTACCGAATAATTCTGACTGTGCTGTGCCCACCTCAGTCACTTGATGTCAGAGTCCACAAGCCATTGGGGGATGAGGGGAAAGAGGTTGAGCACAGAGTATGTCCAGAGATGTTAAAATTTTCCACATGTGTTCATACATTTTTGCCACACTCTCTTGATGGTGATGGACTCCCAGGACACAGACGAACTTTGGGCAGGGGTTCTGTCTCAAAAGCACAAGGAGCAGCCCTTCAGACGCTGATGATGGGGATCAACCTCACTGTGTGAGTCGATACATGAACAAGGTTTTACAGGGTATTTATTCTGAGCTGAAGAGCATGAAGCACTGGGCTTGTGGAAGATCTGTGTGGATTAAACTGTGCTAACTGGGCCAATGTTAGAAATTAGAAACAATAACTCTAAAGAAAGCCAACTCACTAGCATCTTATAAAAGCTCATAAATGAAGAAATTGGGTATTTACTATGACTTCCTTTATTGTTTCTACCAAAGTAGACACCTTTTGTATGACGATATATAAATTTTTCATAATTATATGTGTACAGGAGTTTTGGGATTTAGAAACTGAACAAGGAAAAATCCTTTTTTAATTTGTAAGATGCATGAGAATCTAAGTGTTTCCTACTGATCTAGTTCGCCATTTATTCTTATGCTCACAAAAGTCAGGCTGTCCTTTGACCTCATTCCATTGTGTCTAATAAACCAGGTGATCACCTACCTCTAACAAGCAAGGTAAGTGAATTCAAGACCAGAGACATGTAGGAAAACTCTGTGCATGGTGTGGCAATGTAACTCAGCACTCACATGGAAAACCAGTGGGGAGCAAGTGGCACACAGGACCATGCCCACAGAGAGATTTTCCCATGGGGAATCATTCCTGCGTTGCACCTAGACTGCTATGAGACTTTCTTTTGCTAAAACTCCTGCACCCTGAATTGAGGCAGCAAGGGCTTACTACAACTTCCTAAATTCTGAACTAACCCTCCCAAATATGGAATGTGACTGGTTGAACCACTTTTCCCCTTGGTCTGCAACATCCTTCTCATTGAAATAATTAGCAACATTCCTTCCTTTGTTATCTGTAAAAGGCAGTCCCCTGAAGTGAACCTGTGCATAGTAAAGGAGGACTACCCTCCATATAATGTACCCAGAGAAACAATAAAAGGCTTTCCAGGCAGAGACTGGGCTTTCTTGGCTTCTCACCCTTTTTCTCGGAGAGTGGCCATGCTGTCCCCTTTTCTCCACAGGACTTCTTTAGTATTTGTTCATGAGAAACCACAACATACATGGATACTGCCAACCAGGATCCTCCACAGAGACATCACAACAGAAGCCCTAGAGTGACCAGGGTGACTGTCCTCTGTCCCTCTCCACTTATAGGAGAAAGGCTTGACCACAAGCAAATTTCTCTTCCAGCTCCAGGGCACAACCTCCCCTGGGCTGTAGGGACTCATAGCTCTCTCCTCACATGGGGCCAATGTCTCTGGAGTAGGTAGTGCTGTGCTCTAGAAGAAGATGAGGTTGTTGTGTCTATTCCTGTGCCTGGTGACAGCCCCCCAGTGTCAGTGCCTCAGATGTCAGACATGGGTATGTGGGATGGTGTTTACTACATGTGACTGACAGGGACAGATGCACCTTGTCCCCAGGGGTCCTGTCCAAGGTGTTTCTGCATGAGTTAGGCCCAGGTTCTGTGAAGCACTTGCAGACACTCTCCTTTACCTGTGCTGTCTCTGGATTCTCTTTAATCAGCTCTGGTGTGCACTGGACCCACCAGAATCCAGGGAATTGGCTGGAGTGAGCTGGTGTTATATGGAGCAGTGGAAGGGCAGCATGCAACCAACAGTGAAATGCCAGCTAAGTTTCACCAGGCATGCCTCTAAGAGCCCAGTTTATTTAACCCTGAACAGCCTGACAGCTGAAGACACTGCTCTTGCCTTGCTGGAGACACAGTGAGGAGAAGTCAGCGTTTTCCCAGAGACAAAGTTTCCTAGAGCAGGGACTGAGGCCCCAAGGGGCTGTTTAGGGCTACTGAACACCAGGGCCGTCCCAGGAGCAGGGCTGGTTTTCTGTGCATATTCTTCTTCTTGTAAAAGTTTCTCTCAGTCATGTTTTCTCAATTCCTGATTCTGCACTCACCTCTGAACTCTCTAAGTTAGAAAAGTCTGAGGTAAAGGGAGACATCATTCTCACATGAACAAAAAGCAGAGCCTCTTGCAGACTCTCTTGTTCCCGACTCCAATAAATCATGAATTTATCTGACCTTCATCAGCTGAATCTACCCAAAGTCTCTGCTCATCTCTATTGTGCAGTCAAACCCCACACAGATCAGTGTCCAGGATGGCCAACAGCAGGACATGTGAACATGGGACAGTGAGCACCAGAATCATATGAACTACC
Source organism: Phyllostomus hastatus (assembly GCF_019186645.2). Lineage (NCBI taxonomy): Eukaryota > Metazoa > Chordata > Mammalia > Chiroptera > Phyllostomidae > Phyllostomus > Phyllostomus hastatus. The sequence goes on from NW_025334035.1 coordinate 15,556,049, forward strand.
CCCCAGAGAGCAATGGCCCCTGCTGGTGACAGTCATTGACTGGAAATAATAGTCACAGCACCAAGTGTCTGTGACATCACAATGGGTAGAAGGTCCCACAACAGCTTTGTGTGGATGTCCAGACTGACCATACAGACACCAAGGGGAAAATGACTGTTTATCACACACAGAATTGAACACTCTGGGAAAGACAGGAAAGGCCCTTCAACAAGTCAGATTTTTATAGTAACTCCTGGTAGCAGCATCCAGTTGGTTACTGTGGTATGAACCAGAGGCAAATAATACTAGGTCAAGGTTATCAATCGTAGTCGCTAAGACACCTACAAGACATTCTGAATTTCCCCAGTAGAGATGGAACGTGTGAGCACAGTCCTGGAACTCAGTCCTTTCTCCTTCCTGTTCACTCAGCCCCACACCCTTGACTTAGCCTCCCTGGAATTTGGGATGATTTTTCTTTTCTTCTCTTCAATTCCTGTTGATATTCTATATTTCACTTTATGTGAGCTTCTAGCCTACAGAAGAGTGGTCAGACATTAATACAATGTTTGATGTGATGGCCCAATACATCCAGTACCCACCTGGTACCACTCAGGCTTTTTTACACTATTATTGACTTTATTGACTGTGCTGTTCTTTATATCCCTATGTTTAATCTGCAACTTCCAGTTTGTAATTTTTAATCTCTTTTCTTTTTACCCCAGGCTCCCAACTCTCCTCCCACATAGAAATCCCCATTCTATTCTTGGTGTCTATGTGTCTGTTTTTATTTTGCTAGTTTATTTATTTTGTTCTTTACATTGTCCATGTAATTGAGCTCACATTGTATTTGTGTATCTTTCTACGACTTACTTCATTCAGCATAATACTCTCTAGGTCCCTCCACATTGTCAAAAAAGAAAAGATTTCACTTTGTATGGCTTTTTAGAGGTGATGGATTAATTTTCAAATCAGTAAGCTGGCCAGAAAGTCATTTTTCATTTGAACCAATGTGTTTATGGATTTGTATATGTTGAGTATGCTGGTTATCATCCATAATATAACATTGATTATTATTATGTGTTGTGCCAATTCCATCACCATCAACTTCAGCGGGTTTGCCTGAATATGGAGCATTGTCCAGTGAGACATTCCCACCACAAAGCATCACAAACCACTTGTGATATATTTCCTTACTCACAGCACCACCTCCATACACAGAAATAACTGTTTTGTGTTTAAGTTGTGATTATATCTTCCTTGATATAATGAAGCATAATATTCCAAAATGTTGTATATGTTTCTATCTTCAATACAAAAGTGACTGCATAAAAATTCACCAGTTCTGATAATTTCTTAAAATGAATGTTGAATAGTACAGCTGTCACAAATATCAAACAAAATTATATTAAATGAAGATAAAGCAAGCTATGCACTACTAGAATTATCTTACAGGAAAAAAAACAAATTAATTTTTGGCCAACCTATTGTGCTAATGACTATGTGAGGCTATTTCTAAAGAAAGTGACACAACATAACTTGAATATGCTACTCAAGGAGGAAAATCACAATATAAAGAATGCCTGGGAAGTGTTGGTGCCAAGCTTGCTTAATGCCACCATCCATGTACCTGAGAGTATCTCTTTTCAGTTCTGCACACTGATCCCCACAACATGTGATTTCATGCTCAGGTGACACCCATCTCATGTGGATGAGGTGACAGCATTCTCTCAGGTCAAGGGCAGCCATGAAAATGGATGAAACACGGTAGAAAGGAGGATTCTGAAGTTTACCTCTGATGCACCAGTCTCTTGCATTCCTGGTTAGAACTATGACATTTGTCCACAGAGCCACAGATGATGATGATGGTGAAAATAAAGCTGAACCACTCTGACTGACCAGTTTTATATAAAGTTTGATGCAACAACCCAGGGAGGGAATGCTTTTTTTTTTAATGAATTTTGGACTCTGTAATCAATTGACTAGAGTGGCTGGCTGGGATTTATGTCCCTTCATCCCTGTTCCCAGGTGGGAAGCTCTACTCTGTGCAGACTGATGGTTCCCTCACTATCATGAGGTCCCTGAGGGATGGATGGCTCCACACACAGAACCAAACACCTCCAGGCTCCTATAAACATGCAGCATCCATCATCAGTTCTGACATTGTCCTGACAGCAGCTGTCTCCTCTAGGAGCCTCTGTCTTTGGTTCCCACACTGGCATGAGACTCCATGGCAGCAGACAATCCACTGATTCTCCATCTCCTGCAATTACCTTTCACAACACCTAGGTATTGAGTGCCTTCAGATGCTGTTTGAAATAAAATTCATAGTATAAGTGGAATCATATAATATTTTCCTTTCCACTAATGCTTTATTTCACAGAGCATGATATCACATAGTTTCAACCACACTGTGGCTTATGGTAGGCTTTCCTATTTTAAGGCTGGGTAACACTCAGCTGTGATTACATAGCACATGTTCATCCACTCACCCACTGATGGACACTGAGGTGGTTTTTACATATTGACTGCAGTGAATCATGCTGCAGCGAACAGGGCAGTGCAAATACTGCTTTCAAGTCCTGGTTTGTGTTATTGAATGAACACCTAGAAGCTGCATGACTTGATCCTGCAGGATAAAAAACAATTTTTTTTGGATAAAAAAAACATGCAGTTTACTGTATGACAGATTTTAATCACAAACTGTTGCAATCTAGGAGAAGGGACCTTACCATAGAACTGGGATCAATTTTGAACACAAAAATGAAACTGGGTATTTGCAAGCAAGGAGAGGGTTGAAGTTGTCAGTGGATGGAAATTATGAAAATAAAACTTCAAGGGAAAGTGATTCTTGCTGAAACATTTTGACAGGATTCCTGCTAAAGGCAGGGCAAGCTGATCAGATAACATGGAGGGACGATTCCCTCTAGACAGAATTCTTGCTAAAAGTGGACAATGCAGGTGTAACAAAAATGGATCCTGAAGCCCAAGGTCAAAGCATGATTGAGGAGAGGGTCTAGGGGATGCTGACTGAGGTTTGGTCAAGGAGGCCGTCCTTGTCAACTCCACCTGAGTTAGTATCTTTAGGGTCTCTACAAGGATCTAACAGTAAGTGTTTGGACCAGAATGAGGTATTCAGTTAGTACTTACTTATTTGATCCTTTACTAGATGTTCTATCACTCCATGTCTTTATTTGAAAGTAAATGGGTTCTGATTATAACTCATTAATGACAGGAAAACTAGAACTCAAGTTCTTATTAACTGTGTCACTGACTATAGGAAGCAGTCTTGTTACTGTATGTCTACTTGCTTTAAATATGGAAAAATTAAACACAATTATTTTCACTTTTTTTCCTAATTGTAAAATAAATTTTCTATAGAACATAGTACATGAGGAATGCACTATACAATGACAAATTTACATAAATATAAAATGGAAATTATAATTTCATTATTATTTTCTTCTCATGCAGAGAGTGGGAGTGTTTTGTTTCTCCACACTCTCACCAGCACTTGGCTTATTTCACTTTTGTTCTGTGTCATTTTGCAAATGCCATCCTTCCAGGGTGAGGTGATTTCTTACAGGGACATTTATCTGAGTTCCTGACACCCAGGGGTCTGCATGTGAGCCTGCTCATTGTTGTGTTCATTTCTGAGGTAGTGTTGTCATCTTGTCAATGCAATCATTTACTCTAGTTTCCATCACTCACCTGAAGTTACCTTCAGGATCCTGATGTCTGCCTACCTCTTCCTAATAGGTACTATCAAATAATCAGAGTAATTTTAAATTCAGTGTTTGGCAATCCCGATACCTGAGTCCCATGGAAATGTGATATGAATGTGTACGTATTAGGACTCTGGTCTGGCTCTTTGTCATTTCCACAGTTTCTAGAGCACCCGACCTGCCAGAAAGGACAGTAGCAATAGGGTCCTCCTGTGCTGTGTTATGTGCCATTGCTTCCTGCTCATAATTAATTAACTCGGCTGGGACACGAGCTCTCCCTTCCTCCCTTTACACCACCACTGTGCATGTCTCAGTGAATTGGTCAGGGCCTCTTCTGGAGGCTTTGGTTGTCACGGAGACCACCGTTTTTTTGTAAATAATATTTTATTCATTATGATATTAAAGTTTTCCCACTTTCTCCATTTTATCCCTGTACACAGTACCCCCACTCCCTCAAGCAATCCCTGCACCATCATTCATGTGCATGGATCATATCTATAAGTTCTTTGGCTAATCCATTTCCTGAACCATAATTTATATCCACGTGGGTACTCTGTAACCACCTACTTGTAGCTACACCCCTCACCTCTTCAACCGTCTTCCACACACGATGCCATCTGGAAAACATTTTCTTAAATAAGTCCCTTAACATCTCATATAATAATGGTTTTATGATGATGAAGTTCTTCAGTTTGGGGGAAAAGAGGGGATTCTGGGAAACATTTTTTGTGCCATTACCTTGAACATTAGTCACCTTAAATTCCTTTTTATCTTCCATTTTTTAAAAAATTATTGTTGTTCAAGTACAGTTGTCTGCGTTTACCCCTGGCCACTTGTCTCCATCCCAGCCATCCCCAATTGCATCCCTTGCTTCCACCCTCACTTGGTTTTCTCCATGTGTCCTTTATAGTTGTTCCTGGGAACCCTTTCCCCTCCTCCCAATATCCCCTCCCACCTCCCCTCTGGTAACTGTCAGTATGTTTTTAATTTCAATATTTCTGCTTATGTTTGTTTGTTTGTTTGTTTGCTTGCTTGTTTTGTTCATTAGTTTCCACTTAAAGGTGAGATCATATGGTATTCATTCCTTACTGCCTGGCTTTTTTCACCTAGCATAATGCTCTCCAGTTTCATCCATGCTGTCACAAAGGGTAGTAGGTTCTTTATTTCTGCTACATAGTATTGCATTATGTAAATGTACCATATTTTTTTGATCCATTCATTTACTGATAGGCACTTGGGATTCTTTCACCACTTGGCTATTGTAAAACGATGTGCTGCAATGAACATCAGGGTGCACAGGTTCTTTTGGGTTGGTGTTTAAGAGTATTTAGGATATAATCCCAGAAATGCAATTGCTGGGTAAAAAGAAAGTTTCATTTTTAGTTTTCTGAGGAAATCCCATACAGAGGAAAACATTCCTCCATTGCTTCACCAGTCTGCATTCCCACCAGCAGTGCACTAGGGTTCCCTTGTGCATCTTCTCCATCTGCTCCAACAATTGCTATTTGTTAATTTGTGTATGATGGCTATTCTAACTGATGTGAAATGGTATCTCATTGTGATTTTCATTTGCACCTCCCTGATGGCCAGTGATGCTGAGAATCTTTTCATAAGTATTTGAGCCCTCTGTATATCCTCCTTGGAAAAGTGTTTTTTCAAGTCTTTCCCCCATTTTGTAATTGAGTTTTTTTGTCTTCCTGGAATGAAGTCATGTGAGTTCTTTATATGTTTCAGAGGTCAGACCCTTGTCTGAGGAATCATTGGCAAATATATTTTTCTTTACGGTGGGTTATCTTTCCATTTTAATGTCATTTTGTTTAGCAATGCACAAGCTTCTTAATTTGATGGGGCCCCATTTGTTTATTCTTTCCTTTATATCCCTTGCTCTAGGGTACATATCAGTGAAAATATTGCTGCATGGAATTTCTGAGATTTTTCTACCAGTGTTTTCCTCTAAGAGTTTAATGGTGTCATAACTTATGTTTAAGTCTCTTACCTATCTTGAATTTAGTTTTGTGCGTGGTGTAAATTGGTGATCAAGTTTCATTTTTTGCATGTAGCTTTCCATATGTCCCAACACCATTTGTTGAAAAGGATGTTTTCACTCCATGTTATGCTTCTTCTCCTTTATCAGATATTAATTGACCATTGAGACTTGGGTTTATTTCTCAGCTCTCTGTTCTGTTCCATTGATCCATGTGTCTGTTCTTTTGCCAGTACCAGGTTGTTGTGATTACAGTGGTCTTGCAATGCAGTTTGATATCAAGTATTGTGATCCCTCTTACTTTGTTCTTCTTTCTGAAAATTGTTGCAGCTATTTGGGGTCATTTATAGTCCCATATAAATTTTTGAAATGTTGTTCTATATCTGTTAAATATGTCATTGGTACTTTAATAGGGATTGTGCTGAACCAGTAAATTTCTTTGGGTGGTATGGGCATTTTGCTGATGTTAATTCTTCCAATCCATGAACATGGTACATGATTGGGAAGAACTTTTGTTTTTAATTGTTTTTCATTTTAAAGAGCTTATTTGTTTGTTTTCTTATTTATTTATTTGTTTATTTTTACAGAGAGTGGAAGGGAAGGAGAAAGAGAGGAGAAAAACATCAATGTGTGGTTGCCTCTCAAGTATCCCCTACTGGGGACGTGGCCCAAAACTCAGACATGTGCCCTGACTGGGAATCAAACCAGCAACCCTTTGGTTCACAGGCCTGCACTCAATCCATTGAGCTATGCCAGCTGGGGTGGGAAGAACTTTTTCTGCACTTTGATGCTAACTGATAGTTTAGCTGGGTATAGCAATCGTGTCCCTTGCTTTTCATGACTTTAAATATTACTTTCCAATCCCTTCTGATCTGTCAAATTTCTTTTGAAAAGGTGGCCATGTTATGGGAATTCCCCTAAAGGTAATTTATTGCTTATCCTCTTGCTGCTTTTAATATTTTCTCTTTATCATTAACCTTGGACATTTTAATTAGGATGTATCTTGGCATGGGCCCCTTTATATCCTTCTTTTTTGGGGACTCTCTATGCTCCCTGGTCTTGCATGTCTATTTCCTTCACCACATTAGGGAAGTTTCTTTTTTTCTTTTTTTTTTAAATAGAAATTTCCAGTTTCTTGTTCTTTCTCTTCTTCTGTGCACCCCTATGATGCAAATGTTAGAATGTTTGAGATTGTTCCACAGGCTGCTTACACTATGCTCATTTTATTGGATTCTTCTTTCTTTGTGTCATTCTGGTTGGCTGTTTTTTGTTTCCTTATATTCTGAACCATTGACTTGATTCTGGGTCATGCACTCTACCTTTGTCTTCTTGAACTTTGCTTATTTTTTAATTTAAATTAATATATCTTTAATTTATGACTGGATCTTTTTTTTAATGTTGCTGAGACCCTCACTACATTCTTCAAACATCCTTATAAACAGTGTTTTGAGCACTGCATCTGACGGGCTGCTTATCTCTATTTTGTTTAGTATTTTTAATAGGATTTGATTTGCTCTTTCATTTCTTTGTCTCCTAATTTTGGCAGCCTCTCTATGTTTGTTTCTATGTAGTAGGTAGAGCTGCTTTGATGCTCTGTCTTGGTAGTGTGGCCTCATGTACTTGGTGTTCTGTAGGGGCCAGGTGCACATCATCCTCTATCACCCAGGATGCGTACTTGAGGAGCATCCATTGAGTGGACTGAGTACATACTCTTGTAGTTGAGCATTGCTTGTTGCCAGCTGGTCAATGGGAGGTATTTACATACACCAGTAAACTGCAAGGACTGGCTGTGACTAGTGGCCAGCTAGTTTTGCCCTCTGTAGGGGATCATCTGTGCAGGGACAAGGCATTCATGCTCCTAGATAGTCTGAAACTTTCCACTAGGTGCAGAGTCTCTAGGATCTCCTGGGAAATGCAGGCAAATTTCACGCGCAATCTATGTTCTGCCTGGGAACAGCCTGAATTAGCTGTAAAACAGAATGGACATGGCTGCTATTTTATTGGGCTAGGAGAGTTCCAGGAGAAGCCAAACCTAGCAGCTTATAGTGTTGCAGAAAATAACTCAAACGTGGGAGAGATGGCAGAGCACGGTCCTTTATAATGCACACGGCTCAGAGGGGAAAAATCCCAAATTCTGAGCCCTAATCTCTGTTCTCCAATGGACTAAAACACCCTGGGCATGCTGCCTATGTAGCAAAGCACAGAAATGCTGCCTTTGCTTTACTTATCATGTGAATTAACTTTTAAGAACAAGTATGAATTTTGCGTAAAAACTGCATTTATCTAAGAATAAACAGTAATGAACTGGTACAACACTAGTAATAGTCTGTGAAAGGTTACATATTTGGAGAACACACGATTACTTCAACATCTGGTAGTAGTTCATAACATTACCATATGTACCTCTTTCAGAACAAATGAAAGTATGTTGTTTTTACAGTAATGCATACAGTTTGAACACTTCTGTAGCAATGATTCACAGAAATCCTGCATTTGCTCTAGTTTTCATGTGAACTAACGTCTAAGAACAAGTATGAATTTTGGGTAAAAACTGAATTTCTCTAAGAATGAAAAGTAATGAACTGCTACAATACTAGGAATTTCTGTGAAATATTACATAGTTGGAGAACACACGGTTACTTCAACATTTTGTAGTAGCTCATAACATTACTATATGTATCTCTTTTACTAGAAATGAAAGTGTGTTGTTTTTGCAGTAATGCGTTCAGTTTGAACATTCTGTAGCAATTATTCTCAGAAATGCTTCATTTATTCTACTTTTCATGTGAATTAACTATTAAGAACAAGTATGAATTTTGGGTAAAATCTGAATTTCTATAAGAATGAACAGTAATGAAATGCGACAACACTAGTAATTTTTCTGAAATACTACATATTTGGAGAACACACCTTTACTTCAACATTTTGTAGTAGTTCATAACATTGCTATATGTACCTCTTTCAAAAGAAATGAAAGAATGTTCTTTTTACACTAATGCATTCAGTTTGAACACTTCTGTAGCAATGATTCGCAAAAATGCTGCCGATGCTCTAGGTTTCATGTGAACTAACTTTTAAGAAAAAGTATGATTTTGGGTAAAAATTGCATTTCTCTAAGAATGAACAGTAATGAACTGCTACAACACTAGTAATTTTCTGTGAAGTGTTACGTATTTGGAGAACACATGATAACTTCAACATTTTTCAGTAGTTCATAAAATTACTATATGTACCTATTTCCGAAAAATGAAAGTATGCTGTTTTTACAGTAATGCGTTCAGTTTGAACACTTCTTTAGCGATGATTCACAGAAATCCTGCTTTGCTGTAGATTTCATGTGAAGTAACTTCTAAAAACAAGTATGGATTTTGGGTAAAACTGCATTTCTCTAAGAATGAACAGTAATAGACAGCTTCAAAACAAGTAATTCTCTGTGAAAAGTTATATATTTGGTGAACACATGGTTACTACAAGATTTTGCACTAGTTCCTAACATTACTGTATGTACCACTTTCAGGAGAACTGGAACCATTTTGTTTGTACAGTAATGCGTTGAGTTGGAACACTTCGGCAGCAATGATTCACAGAAATGGTACATCTGCTGTAGTTTTCATGTGAACTAACTTCTAAGAACAAGTATGAATTGTGAGTAAAAACAGCATTTCTCTAGGAATGCAGAGTAATAATGAAGAGTAGGGAACTGCTTCAACACTAGTAATTCTTTGTGAAATGTGACATACTTGGAGAACACACGATTACTTCAACATTTTGTAGTACATCATAACATTACTACATGTTCCTCTTTCAGGAGAAATGGAAGTAAGTTGTTTTTACACTAATGCGATCAGTTTGAACACTTCTGTAGCAACGGTTCACAGAAATGCTGCATTTGCTCCAATTTTCATGTGAACTAACTTCGAGGAACAAGTATTAATTTTGGGTAAAAACTGCATATCTAGAAGAATGAACAGTAATGAACTGCTTCAACAATAGTAATTCTCTGTAAAATGTTACATATTTGGAGAACACACGGTTACTTCAACATTTTCTAGTAGTTCTTCCAATAACAATATAACCTCTTTCAGGAGAAATGACAGTATGGTATTTTTACAGTAATGCGTCAGTGTGAATACTTCTGTAGCAATGATTCACAAAAAAATGTTGCATTTGCTCTAGTTTTCATGTGAACTAACTTTTGTGAAGAAGTATACATTTTGGGTAAAAACTGCACTAGTCGGGAATGAACAGTCCTGAACTGCTTCAACACTACTAATTCTCTATGAAATGTTATATATTTGGAGAAAACACGGTTACTTCAACATTTTGTAGTAGTTGATAAATTTACATTATGAACCTCTTTTCGGAGTAATGAAGCTGTGTTGTTTGTACAGTAACGCGTTGAGTTTGAACACTTCTGTAGCAATGATTCACAGAAATGTTGCATTTGCTCCAGTTTTCATGTGAACTATCTTCTAAGAACAAGTATGAATTTTTGCGGATCATTGCTACAGCAGTGTTGAAACTGAACGCACTACCGGAAAAACAACATAGTTTCATTTCTCCTCAGGAGGGACATATAGAATGCTATGAACTGCTACAAAAAGGTTGAGGTAACCCTGTGTTTGCCAAATGTGTAACATTTCATAGAGAATTACTATAGTTGAAGCATTTACCTACTGTTCATTCTTCTAGAAATGCAGTTTGTACTCAAAATCCATACTTGTTCTTACAAGTTAGTTCACAAGAAAAGTAGAGCAAATGCAGTATTTCTGTGCATCACAGCTGCCAAAGTCTTCAAACTGAACGCATTACTGGAGCAACAACATACTCTCATTTCGACTGAAGAAGATACGTATGGTAATGATAGGAACTAGTATAAAATGGTGAAGTAAAAGTGTGTTCTCTAAATATGTAACATTTCACAGAGAAATACTAGTGTTAAAGCAGTTCCTTCCTGTTCATTCTTTAGAAATGTAGTTTTTACCCAAAATCCATACTTGTTCTTACATGTTACTTCACATGAAACCAATAGCAAATGCAGGATCTCTGTGCATCACTACTACCTAAGTGTTCAAACTGACCCCATTACTGTAGAAACAACATACTTTCATTTTTTCTGACAGAGATACATATAGTAATGTTATGAACTAGTACAAAACGTTGAAGTAACATGAGTTCTCCAAATATGTAACATTTCAAGGAGAATTACTAGTGTTGAAGGAGTTCATTACTGTTCATTCTTTGAGAAATACAGTTTTTACCCAAAATCCATACTTGTACTTACAGTTCAGTTCACATGAAACCTAGAGGAACTAGAGCATTTCACAGAATCACTGATATAAACCTGTTCAAATGGAACGCATTACAGTAGGAACAACAACTTTCATTTCTACTGAAGGAGATACATATGGTAATGTTAGGAAATACTACAAAATGTTGCAGTTACAGTGTGTTCTCTAATATGTCACATTTCACAGAGAATGACTAGTGTTGAAGCAGTTCATTACTGTTCATTCTTCCAGTTAGGCAGTTTTTACCCAAAAGCCATATTTCTTCTTACAATTTAGTTCACGGGCAACCTAGAGCAAATGCAGTATTTCTGTGCATCACTGCTACCAAAGTGTTCAAACTGAACGCATTGCTGTAGAAACAACATACTTTCATTTGTACTGAATAAGATACATAGAGTAATGTTAGGAACTAGTACAAAATGGTGAAGTAAAAGTGTGTTCTCCAAATATGTTACATTTCACAGAGAATTACTAGTGTTGAAGCAGTTCACTACTGTTCATTCTTTGAGAAGTGCAGTTTTTACACAAAATCCATACTTGTTCTTACAAGTTAGTTCACATGAAAACTAGAGCAAAAGTAGCATTTCTGTGAATCACTGTTTCAAAAGCGTTCAAACTGATGGCATTACTGTGAAAACAATATACTTTCATTTTTACTGAAGGCGATTCATATACTAATGTTATGAACTACTTCAAAATGTTGAAGTAACAGTGTATACTCTGAATATGTCAAATTTCACAGAGCATTACAAGTGTTGAAGCAGTTCATTACTGTTCATTCACTGAGAAATGCAGTTTTTACCCAAAATGCATATTTGTTTCTACATGTTAGTTCACATGAGATCTAGAGCAAATGCAGCATTTCTGTCAATCACTGCTACAAAAGTGATCAAACTGAAGGCATTACGGTGAAAACAACATACTTTTATTTCTACTGAAGGAGATACATATAGTAGTGTTATGAACTACTACAAAACGTTGAAGTAACAGTGTGTTCTCCAAATACGTTACATTTCACAGAGAATTACTAGTGTTGAAGCAGTTCATTACTGTTCATTCTTTGAGAAATGCAGTTTCACCCAAAATGCATACTTGTTCTTACAAGTTATTTCACATGAAAACTAGACCAAATGTAGCATTTCTGTGAATCTCTGCTACAAATGTGTTCAAAATAAAGGCATTACTGTGAAATCCACATACTTTCATTTCTACTGAAGAAGATACATATAGTAATGTTATGAACTACTTCAAAATGTTGAGGTAACAGTGTATTCTCCAAATATGTTATATTTCACAGAGAATTACTACTGTTGAAGGAGTTCATTACTGGTCATTCTTTGAGAAATGCAGTTTGTACTCAAAATCCATACTTGTTCTTACAAGTTCGTTCACAAGAAACCTAGAGCAAATGCAGCATTCTGTGCATCAACGGTGCCAAAGTGTTCAAACTGAACGCTTTACTGTATCAACAACATACTCTCATTTCTACTGAAGAAGATACGTATAGTAGTGATAGGAACTAGTATACAATGGTGAAGTAAAAGTGTGTTCTCTAAATATGTAACATTTCACAGACAAATACTAGTGTTGAAGCAGTTCCTTCCTGTTCATTCTTTAGAAATGTAGTTTTTACCCAAAATCCAAACTTGTTTTTACACATTAGCTCACATGAAACCTAGAGCAAATGCAGGATCTCTGTGCATCACTAAAACCAAAGTGTTCAAACTGAACCCATTACTGTAGAAACAACATACTTTCATTTCTACTGAAGGAGATACATATAGTAATGTTATGAACTAGTACAAAACGTTGAAGTAACAGTGAGTTCTCCAAATATGTAACATTTCACAAAGAATTACTAGTGTTGAAGGAGTTCATTACTGTTCATTATTTGAGATATGCAGTTTTTACCCAAAATCCATACTTGTTCTTACAGTTTAGTTCACATGAAAACTAGAGGAAATGCAGCATTTCTGTGAATCACTGATATAAACGAGTTCAAACTGAAAGCATTACTGTAGAAAGAACATTCTTTCATTTCTACTGAAGGAGATACATATGGTAATGTTCGGAAATAGTACAAAATGTTGCAGTTACAGTGTGTTCTCCAAATATGTCACATTTCACAGAGAATGACTACTGTTGAAGCAGTTCATTACTGTTAATTCTTCCAGATATGCAATTTTTAACCAAAATCCATACTTGTTCTTACAGATTAGTTCACATGAAAATTAGAGGAAATGCAGCATTTCTGAGAATCACTGATATAAACGTGTTCAAACTGAACGCATTACTGTAGGAAGAACATACTTTCATTTCTACTGAAGGAGATACATAAGGTAATGTGAGGAAATACTACAAAATGTTGCAATAACAGTGTGTTCTCCAAATATGTCACATTTCACAGAGAATGACTACTGTTGAAGCAGTTCATTACTGTTAATTCTTCCAGATATGCAATTTTTAACCAAAATCCATACTTGTTCTTACAGATTAGTTCACATGAAAATTAGAGGAAATGCAGCATTTCTGAGAATCACTGATATAAACGTGTTCAAACTGAACGCATTACTGTAGGAAGAACATACTTTCATTTCTACTGAAGGAGATACATAAGGTAATGTGAGGAAATACTACAAAATGTTGCAATAACAGTGTGTTCTCCAAATATGTAACATTTCACAGAAAATGAGTAGTGTTGCAGCATTTCCTTACTGTTCTCTCTTCAGAAAGGGAGTTTTTACCTAAAATCCATATTGTTCTTACAAGGTAGTTTACATGAAACCCAGAGCAAATGCAGCATCTCTGTGCATCACTGCTACCAATGAGTTCAAACTGAACAGATTACTGTAGAAACAACATACTTTCATTTCTATGAAGGAGATACATAGAGTAATTTTATGAACTAGTACAAAATGTTGAATAACAGTGTGTTCCCCAAATATGGAACATTTCCCAGAGAAATACCAGTGTTGAAGCAGTTCATTACTGTTCATTCCTCTAGATATGCAGTTTTTACCCAAAATGCATATTTGTTCTTAAAAGTTAGTTCACATACAACCTAGAGAAAATGCAGCATTTCCGTGCATCACTACTACAAAAGTGTTCAACTGAACGCATTGCTGTAGAAATAAAATAGTTTCATTTCTACTGAAAAGATACAGTTAATAGTGTTATGAAGTACTACAGAACGTTGAAATAACAGTGTGTTCTCCAAATATATCACATTTCAGAGAGAATTACTAGTGTTGAAGCAGGTCATTACTGTTCATTCTTTGAGAAATGCAGTTTTTACCGAAAACGCATACTTGTTCTTACAAGTTAGTTCACATGAAAACTACAGCAAAAGCAGCATTTCTGTGAATCACTGCTGCAAAAGTGTCAAACTGAAGGCATTACAGTGAAAACTACATACTTTCATTTATAATGAAGCAGATACATATAGTAATGTTATGAACTACTTCAAAATGTTGAGGTATCAGTGTGTCTGCAAATATGTTACATTTCACAGAGAATTACCTGTGTTGAAGCGGTTCATTACTGTTCATTCTTTAAGAAATGCAGTTTTTACTCAAAATACATACTTGTTCTTACAAGTTAGTTCACATGAAAACTAAAGCACATTCAGCATTTTTGTTAATCACTGCTACAAAAGTGTTCAAACTGAAGGCATTTCCGTGAAAACAACATACTTTCATTTCGACTGAAGGAAGTACATATAGTAATGTTATGAACTACTTCAAAAAGTAGAAATAACAGTGTGTTCTACAAATTTTACATTTCAGAGAATTACTAGTGTTGAAGCAGCTCATTACTGTTCATTCTTTGAGAAATGCAGTTTTTACTCCAAATGCATACTTGGTCTTACAAATTAGTTCCCATGAAAAGTACAGCAAATGCAGCATTTCTGTGAATCACTGATCCAAAAGTGTTGAAACTGAAGGCATTACTGTGAAAACAACATTCTTTCATTTCCACTGAAGGAGATACATATAGTAATGATATGAACTATTAGAAAATGGTGAGGTAACAGTGTGTTCTCCAAATATGTTACATTTCACAGAGATTTACCAGTGTCGAAGCAGTTCATTACTGTACATTCTTTGAGAAATGCAGTTTTTACTCAAAATGCATAATTGTTCTTACAAGTTAGTTCTCATGAAAACCAGAGCTCATTCATCATTTCTGTGAATCACTGCTACAAGAGTGTTCAAACTGAAGGCATTAGTGTGAAAACAACATACTTTCATTTCTACTGTAAGGAGATACATATAGTAATGATATGAACTACTACAAAGTTTTGAAGTAACAGTGTGTTCGCCAAATGTTATATTTCACAGAGAATTACTAGTGTTGAAGCAGCTCATTAATGTTCATTCTTGGAGAAATGCAGTTTTTACCCAAAATGCATATTTGGTCTTACAAGTTAGTTCACCTGAATACTACAGCAAATGCAGCATTTCTGTGAATCACTGCTACAAAAGTGTTCAAAATGAGATCATTACTGTGAAAACAACATACTTTCATTTCTACTGAGGGAGATACATATAGTAATGATATGAACTACTACAAAATGTTGAAGTAACAGTGTATACTCCAAATAGGTTACATTTCACAGAGAATTGCTCTTGATGAAGCAGTTCATTGCCGTTCATTCTTTGAGAAATGCAGATTTACCCAAAATGCATGCTTGTTCTTCCAAGTTAGTTCACATGAAAACTAGAGCAAATGCAGCATTTCTGTGAATCACTGCTACAAAAGTGTTCAAACTGAAGGCATTACTGTGAAAACAACATACTTTCATTTGTACTGAAGGAGATACATATAGTAATGTAATGAACTACTTCAAATTGTTCAAGTAACAGTGTGTTCTCCAAATATGTTACATTTCACAGAGCATTACTAGTCTTGTAGCAGTTCATTACTGTACATTCTTAGAGGAATGCAGTTTTTACCAAAACGCATACTGGTTCTTACAAGTTAGTTCTCATGAAAACTTGAGCAAATGCAGCATTTCTGTGAATCACTGCTACAAAAGTGTTCAAACTGAAGGCATTACTGTGAAAACAACATACTTTCATTTCTACTGAAGGAGATACATATAGTAATGCTATAAACTACTACAAAATGTTGAATTAACAGTGTGTTCTCCAAATACGTTACATTTCACAGAGAATTGCAAACTAAAGCAGTTCATTGCTGTTCATTCTTTGAGAAATGCAGTTTTTACCCAAAATGCATACTTGTTCTTACAAGTTAGTTCACATGAAAACTAGAGCAACTGCAGCATTTCTGTGAATCAGTGCCACAAAAGTGTTCAAACTGAAGTCATTACTGTGAAAACAACATACTATCATTTCTACTGAAGCAGATACATATAGTAATGATATGAACTACTACAAAATGTTGAAGTAACAGTGTGTTCTCCAAATATGTTACATTTCAGAGAGAATTACTAGTGTTCAAGCAGTTCATTACTGTACATTTTGAGAAATGCAGTTTTTACCCATAATGCATACTTGTTCTTACGAGTTAGTTCACATGAAAACTAGAGCACTATCAGCATTTCTGTGAATCACTGCTACAAAAGTGTTAAACTGAAGACATTACTGTGAAAACAACATACTTTCATTTCTACTGAAGGAGATACATATAGTAATAATATGAACTACTGCAAAATGTTGAAGTAACAGTGTGTTCTCCAAATATGTTGCCTTTCACAGATTATTACTAGTGTTGAAGCAGTTCATGACTGTTCATACTTTGAGGAATGCAGATTTTACCCAAAATGCATACTTGTTCTTACAAGTTAGTTCACATGAAAACTAGAGCAAATGCAGCATTTCTGTAACTCACTGCTACAAAAGTGTTCAAACTGAAGGCATTACTGTGAAAACAAGATACTTTCATTTCTACTGAAGGAGATACATATAGTAATGTTATGAACTACTACAAAATGTTGAAGTAACAGTGTGTTCTCCAAATTTGTTACATTTCATAGAGCATTACTAGTGTTGAAGCAGTTCATTACTGTTCCTTCTTTGAGAAATGCAGTTTTTATCGAAAATGGATACTTGTTCTTACAAGTTCGTTCACATGAAAACTAGAGCAAATGCAGCATTTCTGTAAATCACTGCTACAAATGTGTTCAAAGTGAAGGCATTATTGTGAAAACAAAATACTTTTATTTCTACTGAAGGAGATAAATATAGTAATGTTAGGAACTACTACAAAATGTTGAAGTCACAGTGTGTTCTCCAAATATGTTACGTTTCACAGAGCATTACTAGTGTTGAAGCAGTTCATTACTGTTCATTCTTTGAGAAATGCAGTTTTTACCCAAAATGCATACTTGTCCTTACAAGTTCGTTCACATGAAAACTAGAGCAAATGTAGCATTTGTGTGAATCACTGCTACAAAAGTGTTCAAACTTAAGGCATTACTGTGAAAACCACATACTTTCATTTCTACTGAAGGAGATACATATAGTAATGTTATGAACTACTACAAAATGTTGAAATAAGAGTGTGTTCGCCAAATATATTACATTTCACATAGTATTACTAGTGTTGCAGCAGTTTATGACTGTTCATTCTTTTAGGAATGCAGTTTTTACCCAAAATGCATTCTTGTTCTTACAAGATAGTTCACATGAAAACTAGAGCAAAGGCAGCATTTCTGTGAATCACTGCTACAAATGTGTTCCAACTGAAGGCAATACTGGGAAAACAACATACTTTCATTTCTGCTGAAGGAGATACATATAGTAATGATATGAACTACTAGAAAATGTTGAAGGAACAGTGTGTTCTCCAAATATGTTACCTTTCATAGATTATTACTAGTGTTGAAGCAGTTCATGACTGTACATACTTTGAGGAATGCAGATTTTACCCAAAATGCATACTTGTTCTTACAAGTTAGTTCACATGAAAACCAGAGCAAATGCAGCATTTCTGTAAATCACTGCTACAAAAGTGTTCAAACTGAAGGCATTACTGTGAAAACAACATACTTTTATTTCTACTGAAGGAGATACATATAGTAATGTTATGAACTACTACAAAATGTTGAAGTAACAGTGTGTTCTCCAAATATGTAACATTTCACAGAGAATTAGTAGTGTTGAAGCAGTTCATCACTGTTCATCCTTTGAGAAATGCAGTTTTTACCCAAAATTCATACTTGTTCTTACAAGTTCGTTCCCATGAAAAGTAGAGCAAATGGAGCATTTCAGTAAATCACTGCTACACAAGTGTTCAAACTGAACGCATTACTGTAGAAACAACATTCATTCCTTTGTACTGAAACAGGTACATGTAGTAATGTTAGGTACTACTACAAAACGTTGAAGTAACAGTGTGTTCTCCAAATATGTAACATTTCACAGAGAATTAGTAGTGTTGAAGCAGTTCATCACTGTTCATTCTTTGAGAAATGCAGTTTTTACCCAAAATTCATACTTGTTCTTACAAGTTAGTTCCCATGAAAAGTAGAGCAAATGCAGCATTTCAGTGAATCACTGCTACACAAGTGTTCAAACTGAAGGCATTACTGTAGAAACAACATACATTCCTTTGTACTGAAACAGGTACATGTAGTAATGTTAGGTACTACTACAAAATGTTGAAGTAACAGTGTGTTCTCCAAATATGTAACATTTCACAGAGAATTAGTAGTGTTGAAGCAGTTCATCACTGTTCATTCTTTGAGAAATGCAGTTTTTACCCAAAATTCATACTTGTTCTTACAAGTTAGTTCCCATGAAAAGTAGAGCAAATGCAGCATTTCAGTGAATCACTGCTACACAAGTGTTCAAACTGTACGCATTACTGTAGAAACAACATACATTCCTTTGTACTGAAACAGGTACATGTAGTAATGTTAGGTACTACTACAAAATGTTGAAGTAACAGTGTGTTCTCCAAATATGTAACATTTCACAGAGAATTAGTAGTGTTGAAGCAGTTCATCACTGTTCATTCTTTGAGAAATGCAGTTTTTACCCAAAATTCATACTTGTTCTTACAAGTTAGTTCACATGAAAAGTAGAGCAAATGCAGCATTTCAGTGAATCACTGCTACACAAGTGTTCAAACTGAAGGCATTACTGTAGAAACAACATACATTCCTTTGTACTGAAACAGGTACATGTAGTAATGTTAGGTACTACTACAAAATGTTGAAGTAACAGTGTGTTCTCCAAATATGTAACATTTCACAGAGAATTAGTAGTGTTGAAGCAGTTCATCACTGTTCATTCTTTGAGAAATGCAGTTTTTACCCAAAATTCATACTTGTTCTTACAAGTTAGTTCCCATGAAAAGTAGAGCAAATGCAGCATTTCAGTGAATCACTGCTACACAAGTGTTCAAACTGAAGGCATTACTGTAGAAACAACATACATTCCTTTGTACTGAAACAGGTACATGTAGTAATGTTAGGTACTACTACAAAATGTTGAAGTAACAGTGTGTTCTCCAAATATGTAACATTTCACAGAGAATTAGTAGTGTTGAAGCAGTTCATCACTGTTCATTCTTTGAGAAATGCAGTTTTTACCCAAAATTCATACTTGTTCTTACAAGTTAGTTCACATGAAAAGTAGAGCAAATGCAGCATTTCAGTGAATCAATGCTACACAAGTGTTCAAACTGAAGGCATTACTGTAGAAACAACATACATTCCTTTGTACTGAAAGAGGTACATGTAGTAATGTTAGGTACTACTACAAAATGTTGAAGTAACAGTGTGTTCTCCAAATATGTAACATTTCACAGAGAATTAGTAGTGTTGAAGCAGTTCATCACTGTTCATTCTTTGAGAAATGCAGTTTTTACCCAAAATTCATACTTGTTCTTACAAGTTAGTTCACATGAAAAGTAGAGCAAATGCAGCATTTCAGTGAATCAATGCTACACAAGTGTTCAAACTGAAGGCATTACTGTAGAAACAACATACATTCCTTTGTACTGAAACAGATACATGTAGTAATGTTAGGTACTACTACAAAACGTTGAAGTAACAGTGTGTTCTCCAAATATGTAACATTTCACAGAGAATTAGTAGTGTTGAAGCAGTTCATCACTGTTCATTCTTTGAGAAATGCAGTTTTTACCCAAAATTCATACTTGTTCTTACAAGTTAGTTCACATGAAAAGTAGAGCAAATGCAGCATTTCAGTGAATCAATGCTACACAAGTGTTCAAACTGAACGCATTACTGTAGAAACAACATACATTCCTTTGTACTGAAAGAGGTACATGTAGTAATGTTAGGTACTACTACAAAATGTTGAAGTAACAGTGTGTTCTCCAAATATGTAACATTTCACAGAGAATTAGTAGTGTTGAAGCAGTTCATCACTGTTCATTCTTTGAGAAATGCAGTTTTTACCCAAAATTCATACTTGTTCTTACAAGTTAGTTCACATGAAAAGTAGAGCAAATGCAGCATTTCAGTGAATCACTGCTACACAAGTGTTCAAACTGAACGCATTACTGTAGAAACAACATACATTCCTTTGTACTGAAAGAGGTACATGTAGTAATGTTAGGTACTACTACAAAATGTTGAAGTAACAGTGTGTTCTCCAAATATGTAACATTTCACAGAGAATTAGTAGTGTTGAAGCAGTTCATCACTGTTCATTCTTTGAGAAATGCAGTTTTTACCCAAAATTCATACTTGTTCTTACAAGTTAGTTCCCATGAAAAGTAGAGCAAATGCAGCATTTCAGTGAATCAATGCTACACAAGTGTTCAAACTGAAGGCATTACTGTAGAAACAACATACATTCCTTTGTACTGAAAGAGGTACATGTAGTAATGTTAGGTACTACTACAAAATGTTGAAGTAACAGTGTGTTCTCCAAATATGTAACATTTCACAGAGAATTAGTAGTGTTGAAGCAGTTCATCACTGTTCATTCTTTGAGAAATGCAGTTTTTACCCAAAATTCATACTTGTTCTTACAAGTTAGTTCACATGAAAAGTAGAGCAAATGCAGCATTTCAGTGAATCAATGCTACACAAGTGTTCAAACTGAAGGCATTACTGTAGAAACAACATACATTCCTTTGTACTGAAACAGATACATGTAGTAATGTTAGGTACTACTACAAAACGTTGAAGTAACAGTGTGTTCTCCAAATATGTAACATTTCACAGAGAATTAGTAGTGTTGAAGCAGTTCATCACTGTTCATTCTTTGAGAAATGCAGTTTTTACCCAAAATTCATACTTGTTCTTACAAGTTAGTTCACATGAAAAGTAGAGCAAATGCAGCATTTCAGTGAATCAATGCTACACAAGTGTTCAAACTGAAGGCATTACTGTAGAAACAACATACATTCCTTTGTACTGAAAGAGGTACATGTAGTAATGTTAGGTACTACTACAAAATGTTGAAGTAACAGTGTGTTCTCCAAATATGTAACATTTCACAGAGAATTAGTAGTGTTGAAGCAGTTCATCACTGTTCATTCTTTGAGAAATGCAGTTTTTACCCAAAATTCATACTTGTTCTTACAAGTTAGTTCCCATGAAAAGTAGAGCAAATGCAGCATTTCAGTGAATCACTGCTACACAAGTGTTCAAACTGAAGGCATTACTGTAGAAACAACATACATTCCTTTGTACTGAAAGAGGTACATGTAGTAATGTTAGGTACTACTACAAAATGTTGAAGTAACAGTGTGTTCTCCAAATATGTAACATTTCACAGAGAATTAGTAGTGTTGAAGCAGTTCATCACTGTTCATTCTTTGAGAAATGCAGTTTTTACCCAAAATTCATACTTGTTCTTACAAGTTAGTTCCCATGAAAAGTAGAGCAAATGCAGCATTTCAGTGAATCACTGCTACACAAGTGTTCAAACTGAAGGCATTACTGTAGAAACAACATACATTCCTTTGTACTGAAACAGGTACATGTAGTAATGTTAGGTACTACTACAAAATGTTGAAGTAACAGTGTGTTCTCCAAATATGTAACATTTCACAGAGAATTAGTAGTGTTGAAGCAGTTCATCACTGTTCATTCTTTGAGAAATGCAGTTTTTACCCAAAATTCATACTTGTTCTTACAAGTTAGTTCCCATGAAAAGTAGAGCAAATGCAGCATTTCAGTGAATCACTGCTACACAAGTGTTCAAACTGAACGCATTACTGTAGAAACAACATACATTCCTTTGTACTGAAAGAGGTACATGTAGTAATGTTAGGTACTACTACAAAACGTTGAAGTAACAGTGTGTTCTCCAAATATGTAACATTTCACAGAGAATTAGTAGTGTTGAAGCAGTTCATCACTGTTCATTCTTTGAGAAATGCAGTTTTTACCCAAAATTCATACTTGTTCTTACAAGTTAGTTCCCATGAAAAGTAGAGCAAATGCAGCATTTCAGTGAATCACTGCTACACAAGTGTTCAAACTGAAGGCATTACTGTAGAAACAACATACATTCCTTTGTACTGAAACAGGTACATGTAGTAATGTTAGGTACTACTACAAAATGTTGAAGTAACAGTGTGTTCTCCAAATATGTAACATTTCACAGAGAATTAGTAGTGTTGAAGCAGTTCATCACTGTTCATTCTTTGAGAAATGCAGTTTTTACCCAAAATTCATACTTGTTCTTACAAGTTAGTTCACATGAAAAGTAGAGCAAATGCAGCATTTCAGTGAATCACTGCTACACAAGTGTTCAAACTGAACGCATTACTGTAGAAACAACATACATTCCTTTGTACTGAAACAGGTACATGTAGTAATGTTAGGTACTACTACAAAATGTTGAAGTAACAGTGTGTTCTCCAAATATGTAACATTTCACAGAGAATTAGTAGTGTTGAAGCAGTTCATCACTGTTCATTCTTTGAGAAATGCAGTTTTTACCCAAAATTCATACTTGTTCTTACAAGTTAGTTCACATGAAAAGTAGAGCAAATGCAGCATTTCAGTGAATCACTGCTACACAAGTGTTCAAACTGAACGCATTACTGTAGAAACAACATACATTCCTTTGTACTGAAACAGGTACATGTAGTAATGTTAGGTACTACTACAAAATGTTGAAGTAACAGTGTGTTCTCCAAATATGTAACATTTCACAGAGAATTAGTAGTGTTGAAGCAGTTCATCACTGTTCATTCTTTGAGAAATGCAGTTTTTACCCAAAATTCATACTTGTTCTTACAAGTTAGTTCCCATGAAAAGTAGAGCAAATGCAGCATTTCAGTGAATCACTGCTACACAAGTGTTCAAACTGAACGCATTACTGTAGAAACAACATACATTCCTTTGTACTGAAAGAGGTACATGTAGTAATGTTAGGTACTACTACAAAACGTTGAAGTAACAGTGTGTTCTCCAAATATGTAACATTTCACAGAGAATTAGTAGTGTTGAAGCAGTTCATCACTGTTCATTCTTTGAGAAATGCAGTTTTTACCCAAAATTCATACTTGTTCTTACAAGTTAGTTCCCATGAAAAGTAGAGCAAATGCAGCATTTCAGTGAATCACTGCTACACAAGTGTTCAAACTGAAGGCATTACTGTAGAAACAACATACATTCCTTTGTACTGAAACAGGTACATGTAGTAATGTTAGGTACTACTACAAAATGTTGAAGTAACAGTGTGTTCTCCAAATATGTAACATTTCACAGAGAATTAGTAGTGTTGAAGCAGTTCATCACTGTTCATTCTTTGAGAAATGCAGTTTTTACCCAAAATTCATACTTGTTCTTACAAGTTAGTTCCCATGAAAAGTAGAGCAAATGCAGCATTTCAGTGAATCACTGCTACACAAGTGTTCAAACTGAACGCATTACTGTAGAAACAACATACATTCCTTTGTACTGAAACAGGTACATGTAGTAATGTTAGGTACTACTACAAAACGTTGAAGTAACAGTGTGTTCTCCAAATATGTAACATTTCACAGAGAATTAGTAGTGTTGAAGCAGTTCATCACTGTTCATTCTTTGAGAAATGCAGTTTTTACCCAAAATTCATACTTGTTCTTACAAGTTAGTTCCCATGAAAAGTAGAGCAAATGCAGCATTTCAGTGAATCACTGCTACACAAGTGTTCAAACTGAAGGCATTACTGTAGAAACAACATACATTCCTTTGTACTGAAACAGGTACATGTAGTAATGTTAGGTACTAGTACAAAATGTTGAAGTAACAGTGTGTTCTCCAAATATGTAACATTTCACAGAGAATTAGTAGTGTTGAAGCAGTTCATCACTGTTCATTCTTTGAGAAATGCAGTTTTTACCCAAAATTCATACTTGTTCTTACAAGTTAGTTCCCATGAAAAGTAGAGCAAATGCAGCATTTCAGTGAATCACTGCTACACAAGTGTTCAAACTGAACGCATTACTGTAGAAACAACATACATTCCTTTGTACTGAAACAGGTACATGTAGTAATGTTAGGTACTACTACAAAATGTTGAAGTAACAGTGTGTTCTCCAAATATGTAACATTTCACAGAGAATTAGTAGTGTTGAAGCAGTTCATCACTGTTCATTCTTTGAGAAATGCAGTTTTTACCCAAAATTCATACTTGTTCTTACAAGTTAGTTCCCATGAAAAGTAGAGCAAATGCAGCATTTCAGTGAATCACTGCTACACAAGTGTTCAAACTGAACGCATTACTGTAGAAACAACATACATTCCTTTGTACTGAAACAGGTACATGTAGTAATGTTAGGTACTACTACAAAATGTTGAAGTAACAGTGTGTTCTCCAAATATGTAACATTTCACAGAGAATTAGTAGTGTTGAAGCAGTTCATCACTGTTCATTCTTTGAGAAATGCAGTTTTTACCCAAAATTCATACTTGTTCTTACAAGTTAGTTCCCATGAAAAGTAGAGCAAATGCAGCATTTCAGTGAATCACTGCTACACAAGTGTTCAAACTGAACGCATTACTGTAGAAACAACATACATTCCTTTGTACTGAAACAGGTACATGTAGTAATGTTAGGTACTACTACAAAATGTTGAAGTAACAGTGTGTTCTCCAAATATGTAACATTTCACAGAGAATTAGTAGTGTTGAAGCAGTTCATCACTGTTCATTCTTTGAGAAATGCAGTTTTTACCCAAAATTCATACTTGTTCTTACAAGTTAGTTCCCATGAAAAGTAGAGCAAATGCAGCATTTCAGTGAATCACTGCTACACAAGTGTTCAAACTGAACGCATTACTGTAGAAACAACATACATTCCTTTGTACTGAAACAGGTACATGTAGTAATGTTAGGTACTACTACAAAATGTTGAAGTAACAGTGTGTTCTCCAAATATGTAACATTTCACAGAGAATTAGTAGTGTTGAAGCAGTTCATCACTGTTCATTCTTTGAGAAATGCAGTTTTTACCCAAAATTCATACTTGTTCTTCCCAGTTATTTCACATGAAAAGTAGAGCAAATGCAGGATTTCAGTGAATCACTGCTACACAAGTGTTCAAACTGAACGCATTACTGTAGAAACAACATACATTCCTTTGTACTGAAACAGGTACATGTAGTAATGTTAGGTACTACTACAAAATGTTGAAGTAACAGTGTGTTCTCCAAATATGTAACATTTCACAGAGAATTAGTAGTGTTGAAGCAGTTCATCACTGTTCATTCTTTGAGAAATGCAGTTTTTACCCAAAATTCATACTTGTTCTTACAAGTTAGTTCCCATGAAAAGTAGAGCAAATGCAGCATTTCAGTGAATCACTGCTACACAAGTGTTCAAACTGAACGCATTACTGTAGAAACAACATACATTCCTTTGTACTGAAACAGGTACATGTAGTAATGTTAGGTACTACTACAAAATGTTGAAGTAACAGTGTGTTCTCCAAATATGTAACATTTCACAGAGAATTAGTAGTGTTGAAGCAGTTCATCACTGTTCATTCTTTGAGAAATGCAGTTTTTACCCAAAATTCATACTTGTTCTTACAAGTTAGTTCCCATGAAAAGTAGAGCAAATGCAGCATTTCAGTGAATCACTGCTACACAAGTGTTCAAACTGAACGCATTACTGTAGAAACAACATACATTCCTTTGTACTGAAACAGGTACATGTAGTAATGTTAGGTACTACTACAAAATGTTGAAGTAACAGTGTGTTCTCCAAATATGTAACATTTCACAGAGAATTAGTAGTGTTGAAGCAGTTCATCACTGTTCATTCTTTGAGAAATGCAGTTTTTACCCAAAATTCATACTTGTTCTTACAAGTTAGTTCCCATGAAAAGTAGAGCAAATGCAGCATTTCAGTGAATCACTGCTACACAAGTGTTCAAACTGAACGCATTACTGTAGAAACAACATACATTCCTTTGTACTGAAACAGGTACATGTAGTAATGTTAGGTACTACTACAAAATGTTGAAGTAACAGTGTGTTCTCCAAATATGTAACATTTCACAGAGAATTAGTAGTGTTGAAGCAGTTCATCACTGTTCATTCTTTGAGAAATGCAGTTTTTACCCAAAATTCATACTTGTTCTTACAAGTTAGTTCCCATGAAAAGTAGAGCAAATGCAGCATTTCAGTGAATCACTGCTACACAAGTGTTCAAACTGAACGCATTACTGTAGAAACAACATACATTCCTTTGTACTGAAACAGGTACATGTAGTAATGTTAGGTACTACTACAAAATGTTGAAGTAACAGTGTGTTCTCCAAATATGTAACATTTCACAGAGAATTAGTAGTGTTGAAGCAGTTCATCACTGTTCATTCTTTGAGAAATGCAGTTTTTACCCAAAATTCATACTTGTTCTTACAAGTTAGTTCACATGAAAAGTAGAGCAAATGCAGCATTTCAGTGAATCACTGCTACACAAGTGTTCAAACTGAACGCATTACTGTAGAAACAACATACATTCCTTTGTACTGAAACAGGTACATGTAGTAATGTTAGGTACTACTACAAAATGTTGAAGTAACAGTGTGTTCTCCAAATATGTAACATTTCACAGAGAATTAGTAGTGTTGAAGCAGTTCATCACTGTTCATTCTTTGAGAAATGCAGTTTTTACCCAAAATTCATACTTGTTCTTACAAGTTAGTTCCCATGAAAAGTAGAGCAAATGCAGCATTTCAGTGAATCACTGCTACACAAGTGTTCAAACTGAACGCATTACTGTAGAAACAACATACATTCCTTTGTACTGAAACAGGTACATGTAGTAATGTTAGGTACTACTACAAAATGTTGAAGTAACAGTGTGTTCTCCAAATATGTAACATTTCACAGAGAATTAGTAGTGTTGAAGCAGTTCATCACTGTTCATTCTTTGAGAAATGCAGTTTTTACCCAAAATTCATACTTGTTCTTACAAGTTAGTTCCCATGAAAAGTAGAGCAAATGCAGCATTTCAGTGAATCACTGCTACACAAGTGTTCAAACTGAACGCATTACTGTAGAAACAACATACATTCCTTTGTACTGAAACAGGTACATGTAGTAATGTTAGGTACTACTACAAAATGTTGAAGTAACAGTGTGTTCTCCAAATATGTAACATTTCACAGAGAATTAGTAGTGTTGAAGCAGTTCATCACTGTTCATTGTTTGAGAAATGCAGTTTTTACCCAAAATTCATACTTGTTCTTACAAGTTAGTTCCCATGAAAAGTAGAGCAAATGCAGCATTTCAGTGAATCACTGCTACACAAGTGTTCAAACTGAACGCATTACTGTAGAAACAACATACATTCCTTTGTACTGAAACAGGTACATGTAGTAATGTTAGGTACTAGTACAAAATGTTGAAGTAACAGTGTGTTCTCCAAATATGTAACATTTCACAGAGAATTAGTAGTGTTGAAGCAGTTCATCACTGTTCATTCTTTGAGAAATGCAGTTTTTACCCAAAATTCATACTTGTTCTTCCCAGTTATTTCACATGAAAAGTAGAGCAAATGCAGGATTTCAGTGAATCACTGCTACACAAGTGTTCAAACTGAAGGCATTACTGTAGAAACAACATACATTCCTTTGTACTGAAACAGGTACATGTAGTAATGTTAGGTACTACTACAAAATGTTGAAGTAACAGTGTGTTCTCCAAATATGTAACATTTCACAGAGAATTAGTAGTGTTGAAGCAGTTCATCACTGTTCATTCTTTGAGAAATGCAGTTTTTACCCAAAATTCATACTTGTTCTTACAAGTTAGTTCCCATGAAAAGTAGAGCAAATGCAGCATTTCAGTGAATCACTGCTACACAAGTGTTCAAACTGAACGCATTACTGTAGAAACAACATACATTCCTTTGTACTGAAACAGGTACATGTAGTAATGTTAGGTACTACTACAAAATGTTGAAGTAACAGTGTGTTCTCCAAATATGTAACATTTCACAGAGAATTAGTAGTGTTGAAGCAGTTCATCACTGTTCATTCTTTGAGAAATGCAGTTTTTACCCAAAATTCATACTTGTTCTTACAAGTTAGTTCCCATGAAAAGTAGAGCAAATGCAGCATTTCAGTGAATCACTGCTACACAAGTGTTCAAACTGAACGCATTACTGTAGAAACAACATACATTCCTTTGTACTGAAACAGGTACATGTAGTAATGTTAGGTACTAGTACAAAATGTTGAAGTAACAGTGTGTTCTCCAAATATGTAACATTTCACAGAGAATTAGTAGTGTTGAAGCAGTTCATCACTGTTCATTCTTTGAGAAATGCAGTTTTTACCCAAAATTCATACTTGTTCTTACAAGTTAGTTCCCATGAAAAGTAGAGCAAATGCAGCATTTCAGTGAATCACTGCTACACAAGTGTTCAAACTGAACGCATTACTGTAGAAACAACATACATTCCTTTGTACTGAAACAGGTACATGTAGTAATGTTAGGTACTACTACAAAATGTTGAAGTAACAGTGTGTTCTCCAAATATGTAACATTTCACAGAGAATTAGTAGTGTTGAAGCAGTTCATCACTGTTCATTCTTTGAGAAATGCAGTTTTTACCCAAAATTCATACTTGTTCTTACAAGTTAGTTCCCATGAAAAGTAGAGCAAATGCAGCATTTCAGTGAATCACTGCTACACAAGTGTTCAAACTGAACGCATTACTGTAGAAACAACATACATTC
Organism: Phyllostomus hastatus; assembly: GCF_019186645.2. NCBI lineage: Eukaryota > Metazoa > Chordata > Mammalia > Chiroptera > Phyllostomidae > Phyllostomus > Phyllostomus hastatus. The sequence goes on from NW_025334035.1 coordinate 15,585,165, forward strand.
CTTTGTACTGAAACAGGTACATGTAGTAATGTTAGGTACTACTACAAAATGTTGAAGTAACAGTGTGTTCTCCAAATATGTAACATTTCACAGAGAATTAGTAGTGTTGAAGCAGTTCATCACTGTTCATTCTTTGAGAAATGCAGTTTTTACCCAAAATTCATACTTGTTCTTACAAGTTAGTTCCCATGAAAAGTAGAGCAAATGCAGCATTTCAGTGAATCACTGCTACACAAGTGTTCAAACTGAACGCATTACTGTAGAAACAACATACATTCCTTTGTACTGAAACAGGTACATGTAGTAATGTTAGGTACTACTACAAAATGTTGAAGTAACAGTGTGTTCTCCAAATATGTAACATTTCACAGAGAATTAGTAGTGTTGAAGCAGTTCATCACTGTTCATTCTTTGAGAAATGCAGTTTTTACCCAAAATTCATACTTGTTCTTACAAGTTAGTTCCCATGAAAAGTAGAGCAAATGCAGCATTTCAGTGAATCACTGCTACACAAGTGTTCAAACTGAACGCATTACTGTAGAAACAACATACATTCCTTTGTACTGAAACAGGTACATGTAGTAATGTTAGGTACTACTACAAAATGTTGAAGTAACAGTGTGTTCTCCAAATATGTAACATTTCACAGAGAATTAGTAGTGTTGAAGCAGTTCATCACTGTTCATTCTTTGAGAAATGCAGTTTTTACCCAAAATTCATACTTGTTCTTACAAGTTAGTTCCCATGAAAAGTAGAGCAAATGCAGCATTTCAGTGAATCACTGCTACACAAGTGTTCAAACTGAACGCATTACTGTAGAAACAACATACATTCCTTTGTACTGAAACAGGTACATGTAGTAATGTTAGGTACTACTACAAAATGTTGAAGTAACAGTGTGTTCTCCAAATATGTAACATTTCACAGAGAATTAGTAGTGTTGAAGCAGTTCATCACTGTTCATTCTTTGAGAAATGCAGTTTTTACCCAAAATTCATACTTGTTCTTACAAGTTAGTTCCCATGAAAAGTAGAGCAAATGCAGCATTTCAGTGAATCACTGCTACACAAGTGTTCAAACTGAACGCATTACTGTAGAAACAACATACATTCCTTTGTACTGAAACAGGTACATGTAGTAATGTTAGGTACTACTACAAAATGTTGAAGTAACAGTGTGTTCTCCAAATATGTAACATTTCACAGAGAATTAGTAGTGTTGAAGCAGTTCATCACTGTTCATTCTTTGAGAAATGCAGTTTTTACCCAAAATTCATACTTGTTCTTACAAGTTAGTTCCCATGAAAAGTAGAGCAAATGCAGCATTTCAGTGAATCACTGCTACACAAGTGTTCAAACTGAACGCATTACTGTAGAAACAACATACATTCCTTTGTACTGAAACAGGTACATGTAGTAATGTTAGGTACTACTACAAAATGTTGAAGTAACAGTGTGTTCTCCAAATATGTAACATTTCACAGAGAATTAGTAGTGTTGAAGCAGTTCATCACTGTTCATTCTTTGAGAAATGCAGTTTTTACCCAAAATTCATACTTGTTCTTACAAGTTAGTTCCCATGAAAAGTAGAGCAAATGCAGCATTTCAGTGAATCACTGCTACACAAGTGTTCAAACTGAACGCATTACTGTAGAAACAACATACATTCCTTTGTACTGAAACAGGTACATGTAGTAATGTTAGGTACTACTACAAAATGTTGAAGTAACAGTGTGTTCTCCAAATATGTAACATTTCACAGAGAATTAGTAGTGTTGAAGCAGTTCATCACTGTTCATTCTTTGAGAAATGCAGTTTTTACCCAAAATTCATACTTGTTCTTCCCAGTTATTTCACATGAAAAGTAGAGCAAATGCAGGATTTCAGTGAATCACTGCTACACAAGTGTTCAAACTGAACGCATTACTGTAGAAACAACATACATTCCTTTGTACTGAAACAGGTACATGTAGTAATGTTAGGTACTACTACAAAATGTTGAAGTAACAGTGTGTTCTCCAAATATGTAACATTTCACAGAGAATTAGTAGTGTTGAAGCAGTTCATCACTGTTCATTCTTTGAGAAATGCAGTTTTTACCCAAAATTCATACTTGTTCTTACAAGTTAGTTCCCATGAAAAGTAGAGCAAATGCAGCATTTCAGTGAATCACTGCTACACAAGTGTTCAAACTGAACGCATTACTGTAGAAACAACATACATTCCTTTGTACTGAAACAGGTACATGTAGTAATGTTAGGTACTACTACAAAATGTTGAAGTAACAGTGTGTTCTCCAAATATGTAACATTTCACAGAGAATTAGTAGTGTTGAAGCAGTTCATCACTGTTCATTCTTTGAGAAATGCAGTTTTTACCCAAAATTCATACTTGTTCTTACAAGTTAGTTCCCATGAAAAGTAGAGCAAATGCAGCATTTCAGTGAATCACTGCTACACAAGTGTTCAAACTGAACGCATTACTGTAGAAACAACATACATTCCTTTGTACTGAAACAGGTACATGTAGTAATGTTAGGTACTACTACAAAATGTTGAAGTAACAGTGTGTTCTCCAAATATGTAACATTTCACAGAGAATTAGTAGTGTTGAAGCAGTTCATCACTGTTCATTCTTTTGAGAAATGCAGTTTTTACCCAAAATTCATACTTGTTCTTACAAGTTAGTTCCCATGAAAAGTAGAGCAAATGCAGCATTTCAGTGAATCACTGCTACACAAGTGTTCAAACTGAACGCATTACTGTAGAAACAACATACATTCCTTTGTACTGAAACAGGTACATGTAGTAATGTTAGGTACTACTACAAAAATGTTGAAGTAACAGTGTGTTCTCCAAATATGTAACATTTCACAGAGAATTAGTAGTGTTGAAGCAGTTCATCACTGTTCATTCTTTGAGAAATGCAGTTTTTACCCAAAATTCATACTTGTTCTTACAAGTTAGTTCCCATGAAAAGTAGAGCAAATGCAGCATTTCAGTGAATCACTGCTACACAAGTGTTCAAACTGAACGCATTACTGTAGAAACAACATACATTCCTTTGTACTGAAACAGGTACATGTAGTAATGTTAGGTACTACTACAAAATGTTGAAGTAACAGTGTGTTCTCCAAATATGTAACATTTCACAGAGAATTAGTAGTGTTGAAGCAGTTCATCACTGTTCATTCTTTGAGAAATGCAGTTTTTACCCAAAATTCATACTTGTTCTTACAAGTTAGTTCACATGAAAAGTAGAGCAAATGCAGCATTTCAGTGAATCACTGCTACACAAGTGTTCAAACTGAAGGCATTACTGTAGAAACAACATACATTCCTTTGTACTGAAACAGGTACATGTAGTAATGTTAGGTACTACTACAAAATGTTGAAGTAACAGTGTGTTCTCCAAATATGTAACATTTCACAGAGAATTAGTAGTGTTGAAGCAGTTCATCACTGTTCATTCTTTGAGAAATGCAGTTTTTACCCAAAATTCATACTTGTTCTTACAAGTTAGTTCCCATGAAAAGTAGAGCAAATGCAGCATTTCAGTGAATCACTGCTACACAAGTGTTCAAACTGAACGCATTACTGTAGAAACAACATACATTCCTTTGTACTGAAACAGGTACATGTAGTAATGTTAGGTACTACTACAAAATGTTGAAGTAACAGTGTGTTCTCCAAATATGTAACATTTCACAGAGAATTAGTAGTGTTGAAGCAGTTCATCACTGTTCATTCTTTGAGAAATGCAGTTTTTACCCAAAATTCATACTTGTTCTTACAAGTTAGTTCCCATGAAAAGTAGAGCAAATGCAGCATTTCAGTGAATCACTGCTACACAAGTGTTCAAACTGAACGCATTACTGTAGAAACAACATACATTCCTTTGTACTGAAACAGGTACATGTAGTAATGTTAGGTACTACTACAAAATGTTGAAGTAACAGTGTGTTCTCCAAATATGTAACATTTCACAGAGAATTAGTAGTGTTGAAGCAGTTCATCACTGTTCATTCTTTGAGAAATGCAGTTTTTACCCAAAATTCATACTTGTTCTTACAAGTTAGTTCCCATGAAAAGTAGAGCAAATGCAGCATTTCAGTGAATCACTGCTACACAAGTGTTCAAACTGAAGGCATTACTGTAGAAACAACATACATTCCTTTGTACTGAAACAGGTACATGTAGTAATGTTAGGTACTAGTACAAAATGTTGAAGTAACAGTGTGTTCTCCAAATATGTAACATTTCACAGAGAATTAGTAGTGTTGAAGCAGTTCATCACTGTTCATTCTTTGAGAAATGCAGTTTTTACCCAAAATTCATACTTGTTCTTACAAGTTAGTTCCCATGAAAAGTAGAGCAAATGCAGCATTTCAGTGAATCACTGCTACACAAGTGTTCAAACTGAAGGCATTACTGTAGAAACAACATACATTCCTTTGTACTGAAACAGGTACATGTAGTAATGTTAGGTACTACTACAAAATGTTGAAGTAACAGTGTGTTCTCCAAATATGTAACATTTCACAGAGAATTAGTAGTGTTGAAGCAGTTCATCACTGTTCATTCTTTGAGAAATGCAGTTTTTACCCAAAATTCATACTTGTTCTTACAAGTTAGTTCCCATGAAAAGTAGAGCAAATGCAGCATTTCAGTGAATCACTGCTACACAAGTGTTCAAACTGAAGGCATTACTGTAGAAACAACATACATTCCTTTGTACTGAAACAGGTACATGTAGTAATGTTAGGTACTACTACAAAATGTTGAAGTAACAGTGTGTTCTCCAAATATGTAACATTTCACAGAGAATTAGTAGTGTTGAAGCAGTTCATCACTGTTCATTCTTTGAGAAATGCAGTTTTTACCCAAAATTCATACTTGTTCTTACAAGTTAGTTCCCATGAAAAGTAGAGCAAATGCAGCATTTCAGTGAATCACTGCTACACAAGTGTTCAAACTGAACGCATTACTGTAGAAACAACATACATTCCTTTGTACTGAAACAGGTACATGTAGTAATGTTAGGTACTACTACAAAATGTTGAAGTAACAGTGTGTTCTCCAAATATGTAACATTTCACAGAGAATTAGTAGTGTTGAAGCAGTTCATCACTGTTCATTCTTTGAGAAATGCAGTTTTTACCCAAAATTCATACTTGTTCTTACAAGTTAGTTCCCATGAAAAGTAGAGCAAATGCAGCATTTCAGTGAATCACTGCTACACAAGTGTTCAAACTGAACGCATTACTGTAGAAACAACATACATTCCTTTGTACTGAAACAGGTACATGTAGTAATGTTAGGTACTACTACAAAATGTTGAAGTAACAGTGTGTTCTCCAAATATGTAACATTTCACAGAGAATTAGTAGTGTTGAAGCAGTTCATCACTGTTCATTCTTTGAGAAATGCAGTTTTTACCCAAAATTCATACTTGTTCTTACAAGTTAGTTCCCATGAAAAGTAGAGCAAATGCAGCATTTCAGTGAATCACTGCTACACAAGTGTTCAAACTGAACGCATTACTGTAGAAACAACATACATTCCTTTGTACTGAAACAGGTACATGTAGTAATGTTAGGTACTACTACAAAATGTTGAAGTAACAGTGTGTTCTCCAAATATGTAACATTTCACAGAGAATTAGTAGTGTTGAAGCAGTTCATCACTGTTCATTCTTTGAGAAATGCAGTTTTTACCCAAAATTCATACTTGTTCTTACAAGTTAGTTCCCATGAAAAGTAGAGCAAATGCAGCATTTCAGTGAATCACTGCTACACAAGTGTTCAAACTGAAGGCATTACTGTAGAAACAACATACATTCCTTTGTACTGAAACAGGTACATGTAGTAATGTTAGGTACTAGTACAAAATGTTGAAGTAACAGTGTGTTCTCCAAATATGTAACATTTCACAGAGAATTAGTAGTGTTGAAGCAGTTCATCACTGTTCATTCTTTGAGAAATGCAGTTTTTACCCAAAATTCATACTTGTTCTTACAAGTTAGTTCCCATGAAAAGTAGAGCAAATGCAGCATTTCAGTGAATCACTGCTACACAAGTGTTCAAACTGTACGCATTACTGTAGAAACAACATACATTCCTTTGTACTGAAACAGGTACATGTAGTAATGTTAGGTACTACTACAAAATGTTGAAGTAACAGTGTGTTCTCCAAATATGTAACATTTCACAGAGAATTAGTAGTGTTGAAGCAGTTCATCACTGTTCATTCTTTGAGAAATGCAGTTTTTACCCAAAATTCATACTTGTTCTTACAAGTTAGTTCCCATGAAAAGTAGAGCAAATGCAGCATTTCAGTGAATCACTGCTACACAAGTGTTCAAACTGAACGCATTACTGTAGAAACAACATACATTCCTTTGTACTGAAACAGGTACATGTAGTAATGTTAGGTACTACTACAAAATGTTGAAGTAACAGTGTGTTCTCCAAATATGTAACATTTCACAGAGAATTAGTAGTGTTGAAGCAGTTCATCACTGTTCATTCTTTGAGAAATGCAGTTTTTACCCAAAATTCATACTTGTTCTTACAAGTTAGTTCCCATGAAAAGTAGAGCAAATGCAGCATTTCAGTGAATCACTGCTACACAAGTGTTCAAACTGAACGCATTACTGTAGAAACAACATACATTCCTTTGTACTGAAACAGGTACATGTAGTAATGTTAGGTACTACTACAAAATGTTGAAGTAACAGTGTGTTCTCCAAATATGTAACATTTCACAGAGAATTAGTAGTGTTGAAGCAGTTCATCACTGTTCATTCTTTGAGAAATGCAGTTTTTACCCAAAATTCATACTTGTTCTTACAAGTTAGTTCCCATGAAAAGTAGAGCAAATGCAGCATTTCAGTGAATCACTGCTACACAAGTGTTCAAACTGAACGCATTACTGTAGAAACAACATACATTCCTTTGTACTGAAACAGGTACATGTAGTAATGTTAGGTACTACTACAAAATGTTGAAGTAACAGTGTGTTCTCCAAATATGTAACATTTCACAGAGAATTAGTAGTGTTGAAGCAGTTCATCACTGTTCATTCTTTGAGAAATGCAGTTTTTACCCAAAATTCATACTTGTTCTTACAAGTTAGTTCCCATGAAAAGTAGAGCAAATGCAGCATTTCAGTGAATCACTGCTACACAAGTGTTCAAACTGAACGCATTACTGTAGAAACAACATACATTCCTTTGTACTGAAACAGGTACATGTAGTAATGTTAGGTACTACTACAAAATGTTGAAGTAACAGTGTGTTCTCCAAATATGTAACATTTCACAGAGAATTAGTAGTGTTGAAGCAGTTCATCACTGTTCATTCTTTGAGAAATGCAGTTTTTACCCAAAATTCATACTTGTTCTTCCCAGTTATTTCACATGAAAAGTAGAGCAAATGCAGGATTTCAGTGAATCACTGCTACACAAGTGTTCAAACTGAACGCATTACTGTAGAAACAACATACATTCCTTTGTACTGAAACAGGTACATGTAGTAATGTTAGGTACTACTACAAAATGTTGAAGTAACAGTGTGTTCTCCAAATATGTAACATTTCACAGAGAATTAGTAGTGTTGAAGCAGTTCATCACTGTTCATTCTTTGAGAAATGCAGTTTTTACCCAAAATTCATACTTGTTCTTACAAGTTAGTTCCCATGAAAAGTAGAGCAAATGCAGCATTTCAGTGAATCACTGCTACACAAGTGTTCAAACTGAACGCATTACTGTAGAAACAACATTCATTCCTTTGTACTGAAACAGGTACATGTAGTAATGTTAGGTACTACTACAAAATGTTGAAGTAACAGTGTGTTCTCCAAATATGTAACATTTCACAGAGAATTAGTAGTGTTGAAGCAGTTCATCACTGTTCATTCTTTGAGAAATGCAGTTTTTACCCAAAATTCATACTTGTTCTTACAAGTTAGTTCCCATGAAAAGTAGAGCAAATGCAGCATTTCAGTGAATCACTGCTACACAAGTGTTCAAACTGAACGCATTACTGTAGAAACAACATACATTCCTTTGTACTGAAACAGGTACATGTAGTAATGTTAGGTACTACTACAAAATGTTGAAGTAACAGTGTGTTCTCCAAATATGTAACATTTCACAGAGAATTAGTAGTGTTGAAGCAGTTCATCACTGTTCATTCTTTGAGAAATGCAGTTTTTACCCAAAATTCATACTTGTTCTTACAAGTTAGTTCCCATGAAAAGTAGAGCAAATGCAGCATTTCAGTGAATCACTGCTACACAAGTGTTCAAACTGAACGCATTACTGTAGAAACAACATACATTCCTTTGTACTGAAACAGGTACATGTAGTAATGTTAGGTACTACTACAAAATGTTGAAGTAACAGTGTGTTCTCCAAATATGTAACATTTCACAGAGAATTAGTAGTGTTGAAGCAGTTCATCACTGTTCATTCTTTGAGAAATGCAGTTTTTACCCAAAATTCATACTTGTTCTTACAAGTTAGTTCCCATGAAAAGTAGAGCAAATGCAGCATTTCAGTGAATCACTGCTACACAAGTGTTCAAACTGAAGGCATTACTGTAGAAACAACATACATTCCTTTGTACTGAAACAGGTACATGTAGTAATGTTAGGTACTACTACAAAATGTTGAAGTAACAGTGTGTTCTCCAAATATGTAACATTTCACAGAGAATTAGTAGTGTTGAAGCAGTTCATCACTGTTCATTCTTTGAGAAATGCAGTTTTTACCCAAAATTCATACTTGTTCTTACAAGTTAGTTCCCATGAAAAGTAGAGCAAATGCAGCATTTCAGTGAATCACTGCTACACAAGTGTTCAAACTGAACGCATTACTGTAGAAACAACATACATTCCTTTGTACTGAAACAGGTACATGTAGTAATGTTAGGTACTACTACAAAATGTTGAAGTAACAGTGTGTTCTCCAAATATGTAACATTTCACAGAGAATTAGTAGTGTTGAAGCAGTTCATCACTGTTCATTCTTTGAGAAATGCAGTTTTTACCCAAAATTCATACTTGTTCTTACAAGTTAGTTCCCATGAAAAGTAGAGCAAATGCAGCATTTCAGTGAATCACTGCTACACAAGTGTTCAAACTGAACGCATTACTGTAGAAACAACATACATTCCTTTGTACTGAAACAGGTACATGTAGTAATGTTAGGTACTACTACAAAATGTTGAAGTAACAGTGTGTTCTCCAAATATGTAACATTTCACAGAGAATTAGTAGTGTTGAAGCAGTTCATCACTGTTCATTCTTTGAGAAATGCAGTTTTTACCCAAAATTCATACTTGTTCTTACAAGTTAGTTCCCATGAAAAGTAGAGCAAATGCAGCATTTCAGTGAATCACTGCTACACAAGTGTTCAAACTGAACGCATTACTGTAGAAACAACATACATTCCTTTGTACTGAAACAGGTACATGTAGTAATGTTAGGTACTACTACAAAACGTTGAAGTAACAGTGTGTTCTCCAAATATGTAACATTTCACAGAGAATTAGTAGTGTTGAAGCAGTTCATCACTGTTCATTCTTTGAGAAATGCAGTTTTTACCCAAAATTCATACTTGTTCCTACAAGTTAGTTCCCATGAAAAGTAGAGCAAATGCAGCATTTCAGTGAATCACTGCTACACAAGTGTTCAAACTGAAGGCATTACTGTAGAAACAACATACATTCCTTTGTACTGAAACAGGTACATGTAGTAATGTTAGGTACTAGTACAAAATGTTGAAGTAACAGTGTGTTCTCCAAATATGTAACATTTCACAGAGAATTAGTAGTGTTGAAGCAGTTCATCACTGTTCATTCTTTTGAGAAATGCAGTTTTTACCCAAAATTCATACTTGTTCTTACCCAGTTAGTTTCCCATGAAAAGTAGAGCAAATGCAGCATTTCAGTGAATCACTGCTACACAAGTGTTCAAACTGAACGCATTACTGTAGAAACAACATACATTCCTTTGTACTGAAACAGGTACATGTAGTAATGTTAGGTACTACTACAAAATGTTGAAGTAACAGTGTGTTCTCCAAATATGTAACATTTCACAGAGAATTAGTAGTGTTGAAGCAGTTCATCACTGTTCATTCTTTGAGAAATGCAGTTTTTACCCAAAATTCATACTTGTTCTTACAAGTTAGTTCCCATGAAAAGTAGAGCAAATGCAGCATTTCAGTGAATCACTGCTACACAAGTGTTCAAACTGAACGCATTACTGTAGAAACAACATACATTCCTTTGTACTGAAACAGGTACATGTAGTAATGTTAGGTACTACTACAAAATGTTGAAGTAACAGTGTGTTCTCCAAATATGTAACATTTCACAGAGAATTAGTAGTGTTGAAGCAGTTCATCACTGTTCATTCTTTGAGAAATGCAGTTTTTACCCAAAATTCATACTTGTTCTTACAAGTTAGTTCCCATGAAAAGTAGAGCAAATGCAGCATTTCAGTGAATCACTGCTACACAAGTGTTCAAACTGAACGCATTACTGTAGAAACAACATACATTCCTTTGTACTGAAACAGGTACATGTAGTAATGTTAGGTACTACTACAAAATGTTGAAGTAACAGTGTGTTCTCCAAATATGTAACATTTCACAGAGAATTAGTAGTGTTGAAGCAGTTCATCACTGTTCATTCTTTGAGAAATGCAGTTTTTACCCAAAATTCATACTTGTTCTTACAAGTTAGTTCCCATGAAAAGTAGAGCAAATGCAGCATTTCAGTGAATCACTGCTACACAAGTGTTCAAACTGAACGCATTACTGTAGAAACAACATACATTCCTTTGTACTGAAACAGGTACATGTAGTAATGTTAGGTACTACTACAAAATGTTGAAGTAACAGTGTGTTCTCCAAATATGTAACATTTCACAGAGAATTAGTAGTGTTGAAGCAGTTCATCACTGTTCATTCTTTGAGAAATGCAGTTTTTACCCAAAATTCATACTTGTTCTTACAAGTTAGTTCCCATGAAAAGTAGAGCAAATGCAGCATTTCAGTGAATCACTGCTACACAAGTGTTCAAACTGAACGCATTACTGTAGAAACAACATACATTCCTTTGTACTGAAACAGGTACATGTAGTAATGTTAGGTACTACTACAAAATGTTGAAGTAACAGTGTGTTCTCCAAATATGTAACATTTCACAGAGAATTAGTAGTGTTGAAGCAGTTCATCACTGTTCATTCTTTGAGAAATGCAGTTTTTACCCAAAATTCATACTTGTTCTTACAAGTTAGTTCACATGAAAAGTAGAGCAAATGCAGCATTTCAGTGAATCACTGCTACACAAGTGTTCAAACTGAACGCATTACTGTAGAAACAACATACATTCCTTTGTACTGAAACAGGTACATGTAGTAATGTTAGGTACTAGTACAAAATGTTGAAGTAACAGTGTGTTCTCCAAATATGTAACATTTCACAGAGAATTAGTAGTGTTGAAGCAGTTCATCACTGTTCATTCTTTGAGAAATGCAGTTTTTACCCAAAATTCATACTTGTTCTTACAAGTTAGTTCCCATGAAAAGTAGAGCAAATGCAGCATTTCAGTGAATCACTGCTACACAAGTGTTCAAACTGAACGCATTACTGTAGAAACAACATACATTCCTTTGTACTGAAACAGGTACATGTAGTAATGTTAGGTACTACTACAAAATGTTGAAGTAACAGTGTGTTCTCCAAATATGTAACATTTCACAGAGAATTAGTAGTGTTGAAGCAGTTCATCACTGTTCATTCTTTGAGAAATGCAGTTTTTACCCAAAATTCATACTTGTTCTTACAAGTTAGTTCCCATGAAAAGTAGAGCAAATGCAGCATTTCAGTGAATCACTGCTACACAAGTGTTCAAACTGAACGCATTACTGTAGAAACAACATACATTCCTTTGTACTGAAACAGGTACATGTAGTAATGTTAGGTACTACTACAAAATGTTGAAGTAACAGTGTGTTCTCCAAATATGTAACATTTCACAGAGAATTAGTAGTGTTGAAGCAGTTCATCACTGTTCATTCTTTGAGAAATGCAGTTTTTACCCAAAATTCATACTTGTTCTTACAAGTTAGTTCCCATGAAAAGTAGAGCAAATGCAGCATTTCAGTGAATCACTGCTACACAAGTGTTCAAACTGAACGCATTACTGTAGAAACAACATACATTCCTTTGTACTGAAACAGGTACATGTAGTAATGTTAGGTACTACTACAAAATGTTGAAGTAACAGTGTGTTCTCCAAATATGTAACATTTCACAGAGAATTAGTAGTGTTGAAGCAGTTCATCACTGTTCATTCTTTGAGAAATGCAGTTTTTTACCCAAAATTCATACTTGTTCTTACAAGTTAGTTCCCATGAAAAGTAGAGCAAATGCAGCATTTCAGTGAATCACTGCTACACAAGTGTTCAAACTGAACGCATTACTGTAGAAACAACATACATTCCTTTGTACTGAAACAGGTACATGTAGTAATGTTAGGTACTACTACAAAATGTTGAAGTAACAGTGTGTTCTCCAAATATGTAACATTTCACAGAGAATTAGTAGTGTTGAAGCAGTTCATCACTGTTCATTCTTTGAGAAATGCAGTTTTTACCCAAAATTCATACTTGTTCTTACAAGTTAGTTCCCATGAAAAGTAGAGCAAATGCAGCATTTCAGTGAATCACTGCTACACAAGTGTTCAAACTGAACGCATTACTGTAGAAACAACATACATTCCTTTGTACTGAAACAGGTACATGTAGTAATGTTAGGTACTACTACAAAATGTTGAACTAACAGTGTGTTCTCCAAATATGTAACATTTCACAGAGAATTAGTAGTGTTGAAGCAGTTCATCACTGTTCATTCTTTGAGAAATGCAGTTTTTACCCAAAATTCATACTTGTTCTTCCCAGTTATTTCACATGAAAAGTAGAGCAAATGCAGGATTTCAGTGAATCACTGCTACACAAGTGTTCAAACTGAACGCATTACTGTAGAAACAACATACATTCCTTTGTACTGAAACAGGTACATGTAGTAATGTTAGGTACTACTACAAAATGTTGAAGTAACAGTGTGTTCTCCAAATATGTAACATTTCACAGAGAATTAGTAGTGTTGAAGCAGTTCATCACTGTTCATTCTTTGAGAAATGCAGTTTTTACCCAAAATTCATACTTGTTCTTACAAGTTAGTTCCCATGAAAAGTAGAGCAAATGCAGCATTTCAGTGAATCACTGCTACACAAGTGTTCAAACTGAACGCATTACTGTAGAAACAACATACATTCCTTTGTACTGAAACAGGTACATGTAGTAATGTTAGGTACTAGTACAAAATGTTGAAGTAACAGTGTGTTCTCCAAATATGTAACATTTCACAGAGAATTAGTAGTGTTGAAGCAGTTCATCACTGTTCATTCTTTGAGAAATGCAGTTTTTACCCAAAATTCATACTTGTTCTTACAAGTTAGTTCCCATGAAAAGTAGAGCAAATGCAGCATTTCAGTGAATCACTGCTACACAAGTGTTCAAACTGAACGCATTACTGTAGAAACAACATACATTCCTTTGTACTGAAACAGGTACATGTAGTAATGTTAGGTACTACTACAAAATGTTGAAGTAACAGTGTGTTCTCCAAATATGTAACATTTCACAGAGAATTAGTAGTGTTGAAGCAGTTCATCACTGTTCATTCTTTGAGAAATGCAGTTTTTACCCAAAATTCATACTTGTTCTTACAAGTTAGTTCCCATGAAAAGTAGAGCAAATGCAGCATTTCAGTGAATCACTGCTACACAAGTGTTCAAACTGAACGCATTACTGTAGAAACAACATACATTCCTTTGTACTGAAACAGGTACATGTAGTAATGTTAGGTACTACTACAAAATGTTGAAGTAACAGTGTGTTCTCCAAATATGTAACATTTCACAGAGAATTAGTAGTGTTGAAGCAGTTCATCACTGTTCATTCTTTGAGAAATGCAGTTTTTACCCAAAATTCATACTTGTTCTTACAAGTTAGTTCCCATGAAAAGTAGAGCAAATGCAGCATTTCAGTGAATCACTGCTACACAAGTGTTCAAACTGAACGCATTACTGTAGAAACAACATACATTCCTTTGTACTGAAACAGGTACATGTAGTAATGTTAGGTACTACTACAAAATGTTGAAGTAACAGTGTGTTCTCCAAATATGTAACATTTCACAGAGAATTAGTAGTGTTGAAGCAGTTCATCACTGTTCATTTTTTGAGAAATGCAGTTTTTACCCAAAATTCATACTTGTTCTTACAAGTTAGTTCCCATGAAAAGTAGAGCAAATGCAGCATTTCAGTGAATCACTGCTACACAAGTGTTCAAACTGAACGCATTACTGTAGAAACAACATACATTCCTTTGTACTGAAACAGGTACATGTAGTAATGTTAGGTACTACTACAAAATGTTGAACTAACAGTGTGTTCTCCAAATATGTAACATTTCACAGAGAATTAGTAGTGTTGAAGCAGTTCATCACTGTTCATTCTTTGAGAAATGCAGTTTTTACCCAAAATTCATACTTGTTCTTACAAGTTAGTTCCCATGAAAAGTAGAGCAAATGCAGCATTTCAGTGAATCACTGCTACACAAGTGTTCAAACTGAACGCATTACTGTAGAAACAACATACATTCCTTTGTACTGAAACAGGTACATGTAGTAATGTTAGGTACTACTACAAAATGTTGAAGTAACAGTGTGTTCTCCAAATATGTAACATTTCACAGAGAATTAGTAGTGTTGAAGCAGTTCATCACTGTTCATTCTTTGAGAAATGCAGTTTTTACCCAAAATTCATACTTGTTCTTACAAGTTAGTTCCCATGAAAAGTAGAGCAAATGCAGCATTTCAGTGAATCACTGCTACACAAGTGTTCAAACTGAAGGCATTACTGTAGAAACAACATACATTCCTTTGTACTGAAACAGGTACATGTAGTAATGTTAGGTACTAGTACAAAATGTTGAAGTAACAGTGTGTTCTCCAAATATGTAACATTTCACAGAGAATTAGTAGTGTTGAAGCAGTTCATCACTGTTCATTCTTTGAGAAATGCAGTTTTTACCCAAAATTCATACTTGTTCTTACAAGTTAGTTCCCATGAAAAGTAGAGCAAATGCAGCATTTCAGTGAATCACTGCTACACAAGTGTTCAAACTGAACGCATTACTGTAGAAACAACATACATTCCTTTGTACTGAAACAGGTACATGTAGTAATGTTAGGTACTACTACAAAATGTTGAAGTAACAGTGTGTTCTCCAAATATGTAACATTTCACAGAGAATTAGTAGTGTTGAAGCAGTTCATCACTGTTCATTCTTTGAGAAATGCAGTTTTTACCCAAAATTCATACTTGTTCTTACAAGTTAGTTCCCATGAAAAGTAGAGCAAATGCAGCATTTCAGTGAATCACTGCTACACAAGTGTTCAAACTGAACGCATTACTGTAGAAACAACATACATTCCTTTGTACTGAAACAGGTACATGTAGTAATGTTAGGTACTACTACAAAATGTTGAAGTAACAGTGTGTTCTCCAAATATGTAACATTTCACAGAGAATTAGTAGTGTTGAAGCAGTTCATCACTGTTCATTCTTTTGAGAAATGCAGTTTTTACCCAAAATTCATACTTGTTCTTACAAGTTAGTCCCCATGAAAAGTAGAGCAAATGCAGCATTTCAGTGAATCACTGCTACACAAGTGTTCAAACTGAACGCATTACTGTAGAAACAACATACATTCCTTTGTACTGAAACAGGTACATGTAGTAATGTTAGGTACTACTACAAAATGTTGAAGTAACAGTGTGTTCTCCAAATATGTAACATTTCACAGAGAATTAGTAGTGTTGAAGCAGTTCATCACTGTTCATTCTTTGAGAAATGCAGTTTTTACCCAAAATTCATACTTGTTCTTACAAGTTAGTTCCCATGAAAAGTAGAGCAAATGCAGCATTTCAGTGAATCACTGCTACACAAGTGTTCAAACTGAACGCATTACTGTAGAAACAACATACATTCCTTTGTACTGAAACAGGTACATGTAGTAATGTTAGGTACTACTACAAAATGTTGAAGTAACAGTGTGTTCTCCAAATATGTAACATTTCACAGAGAATTAGTAGTGTTGAAGCAGTTCATCACTGTTCATTCTTTGAGAAATGCAGTTTTTACCCAAAATTCATACTTGTTCTTACAAGTTAGTTCCCATGAAAAGTAGAGCAAATGCAGCATTTCAGTGAATCACTGCTACACAAGTGTTCAAACTGAACGCATTACTGTAGAAACAACATACATTCCTTTGTACTGAAACAGGTACATGTAGTAATGTTAGGTACTACTACAAAATGTTGAAGTAACAGTGTGTTCTCCAAATATGTAACATTTCACAGAGAATTAGTAGTGTTGAAGCAGTTCATCACTGTTCATTCTTTTGAGAAATGCAGTTTTTACCCAAAATTCATACTTGTTCTTACAAGTTAGTTCCCATGAAAAGTAGAGCAAATGCAGCATTTCAGTGAATCACTGCTACACAAGTGTTCAAACTGAACGCATTACTGTAGAAACAACATACATTCCTTTGTACTGAAACAGGTACATGTAGTAATGTTAGGTACTAGTACAAAATGTTGAAGTAACAGTGTGTTCTCCAAATATGTAACATTTCACAGAGAATTAGTAGTGTTGAAGCAGTTCATCACTGTTCATTCTTTGAGAAATGCAGTTTTTACCCAAAATTCATACTTGTTCTTACAAGTTAGTTCCCATGAAAAGTAGAGCAAATGCAGCATTTCAGTGAATCACTGCTACACAAGTGTTCAAACTGAACGCATTACTGTAGAAACAACATACATTCCTTTGTACTGAAACAGGTACATGTAGTAATGTTAGGTACTACTACAAAATGTTGAAGTAACAGTGTGTTCTCCAAATATGTAACATTTCACAGAGAATTAGTAGTGTTGAAGCAGTTCATCACTGTTCATTCTTTGAGAAATGCAGTTTTTACCCAAAATTCATACTTGTTCTTACAAGTTAGTTCCCATGAAAAGTAGAGCAAATGCAGCATTTCAGTGAATCACTGCTACACAAGTGTTCAAACTGAACGCATTACTGTAGAAACAACATACATTCCTTTGTACTGAAACAGGTACATGTAGTAATGTTAGGTACTACTACAAAATGTTGAAGTAACAGTGTGTTCTCCAAATATGTAACATTTCACAGAGAATTAGTAGTGTTGAAGCAGTTCATCACTGTTCATTCTTTGAGAAATGCAGTTTTTACCCAAAATTCATACTTGTTCTTCCCAGTTATTTCACATGAAAAGTAGAGCAAATGCAGGATTTCAGTGAATCACTGCTACACAAGTGTTCAAACTGAAGGCATTACTGTAGAAACAACATACATTCCTTTGTACTGAAACAGGTACATGTAGTAATGTTAGGTACTACTACAAAATGTTGAAGTAACAGTGTGTTCTCCAAATATGTAACATTTCACAGAGAATTAGTAGTGTTGAAGCAGTTCATCACTGTTCATTCTTTGAGAAATGCAGTTTTTACCCAAAATTCATACTTGTTCTTACAAGTTAGTTCCCATGAAAAGTAGAGCAAATGCAGCATTTCAGTGAATCACTGCTACACAAGTGTTCAAACTGAACGCATTACTGTAGAAACAACATACATTCCTTTGTACTGAAACAGGTACATGTAGTAATGTTAGGTACTACTACAAAATGTTGAAGTAACAGTGTGTTCTCCAAATATGTAACATTTCACAGAGAATTAGTAGTGTTGAAGCAGTTCATCACTGTTCATTCTTTGAGAAATGCAGTTTTTACCCAAAATTCATACTTGTTCTTACAAGTTAGTTCCCATGAAAAGTAGAGCAAATGCAGCATTTCAGTGAATCACTGCTACACAAGTGTTCAAACTGAACGCATTACTGTAGAAACAACATACATTCCTTTGTACTGAAACAGGTACATGTAGTAATGTTAGGTACTACTACAAAATGTTGAAGTAACAGTGTGTTCTCCAAATATGTAACATTTCACAGAGAATTAGTAGTGTTGAAGCAGTTCATCACTGTTCATTCTTTGAGAAATGCAGTTTTTACCCAAAATTCATACTTGTTCCTACAAGTTAGTTCCCATGAAAAGTAGAGCAAATGCAGCATTTCAGTGAATCACTGCTACACAAGTATTAAAACTGAAGGCATTACTGTAGAAACAACATACATTCCTTTGTACTGAAACAGGTACATGTAGTAATGTTAGGTACTAGTACAAAATGTTGAAGTAACAGTGTGTTCTCCAAATATGTAACATTTCACAGAGAATTAGTAGTGTTGAAGCAGTTCATCACTGTTCATTCTTTGAGAAATGCAGTTTTTACCCAAAATTCATACTTGTTCTTACAAGTTAGTTCCCATGAAAAGTAGAGCAAATGCAGCATTTCAGTGAATCACTGCTACACAAGTGTTCAAACTGTACGCATTACTGTAGAAACAACCTACATTCCTTTGTACTGAAACAGGTACATGTAGTAATGTTAGGTACTAGTACAAAATGTTGAAGTAACAGTGTGTTCTCCAAATATGTAACATTTCACAGAGAATTAGTAGTGTTGAAGCAGTTCATCACTGTTCATTCTTTGAGAAATGCAGTTTTTACCCAAAATTCATACTTGTTCTTCCCAGTTATTTCACATGAAAAGTAGAGCAAATGCAGGATTTCAGTGAATCACTGCTACACAAGTGTTCAAACTGAACGCATTACTGTAGAAACAACATACATTCCTTTGTACTGAAACAGGTACATGTAGTAATGTTAGGTACTACTACAAAATGTTGAAGTAACAGTGTGTTCTCCAAATATGTAACATTTCACAGAGAATTAGTAGTGTTGAAGCAGTTCATCACTGTTCATTCTTTGAGAAATGCAGTTTTTACCCAAAATTCATACTTGTTCTTACAAGTTAGTTCCCATGAAAAGTAGAGCAAATGCAGCATTTCAGTGAATCACTGCTACACAAGTGTTCAAACTGAACGCATTACTGTAGAAACAACATACATTCCTTTGTACTGAAACAGGTACATGTAGTAATGTTAGGTACTACTACAAAATGTTGAAGTAACAGTGTGTTCTCCAAATATGTAACATTTCACAGAGAATTAGTAGTGTTGAAGCAGTTCATCACTGTTCATTCTTTGAGAAATGCAGTTTTTACCCAAAATTCATACTTGTTCTTACAAGTTAGTTCCCATGAAAAGTAGAGCAAATGCAGCATTTCAGTGAATCACTGCTACACAAGTGTTCAAACTGAAGGCATTACTGTAGAAACAACATACATTCCTTTGTACTGAAACAGGTACATGTAGTAATGTTAGGTACTACTACAAAATGTTGAAGTAACAGTGTGTTCTCCAAATATGTAACATTTCACAGAGAATTAGTAGTGTTGAAGCAGTTCATCACTGTTCATTCTTTGAGAAATGCAGTTTTTACCCAAAATTCATACTTGTTCTTACAAGTTAGTTCCCATGAAAAGTAGAGCAAATGCAGCATTTCAGTGAATCACTGCTACACAAGTGTTCAAACTGAAGGCATTACTGTAGAAACAACATACATTCCTTTGTACTGAAACAGGTACATGTAGTAATGTTAGGTACTACTACAAAATGTTGAAGTAACAGTGTGTTCTCCAAATATGTAACATTTCACAGAGAATTAGTAGTGTTGAAGCAGTTCATCACTGTTCATTCTTTGAGAAATGCAGTTTTTACCCAAAATTCATACTTGTTCTTACAAGTTAGTTCCCATGAAAAGTAGAGCAAATGCAGCATTTCAGTGAATCACTGCTACACAAGTGTTCAAACTGAACGCATTACTGTAGAAACAACATACATTCCTTTGTACTGAAACAGGTACATGTAGTAATGTTAGGTACTACTACAAAATGTTGAAGTAACAGTGTGTTCTCCAAATATGTAACATTTCACAGAGAATTAGTAGTGTTGAAGCAGTTCATCACTGTTCATTCTTTGAGAAATGCAGTTTTTACCCAAAATTCATACTTGTTCTTACAAGTTAGTTCCCATGAAAAGTAGAGCAAATGCAGCATTTCAGTGAATCACTGCTACACAAGTGTTCAAACTGAACGCATTACTGTAGAAACAACATACATTCCTTTGTACTGAAACAGGTACATGTAGTAATGTTAGGTACTACTACAAAATGTTGAAGTAACAGTGTGTTCTCCAAATATGTAACATTTCACAGAGAATTAGTAGTGTTGAAGCAGTTCATCACTGTTCATTCTTTGAGAAATGCAGTTTTT
The DNA here is from genome assembly GCF_019186645.2 of Phyllostomus hastatus. Lineage (NCBI taxonomy): Eukaryota > Metazoa > Chordata > Mammalia > Chiroptera > Phyllostomidae > Phyllostomus > Phyllostomus hastatus. The sequence continues at coordinate 15,605,618 of NW_025334035.1, forward strand.
ACCCAAAATTCATACTTGTTCTTACAAGTTAGTTCCCATGAAAAGTAGAGCAAATGCAGCATTTCAGTGAATCACTGCTACACAAGTGTTCAAACTGAACGCATTACTGTAGAAACAACATACATTCCTTTGTACTGAAACAGGTACATGTAGTAATGTTAGGTACTACTACAAAATGTTGAAGTAACAGTGTGTTCTCCAAATATGTAACATTTCACAGAGAATTAGTAGTGTTGAAGCAGTTCA